>NC_050444.1:131337181-131637181 GCF_903995425.1 Onychomys torridus | reverse complement strand
TCAACACTGTATAAACCTAGGTGTGGAGACTCATGGGGCTGCAAGCCGGCAATCAAGCAGCAGCAAGAGGGGCTTGAAAGATCAAGAGCAAATTTAAGGTCAGCTTGTCTCAAAAAAAGAAACCAGGGCCACATGGGCCAGATGGCTCAGTGGGAAAAGGTGCCTTGCTACCAACCCTGATTACCTGAGTTCTATCCCTGGGACCCAGAACGTAGGAGTAGAGAATCAACTCCTACAAGGTGTCCTCTGATATGAACTCATTCATACTAGCATGCACAGCTCTACAGCTACAGTCCTAACACTTGGAAGCCAGAGGCAGGAGGACTGCTGTAAGTTAGAAGTTAATTGGGCTGTATAGTGAGACCATGTCTCAAAAATGAAGTATTTTTGGTTTATGTGTTACCTTGCTGTGAAAAAAGAGCAACTTTGTGTTGAGTGCAGTAGCATATGCCTGTAATTCAAGGACTCAGGAGGCACAGGCAGGTGGATCAGGAGCCACCTACCCCCCAAAAAAGAGCAACCAGACAGCATCTTGAACATACAAGCCAGGGAGGAGAGAGTCTACAGAATATACTTTTTGGTATATGATTTCTCAGTGCAACAACACAGAAGCTGCTCCACTTCATCAGAATGACGACAGTGGGTGGAGGGGAAAAGCTTTTCTTTTTTTCTTAATTTTTGCCTTAATATTTGTTTTTATAAGTTGACTGTTTTATGATTAATCAAATTAAGTGTAACTCAAACTAGACAAAACGACTCTGATGTAGATGTCCCTGAAGTGGTGACAAAGTTGTCTTGGGAAATAAATGCTGACCTTATTCAGTATTTGCAAAAGTGTTGAAATCTGTCATCACTGTGAATGCCAAACAAGCAAGCCTTGTATAATTGTGAGCAGGCCTGTAGGCTTATTTCTCTTTGCTTTTAGATGACTTTTTCCCCTAATGAATTGTTGTGTAACAGTCGTCATTGTCCTCAACTTCATCTGTGTGTCATGTGCTCCCCCCACCAAACAGAACAGACTCATTAGGCCCCTCCCCGCCAGAGTAAACAATAAAAGCTGAGCTACAAGGAAGACTCTAAGAAAACTCTGAAACCAGACCAGCTACCCAGAGGAGGTTTAGACCAGTCACTTGGAGAGGACACACTCCAACCTGATGAGCTGCCTTCAAGCTGTGCAGTGTGCTTCAGGTTCCCAGCTTTTGTCGGCTGTCGCCCGTGCTGGGGTGAGCCTTGGTGATGTAGCTGTCTTTGAACCATTTCTGCTCCTGTGAGCAACCCCTCACCCATACTCCTGTAGGTAAAACTAGGAGTTGATAAGAATCAAACTCATTAGCTCACCAAGTTGGACCTCAGTGGTGTCTGTACTTTAGTTTGTCATGGATGTGCTATCAGAGGTGAGTAGATGTGTGTGTGTCTCCCGAGGAGAAGTTCTGTCACACACCATTAATACAAAATCCCGAGGATTACAGGGAGTAGCCCTGCTCCCTCTGGTGTCTGGTTGCCATCTATTCTCAGTCTGAAAAGCAGGGTCCAGGACACAGAGGGAGGCCTGTTTTACAGCCCCCTCACGATTTTCCCAGAGAATGGACCAGGTAAGATCCACAGCAAACCAAACATTCCCCTGCTAGTAGCTGTCCACTACTTCCAGAGGAGAGATTTGCTGTTTCATCAAAAAGATGGAAATCCTATAAGAAAAAAAGTCTAAAGAGAAACAAATTGGAAACTAATGAGTCAGAAATAGTACTGATTATGTGTGGCCATAAGCCATGAATAAACATGGATTGTTTGGACTGTGAAGTAACTGTGATTCAGAATGCAACTAATCTGACACACCAGCCTTCAACTGCCTTGTGTTTCAAGGGGTCAATCCTCGTCTAACACTAACAGCCTCTTGCTGTGGATATTGCTCTGTGTAAATAAAATTCTGATTGGCCAGTGGCCAGGCAGGAAGTATAGGCAGGACAAAAGAGAAGAGAATTCTGGGAGGTGGAAGCCTGGGGGAGGAGATGCTGCCAGCCACTGCCATGACAAGGAAGATGTAAAGGTACAGGTAAGCCACGAACCAAGTGGCAAAGTATAGACTAACAGAAATGGGTTAATTTAAGATAGAAGAAGTAGATAACAAGAAGCCTGCCATGGCCATACAGTTTGTAAGCAATGTAAGTTTCTGTGTGTTTACTTGGTTGGGTCTGAGCATCTATGGGCCTGGCGGGTGAGAGAGATTTGTCCTGACTGTGGGCCAGGCAGGAAAACTATAACTACAGCCTCTTACGCAGAAAGATCTCCAAAGACCCACCTACTCTAGTCCACCAGTCTTCATGCTTTAGGTGTGGAAGGCCACACCTAAAGAAGCCAGGGTAACAGTGAGGGTTTTTTAAAAGCATAGCTTTGAAGGATAATAAACATGTGCCTTGTTGACATATGCCAACATACATGGTCTCCAAGAGAAAGCATCACTTTAGTATTTAGGAAGAATTCAAGACACCCAGGAATTCAAACTACAAACTTCTGTCAGTTAGTGTTGACTAAAGCAAACACACTAAGCTCAGAAAACTCAATTACAGTGCCACAGCAAAGCCCAGAAATATCTCATTACAAGAACATGTTCAATCAAGCCAAAACCACTGAGTAAAACTGGGAAAAAACACGAAAGTAAACAGAAAACCGGATGCTTGTCTGTGTGGTGGTGATGGAGAAGTGAGAGCTACTGGAATAGCTTTGTTCCTGGCAGCTGTTCCATGGCAGATTGTGACAAATATTACAATCTGGCAAATGGTTTTCTCCACCAAGGAAAAAGAAAAACACAGCCCCCTGTTAAAGTGCCAGGGTTTCATCAAACACCATGCTTTTACCCACCCAGCACTGCCCAAACAATGGCTAGGATCCAAATTACCACTCCCTACTCTATCCTGCTCATTTGGAACTAACGAATTGCTACTTGGTGTGACTAGAAACAGTCAATTTATATTTTCCTATGTGGTCCAACTTAATCCAATCTCCAAAAGTAGTAGTAGGCTTTTACAAGCTCCATAGTTAACTGTAATGGAGATATCAATGGTTTAGTTTTGATTGAAAATGCTTAGGGAAAAAATTCCCAGTCTGTAGTTCCTAATAGCAAAGGGCCAACTGCCAGTTTATTTTCACTGAGACTGGGGCGGTAGGTGCAGGGAGGAATGATTGCTGGGTATGGTGGCACAAGCCTTCTATCCCAGCACTCAGGAGGTATAGGCAGGCTGATCTCTGTGATTTTGAGGCCACTGAGGGTTACATGGTAAGTCCTTGTCTAAAAAAAAAAAAAAAAAAAAGAAAAGAAAAAAGTAATAATCCTTAGGCTCAGAGCTAAATATTCTTCCTGTGTCCTTAGCTCAGTCACACTGTCACTACTACCCAGGCCTGAAGTCAGAAACCTTGCTGGCATCCAGGACTGAAACTCCCTATTCCACGCAGACTCCACATCCAACATCCACTGGTTTTCCTCTTTATTTCTACTGCACTGCCTTAGTCCAGGTCTCAAAATCTTTTCCTAGTCTTAAGCATTTTTTAAATAAAAATTATCAGCTGGGCGGTGGTGGCGCACACCTGTAATCCTAGCACTTGGGAGGTAGAAGCAGGTGGATCTCTGTGAGTTCGAGGCCAGCCTGGTCTACAAAGTGAGTTCCAGGAAAGGCACAAAGCTACACAGAGAAACCCTGTCTCGAAAAACCAATAAATAAATAAATAAAATAAAAATTACCTAATGAATGCACATCATACAAATCATAGAAGAAAACTTTCCTAACCTAAAAAAAGATACAACCCTAACCTATGAAGATACAAGAAGCTTACAGAACACCAAATAGGCTGCATCCAAAAAAAAGTCCCCTCGCCACAAAATAATCAAAACACTAAACTATACAGAACAAAGAAAAAATATTAAGAGCTGCAAAGGAAAAAGACCAAGTAACATATAAAGGCAAACCCATCAGAATAACCCCAGACTTCTCAACAGAGACTATGAAAGCTAGAAGGTACTGGGCAAATGGTATGCAGACACTAAGAGACCACGGATGCCAACCCAGACTATTATACCCAGCAAAACTCTCAACCACCATAGACAGAGTAAACAAAATATTCCATGATAAAACCAGATTTAAACAATACCTATCCAGTAACCCAGCCCTACAGAAAGAACTAGAAGGAAAAATCCAACCTAAGGAAGCTAAACACACCCATGAAAACTCAGGCAATAGATAATCCCACACCAATAAACACCAAAGAAGGACAACACAACACAACCACAAAAATAACAGGAACCAACAATCACTGATCATTAATATCCATCAATATCAACGGTCTCAACTCACCTATAAAAAGACACAGACTAACAGAATGCATAAGAAAATAGGATCCATCCTTCTGCTACACACAAGAAACACACCTTAACTTCAAAGACAAACACTACCTCAGAGTAAAGGGCTGGGAAAAGGCTTTCCAAGCAAATGGACCTAAGAAGCAAGCTGGTGTAGCTATCCTAATATCTAATAAAACAGACTTCAAACTAAAATCAATCGAAAGAGATCAGGATGGACATTACATATTTATCACAGGAAAAATTCACCAAGATGAAGTCTCGATTCTGAACATTTATGCCCCAAATACAAGGGCACCCACATTCATAAAAGAAACATTACTAAAGCTTAAAATGCACATCAAACCCCATACACTAGTAGTGGGAGATTTCAACACACCACTCTCACCAAAGGACAGATCTACCAGACTGAAACTTAACAAAGAAATAAAGGACCTAACAGATGTTATGACTCAAATGGACTTAATAGATACCTACAGAACATTCCACCCTAACACAAAAGAATACACATTCTTCTCAGCACCCCATGGAACCTTCTCTAAAACTGACCACATGCTTGGTCACAAAACAAATCTCAACAGATACAAAAACATTGGAATAACCTCCTGGATCTTATCAGATCACCATGCCTTAAAGTTAGACTTTAACAACAACAAAAATTATAGAAAACCTATAATCTCATGGAAACTGAATAATGCCCACCTGAAACATCAATGGGTCAAGGAAGAAATAAAGAAAGAAATTAAAGATTTCCTAGAATTCAATGAAAATGAAAGTACAACATACCCAAACTTATGGGATATGAAAGCAGTGCTAAGAGGAAAATTCATAGCTCTAAATGCACACATAAAGAAGTTGGAGAAATCTCACACTAGTTAGTGACTTGACAGCATAACTGAAAGCTCTAGAACAAGAAGAAACAAACTCACCCAGGAGAAATAGATGCCAGAAGATAATCAAATTGAGGGCTGAAATCAATGAAATAGAAACCAAGAGAGCAGTACAAAAAAAAAAAAAAATCAATGAAACAAAGAGTTGGTTCTTTGAAAAATCAACAAGATAGACAAACCCCTAGCCAAATTAACCAAAAGGCAAAGAGAGAGCACCCAAATTAACAAAATCAGAAATGAAAAAGAAGATATAACAACAGACAATGAGGAAATCCAGAGAATCATCAGGTCATACTTCAAAAACCTGTACTCCACAAAATTAGAAAATCTGGAAGAAATGGACAATTTTCTGGATAGATACCAGATACCAAAGTTAAATCAAGACCAGAGAAACCATTTAAATAGACCAATAACCACTAAAGAAATAGAAACAGTCATCAAAAGTCTCCCAACCAAAAAAAGCCCAGGACCAGATGATTTCAATGCAAAATTCTACCAGACTTTCAAAGAACTAATTCCAATACTCTTCAAATTGTTCCACACAATAGAAGCAGAAGGAATATTACCAAACTCTTTCTATGAAGCTACAATTACCCTGATACCCAAACCAAACAAAGATGCAAACTAAGAAAGAGAATTACAGACCAATCTCCCTCATGAACATTGATGCAAAAATACTCAACAAAATATTGGCAAACCGAATCCAAGAACACATCAAAAAAATTATCCATCATGACCAAGTAGGTTTCATCCCAGGGATGCAAGGATGGTTCAACATACGAAAATCTGTCAATATAATACACCATATAAACAAACTGAAAGAAAAAAACCACATGATCATCTTATTAGATGCTGAAAAAGCCTTTGACAAAATCCAACCCCCCTTCATGATAAAGGTCTTAAAGAGATCAGGAATACAAGGAACATTCCTAAACATAATAAAGGCCATTTACAGCAAGCCAACAGCCACCATCAAATTAAATGGAAACTCAAATCGATTCCACTAAAATCAGGAACAAGACAAGGCTGTCCATTCTCCCCATATTTATTCAATATAGTACTAAAAGTTCTAGCTAGAGCAATAAGACAACAAAGAGGGTGCTTGAGAGATGGCTCAGAGGTTAAGAGCACTGATTGTCCTTCCAGAAGTCCTGAGTTCAATTCCCAGCAACCACATGATGGCTCACAACCATCTGTAATGAGATCTGGCACCATCTTCTGGCCTGCAGGCATATGTGCAGACAAAACACTGTATACAAAATAAATATGGAAGAGCCACCTTAAAGGAAAAAAAAGAGAGAGAGAGAGATCAAAGGGATACAAATTGGAAAGGAAGAAGTCAAACTTTTACTTTTTGTAGACGATATGATACAACTCAAAAAAATCAGTAGCCCTCCTATATACAAATGATAAAAGGGCTGAGAAAGAAGTCAGAGAAACATCACCCTTTACAATAGCCACCAATAATATAAAATACCTTGGGATAACACTAACTAAACAAGTGAAGGACCTTTTTGATAAGAACTTTAAATCTCTAAAGAAAGAAATTGAAGAAGATATCAGAAAATGGAAAGATCTCCCATGCTCACGGATAGGCAGGATTAACATAGTAAAAATGGCAATCTTACCAAAAGCAATCTACAGATTCAATGCAATCCCCATCAAAATCCCAACACAATTCTTCACAGACTTGGAAAGAAAAATACTCAACTTAATAGAAGAGAAAGTAGGAAGCACTCTTGAACACATATGCATTGGCACAGGAGATCACTTCCTAAATATAACACCAACAGCACAAACACTGAGCACAACAATTAATAAGTGGGACCTCTTAAAACTGAGAAGCTTTTGCAGGGCAAAAGACACGGTCAATAAGACAAAAAGACAGCCTACAGAATGGGAAAAGATCTTCACCAACTCCACATCTGACAGAGGATTGATCTCCACAGTATATAAAGAACTCAAGAAATTAGACATCAAAATACTGAACAATCCAATTAAAAACGGGCTAAAGAGCTAAACAGAAAATTCACAAAACAAGAATCACCAATGGCTGAAAGACATTTAAAGAAATGCTCAACATCCTTAATCATCAGAGAAATGCAAATCAAAACGACTCTGAGATACCACCTTACACCTGTCAGAATGGCCATGATCAAAAACACTAATGACAGTCAATGTTGGAGAGGATGTGGAGCAAAGGGAACACTCCTCCACTGTTGGTGGGAATGCAAACTTGTACAACCACTGTGGAAGTCAGTATGGTGTTTTTTCAGAAAATTGGGAATTGAACTACCTCAAGACCCAGCCATACCACTCACTCATGGGCTCAATCAACCCAAGGAATGCTCAATCATACCACAAAGATACATGCTCAACTATGTTCATAGCAGCATTATTTGTAATAGCCAGAACCTGGAAACAACCTACATGCCCATCAACTGAAGAATGGATTAAGAAAATGTGGTACATATACACAATGGAGTACTACCCAGCAGAGAAAAACAATGACAGCATGAAATTTGCAGGCAAATGGATGGAACTAGAAAAAATCATCCTGAGTGAGGTAACCCAAACCCAGAAGGACAAACATGGTATGTACTCACTCATAAATGGATTCTAGATATAATGCAAAGAACAATCAGACTGCAACCCACAGAACCAGGGAGGCTATGTATATGGCATGGGGGACCCTAGGATAACTGCAGCTTATAATAAGATTTGGTTTTACTCAATTACTGAGCAACCCTCAGTGAAATATTACACTATTAAGATAAGAATTTATACTGTATCAAGCTGATAATAAAAAATTAATTAATTAATTAAAAAAATAAAAGAAAAAAATTGAACTATTAAACAAACAAACATCTTGCTAAAGCAAAAAGGGGAAATTAGGGGCTCATCATTCCTCTCCACATTCTATTCTTTCCCTTGTTTTAT
This sequence comes from Onychomys torridus, assembly GCF_903995425.1. NCBI lineage: Eukaryota > Metazoa > Chordata > Mammalia > Rodentia > Cricetidae > Onychomys > Onychomys torridus. The sequence continues at coordinate 131,629,003 of NC_050444.1, read as the reverse complement.
ACATTTAAAATTTTTTATTGGTGGATTCTGCTGGAGTATCCACTGTAGATAAGCACTGGAGGGCTCCTGTTGCAAATCACCCTCTGGAGCGATGGAAGGATCTTTCTACTGACACTTGGAGGGGACCGGATTTGGTGTTGGTGTGGGCCCGGGGTTCTGCTTATGTCTTTCCTCAGACAATGAGATTCCTCATTGGGTTTTTGAGCACGGAGTGTGCCCTGTGGCTGCAGCTGAAACCCAACATGGCAGAGACCTATTGGGCCTTCGTGAAAAACTCTCCCCTTCCGATGCCAATGGGGATTGAGAGCCCAATATGGCCAGCTTTGGCAAGCATTAACGTAAGCCTAGGAACTGCAGCCATGAGGTTGGATTCTCCAAAATATAATGTATGGTAACTGCTTTTTCTTTCTTTTTTTTTTTTTTAAAGATTTATTTATTTATTATGTATACAGCATGTATGACTGCAGGCCAGAAGAGGGCACCAGATCTCATTACAGATGGTTGTGAGCCACCATGTGGTTGCTGGGAATTGAACTCAGGACCTCTGGAAGAGCAGTCGGTGCTCTTAACCTCTGAGCCATCTCTCCAGCCTGGTAACTGCTTTTTCAAGTATGTTTGAGAACGTGTCACCCAGACACCTTGGAGATTAAGGATATCAATGAAGATCACTGACCTCCATTTATTAACATTAGCATGCCAGCTAAGCACTTTCATTTTCACAATTCTATTCATGCTGGAGCAGTACCTACTTCTCAGGAGTGGCTCTGTGCAACATTTATTGGCCACCTGAAATTCATTTAGCCCCCTTTGAAGATACCTTAAAATTTGTAAGCCTGAATGTAGCCATTATGAGACCATTAGTTCTGCTCCTTGTGAGCTGCCTGTTTTTTCTTTATGGCTCTTAGTTGTTCTTTTGCAGAGCTGCCAGCTTAAGTCGTGCTGGGATCAAGAAAAATGGGCCTCGGTGCTTCATGTTCCTGGAGCTGTGTCCAAGCCAGTGGATGCACACACACTCCAGAAGAGAATTTGACATCGCTGCTGCCATTGTTGCTGTTATAATGTGACTACCACCACTACTACTGTTTCTGGGATTGCCATTTCATAATTGGTTACTACAGCTAGCACAGTGGAGACCCTGGCAGCAAAAGTAGCTACCACAGTTAATCTTTCATTCTATTGGGCATGACAAATTTAAATCAATAGTTATATACATTTTGATTGGCTTTTAAAGTTATAAATTTATAAACTCAAGTTCCATTTGCTTTTGGGATACCATCTTACAAGGACTCCAATTTGCAGTAGTAAGGCTCGTTAAGGAAGGGAATGGCTCAGTTGCCTTTAGCCTACCGGCTATGGGTGGGTTAAGACTTCTTTTGGTCTTTTCTGTGTCAAACACACAGATTGCAAGCCCAGTGCCATTTAGAGATCTTTGGCAACAGCTAACTCTGCAGCTCTCACACAATTGAGCCTGTATGATAATGAGTATTCAGAGATGGGTAATATCTGGGGAGCACTCACCAACCTAAGACAGAACGCCTGTGTGGCCTGGACAGGTGTCTCCATGACGGGTAAGGTGACCTGCTGACATCCCATGCAACCTAAGTCAGAAGCTCATTTTTTAGTAAAGGGGGGGGGGACAGTAGGGCCCTGGCCCCCGTTTTGGGTAACTGTTGCCTTGCTTGTTAACCTTGACCTTGATATCCTCCCTATGCTAATTCCTTGTGAGATTCCACCCCCCTGAATGCTTAAGGGAAGTTCCTTGTCTGAGTATCCAGCATATTGGGTGTTAACAGCTTAGATGCAAGATTGTAAACCATCAGAAGTGAACTTCTGCCCTCTGGGGTTCTCCCATTGTGCTGTAAGCCTGTATTTAAGACCTCCTCCCTCCTTCAATAAATGGCATTCGGCATTCAAAAAAAAAAAAAAAAAAAAAGAAAGAAATTGAAGACCGCGATGTTCTAAAATAAGAAGTGGTGATGGTGTCATGGACCTATGAGGATGCAGGACTAAAGTCTATCAAATTAAGCAAACAGGAAAATTGTATATTATGTGAATTATCTGTCAATAAAGATTTTATTTTAAAAAATCATACACCTAGATTAACAAACACTTGCATAGTCTCAGACTCTACACATCTCAGCTAACTTTTTAAAAATTAATTAATTTATTTTATTAAGTATTCAGAAGAGGGCACCAGATCTCATTACAGATGGTTGTGAGCCATCATGTGGGTGCTGGGAATTGAACTCAGGACCTCTGGAGCAGTCGGTGCTCTTAACCTCTGAGCCATCTCTCCAGCCCCTTCAGCTAACTTCTTTAAACAGCCATTCTAGTCTTTCGACTTCTAATTTCCCCATATTTATTTATTTAAAAAGTTGCTTTATGTGTATGATGGATTGTTTGCATGTGTATAAGTGTGTGCACCACATGTGTGCCTGGTGCCTGTGGAGGGAAGAAGAGGGCATCAGATTCCTGGAACTGGAGTTACAGACAGTTGGGAGCTGCCATGTGGGTGCTGGGAATTGAACCCAGGTCCTCTGGAAAGGCAGTATATGCTCTTGACTACTCCAGACCCAATTTTCTCATATTTAATTCTTTGTTCAAAGAAACCATAAAATAGCAATCTTTAAACATAAAAAGTTGAATTTATTATTACTTACTAAATTTGTTTTTATGTTTATGCAAATTTGCATACTAATGACATGTATATGCATATTTATTTTCATGTAAACAACTAAATCCTGGCTGAATATCTGACATTCTAGGACTGAGAACATCCTTAACATTTTTCAGAGTTGACTGATGTTTTCAAATTGCATTTATTTATTTAGTTGTGGAGTGGGGCACATGTCATGCTGTACATGGGGGGAGAGGTGACAGGACAACTTGGAGTTGTTTCTTCCCTCCCACCACGTGGGTCCAGGGATCAAACCCCAGGTGTCGGGCTTGTCATAAGCGCCTTCTTTCGGGCCCTGACAGTAGGACAATATTAATGAAGTCCTTTGTGATTCTATAGGAGCGGAAAACTAAAACACTGCAGCTTCTAATACAGACTGGTCTTGTGTGGCACAACACCACGCGCAGTGAACCAAGGCCCAAGTAAAACTGGCCAGTGCAACAGTAAGCACCGTCAGAAACTCGGGATTTGCTACTCATCTGCTTCGAAATGAAATTTTGACCATTATGCACTAAAAACCCTTTACCGCCGCCAACTCTCTCACAACCTCTGTGTTCCGTTATGTGGCCCTCATATGAGGGTATGACTCAGTTTATGAAGCTGGGTTTAGATAATCCTTTATTAGTTTCCATAATCAAACCCAAGGTCCCAAAAGCTTTACTCTTTGTTTCTCTAGTGCTCAACCTAGTTTGGGAGACGAGCAACAGTAAAGTTAGCTTTTCTGTACCTCCTGCTCCTTGTTTAATGTCACTCCAGGGTTAATCTACCCAATTTGAGATGTTTTGAGACAGCATACATTCTGACACAGGACAGCCTCCTTTGTAGGAACTGACCACTCACAGAGCAGTGGCTACAGAGGTCACAAGGCAGTTCTCTAAAGCAATACAGAAGAATCTGCTGTCTCCAAACAGATTTAAAAAAAAGAAAAAAGAAAAGATGTCTGAAAGGAAAGAAATCTCACACAGCTGTCCCGAAGGGCAGAGAGTAAAGTAAAAGCTCAATGGGCATAGTCGTAAATTTATCCTCTGCTAGGCATGGAGGTACACGTCTTTAATCGTAGCATTTAAGAGGTAGAGGCAGGTATATCTCTGTGAGTTTAAATCCAGCCTGAACTACATAGTGAGACCTGTGTCAAAAAACAAAACAAATAAATGCAGAAAAAAAAAACCCAAAAATAATTAGCCAGGAAAACAGAATAATATATTTCAAGCCCTGAAAGTAAATAAATACCAAAACACCTACACATACTTGTGCCCACACACACGCAGACATGTGTATACAGACATAAGCACACATGTACAAAAAGGTCACTGCATATTAATAAAGAAAACAATCCATCAGGATTTTAATGACTACAAATATGAGTACATATACATTACACACTAGTACAATCAATTTCATAAAATAAATACTACCAGACACGAAGGACAAACAGGATAACTTCAGCATTCCACATTCATCTAGACAGCTCATCCAAATTGAAAAAAATCAACCAAAACCCCTTCAGAGTTAAACTGGATAAGCCAGCAAATGGACTTACAGATATCTACAGAATAGTTCATCAAAAACAGCTGCAGAATACACATTCTTCATGCAGCCTGTGGAATGGTCCCCAAAAGAGATTACATTTTTAGGCCACAAAGCAAATTTTAACAATCACAAAAACTAGAAATAATTTATTGCAACTTATTTGGATCACAAAACTAGAATCAATAGCTAGAGGAACCAATTTTTCAGTTTATGGAAACTTAGTTCTAAGTTTATAGCTATCAGTACTTAAACAGAAAGAGGGTCAGCAAGATTGCTTAGGAGGTATTGCCACCAAGCCTGATAAACTAAGATTCTTGGGACCCACATGATGGGAGGAGAGAACTAACTCTTCCGAGTTGTCCTCTGACCTCCACACATATAACCCCTCATATACAGCCTCCACATAAACAAACAAACAAACAAACAGTTTTAAAAATAAAAAAACTCACCACACTAACACCTAGAAAGAACTCAACAAATAACATAATGATATACCTCAAGGTCTTAGGAAACTGAGAATAAGCTGAACCGAGAATCAGTAGATGAAAAACGGACATCAAGAGAACAATTTAAAGAATCACCAAGGGGATGGTGAGATGGTTATGAGCATCTGTCCTTTAGAGGCCCTGAGGTGGCTCATTAATGGCCTGTAACTCTAACTCCAGGGGATCTGATGCCCTCTTCTGGCCTCCAAAGGTACCTGCATATATGTGGCGTGCGCCCCCCCCCCAAATAAAAAACTATTAATTAAAAATACATAATGGGGCTGGGCAATGGTGTTACATGCCTTTAATCCCAGCACTCAGGAGGCAGAAACAGGTGGATCTCTGCACACAACAGGGTTTCCCTATCTGACATTTATTCATTTAAGGTGTTCTTTATACCAGACCCAGAGATAGCTCTAGTCCAAATTCTAACACACAGAAAAGGGTATGGTGGTGCACATCTTTTATCTCAGCATTTGGGAGGCGGAGGCAGGTAAAGCTCTGAGTTCGAGGTTAGCTTGTACACAGTGAGATCTGGTATACCAGGGCTACAGAGAGACTGTTTCAAAAACAAAGTCTGATAGACCGAGATAATGATACCCCACTCTGTTTGTGTGTGGTATATGCACATGTATGTGTATATAGGTGTGAGCTCAGGTAGAGGTCAGGGCTCAATGCCAGGTGTCTTCCTGACATACAATCCCTTACTGAACCTGGTGCTATTGATGTGGATAGGTTAGTCAGCCAACGAGTTACAGGGGTCCACGAGTTACACTGTGTCTGCCCTCCAGTGTTGAGGGTTGCAGTTACATTCTGCTGTGCCTGGCTTCTTACATGGGAGCCAGGGATCCAAACTTGGGTTCTGATGCTTGCCCAGCAGGCACTATACTGGCCAATCTACCTCCACACCTAGCCCTATGATACAACATTTTCCATCTCTTTTACAAAAAAAAAAAAAAAAAACAAAAAAAAAAGAAGACACCAAACTTGGTTGTAAGAATTCAGGGAAGGGCTGGGCAGTGATGGCGATGGTGCATGCCTTTAAGCCCAGCCCTTGGGAGGCAGAGCCAGATGGATCTCTGTGAGTTCGAGGCCAGCCTGGTCTACAGAGTGAGATCCAGGAAAGGTAATGGAAAGATCTTTCATGCTCATGGATAGGTAGGATTAACATAGTAAAAATGGCATCTTACTAAAAGCAATCTACAGGTTCAATGCAATCCCCATTAAAATCCCAACACAATTCTTCACAGATCTGGAAAGAACAATACTCAACTTCATATGGAAAAACAAAAAACCCAGGATAGCCAAAAGAATCCTGTACAATAAAACAACCTCTGGAGGCATCACATTCCCTGGCCTCAAGCTCTACTATAGAGCTACCGTAATAAAAATAGCTTGGTAATGGCAAAAAAACTGACATGTGGACCAATGGAACCAAAGACCCTGACATTAATCTGTACACCTATGAACATATAATTTTCGACAAAGCAGCCAAAAGTGTACAATGGAAAAAAGAAAGCATCTTCAACAAATGGTGCTGGCATAACTGAATGTCAACATGTAGAGGACTGCAAATAGAACCATATCTGTCCCCGTGCACAGCACAGAGAAACTGTCTCAGAAAAACAAAAAACAAACAAACAAACAAAAAAAGAATTCAGGGAAGGCTCCTCGGAAGAGATAGGTGTATGTTATGAGTCAGAGGAATTCCTTGGTCATGGTAACAGAATGCTTACTAACTTTACCCAGATAGTACGGAACCATTCGACTAGTCATCTACATTTATCTTACGATTCAGAGTAAGATAAGCCATCTTAACAGAAGCTTCCAGATGTCAAAGTCAAATAGGATGCTTGTTACCCACCGATGAAGTTTGTGATGACAGTCTATGCTCTCTATCAAAATTCCTAGCTTATATCAGTCCCCACTACCCTACAGCCCTTTGTTTCATGAAAGGGCTCCTCACAAGGAAAGAAAACACTCAAGCTTAAAAACAGAGTTTTACAGTTTTCTGGCTTATCAAATGAAATACAGGGCTGGAGCAGTCCCACCCCAGAGACCAGATTTCTATCCAGCAGCAACGGGAGAGACAATGGAATGGAAACATTTCAAGCTGTGGATCAATGAGATTAGCACAAGTGAGGGAAATGTTCTACTGTGCATTCTTAAAGTGAGAAGAAGAAAAAGGAAAAAAATAACACTAACAGCCAGGCAGTGGTGTGCACACCTGTAATCCCAGCACTCGGGAGGCAGAGGCAGGTGGATCTCTGTGAGTTCGAGGCCAGCCTGGTCTGCAGAGCTAGTCCAGGACAGGCTCCAAAGCTACAGAGAAACCCTGTCTCAAAAAACCAAAAAAAAAAAAAAAAAAAAAAAAAAGAAGCAATCCTTAGGGATATACTGCAGCTCACCAAAGCATTCATCAGAAGAAAGTTTACCGCTTACAAGAAGTCTTAGCAAGTCAGGACCAAGTTCTCAGATCCTCCCTAGACCAAATTATACTTACTTTTTCCAAACAGATAGAAATCTGACAAAAACAGAACCTTGGGCAAAATGAAAGGTTCCAGGAAAGATTGACAGAGATTTGTAACTTGATAAGGACATCAAACACTCAACTGAAAATAACTTACCTTTAGCTTTTTACACATCTAAAAATAGAATGTTTTTTCAATTTTTCTAATAAGCTGTCTCAGGGGATTTCGTCGTCGTTTGTTCTTTGTTGTAGCATGTTTGCTGTTTCATAGCACTTATAACAACAGTCCTTCTTCTACATCAAAGGATTTAAATAACTAGATCTCTAACAACTAGTGCGCTGGGATCATTACTCCTGCTTTCTGGGTTGTGAAACTGAGGCAGAGCAAATGAGGTTTGCCCGCGGCTGCAGAAAAATTCCTGTGTAGGTTAAACAGAGAATTACCAACTCTGCCACTTTTAAATTAAGAGAAGCAATGAGACCTGTAACATAAGGTAAATGCTTAAAACACAGGCTACTCTACTATAGATCTGGTCTACTTAGGCCCTCAAATACTCCTCACTAGCCTGCTCTAGAACACTTATGTAAGGAATAACTGAATTTGGTTTCTTTCTTTCTTTCTTTCTTTCTTTCTTTCTTTCTTTCTTTCTCTCTCTCTCTCTCTCTCTCTCTCTCTCTCTCTCTCTCTCTCTCTCTTTCTTTCTTTCTTTCTGTAGCCGAGGACCAAACCCAGGGCCTTGCGCTTGCTATGCAAGTGCTCTACCACTGAGCTACATCCCCAACCTGCCGAATTTGGTTTCTAAAGGGCAAGAAGAGTGCCAATGACCTTAGAAAGGCAAAAGGCTCAAATGCAGATCCGGCCCACTAGCCAAGGAGTCACTCGGTTTTTATACGCTGAGCACAGACTGCACCCCTACTTTGACAGGCTTGTCGTTCATATGCCCTTAGACAGAGGATAGTCTTTCTATAATCCTCAAATCCCAGCTGGGTATGGTGACATACACCTGTAATTCCATCACTTGGGAGGTAGGAACAGAAGGATCAGGAATTCAAGGTCACCCTCAGCTACACAGCAGTTGGTGTGAAGGACCAGACTTCTCTTCACTGAAGAGAAACATACAAAGAAACAAGGGTTTCACACTTGCAGGTCAGGATTCTACGTGAGTGCTACTAGATACTACTAATTTTTTTTTCACAGAGATCTGCCAGCCTCTGCCTCCTGAGTGCTGGGATTAAAGGCTTATGCCATCTTGAGACTGCTAATTTTTAAATGAAATTTACATTTTGGGAAGTAGGAGCAATGGGTACAAGTATATAACAAAACTCTGGGATAATGTCAGGCATGGTACTGAACTCAGAAGGTTAAGGCTGGGAGTCAGAGGCTAGCCCAGGCTAATGACAAGATTCTGTCTCAAAAAGCCAAAACTCAAAAGCAAAAGCAAAACCAAAGACCTCTCAAGGACAGGATCTAGCTTTGGATCAGCACCCAGCCAGGTATGCGCTTTGGAGTAGGTTATTTAAGCTCTCTAAATAGAGAAGGTCAAGTTTCTAAAGCAAATTCATGTTGTCTATCTTTCAAAGTGGTTGTGTGGATTAGAGATCCAGATCTAGGTATGAACACTCTCTCTTGAGATCTTCAGAACAAATGTTCTGGTTAACCCTATGGAAAATAAACTTTACATCCTGTGACCATAATTGGCTTATAAACTAATTCTACTTCAGGGCAGTCTCTAAGAACAGGTATTAAATTTCCAAAGTAATAAATTTACTTTCTCAGATATACTGTTTACTGTGTGAAATGTAAGTATCCTGAGAGGTGCTCAGGCAGGTCCCAGGCAGAGCTGTGTGAAGAATTAGCGGTTACTACAGAAACAGTCTCTGTTGTTGTTTTCAACCCCACCCTCCCATTTCTTATGAGTAAACAATTAGCTGTGAACACAGTGCAGGCCTTGGTTGATTTCAGTTCCCCTCCCATTTTCCACCTGCTGGATCTCTCCCTGAAACAGTTTATTCTTCTTTTTTTAAAGTTTTGTTTTAAAATTAAACCTTGTCAGGTGTGGCAGTACATGCTTGAAATCCCAGAACTTGGGAGTCAGCGACAGGAGGATCACCACAAATTTGAAGCCACCTTGGTCTCTACATTGAGTTACAGGCCAGCCAAGGAGAGATAGCAAAACCATGTCTTTAAAGAAAGAGAGCCGGGCAGTGGTGGCACATACCTTTAATCCCAGCACTCTGAGTTCAAAGGCAACCTGAGTCTATGTTGTGAGTTCCAGGACAGCCAGGGCTACACAGAATAACCCTGTCTCAAAAACCCCAAAACAAACAAACAAACAAAAACCCAAAATCCAAACTAAAAACAAACAAACAAACAAATCAAACCTTAATTAGGCTTGGGGGTGGGGCATGTATTGTTATTTAACTGATATGTATTCTTGGTAAATTTCCAACAAATATAAACATGTGTAAAAGTTAAAGTCTCAGACATTTAAGGGTATCCTGGGGGAGATCTTTACATAACATGGGTTAAAAATAGTCTCAGGTTTTTCCTCACACCTCCACCATCACAAACTCCCACTCTTTGTGGTGACCCAATTAGAAGTAAAGCTTTCCTGACTCATCAAGCCGATACATGCCGCACTTCCAACAGCTCCTCTAGAGGGCGCCTGGTACACGCCTGACTTCTCACGAATTCCAACCCACCCAACTACTGTACTCTCAAATAAAATCACAATTTCCACTGGGTCATGTGCTATCAGGCTGTACCCAGAACACAGAATCGTTCCAATGCTTTGGTTACTGAATGCATCAACCAAGACTCTGGCACTAATGCATGCTCTCTCTCTCCCTACACTCCAAACAGCACTGGAGCTTCCAAGAGGCACTTTCCCCAACTGTAAAACGGAGATGAGGGATTGGGAATTTAGCTCAGTGGTAGAGTGCTTGCCTAGCAAGCACAAAGCCCTGGGCTTGATCCTTAGCTCCACAAAAACAAACAAACAAACAAAAAAAAAAAACCAAACAAAAACTGGAGATGAAGGTACAAGCACCCCAGAGTGTGACTGGGTGGGGTAGGGATAAAGGAACCTGCATTTAAAATACTTACTATGGAGGATTCTGGTGTTGGAAAACTGTTGGATTAGATCATGTAGAAATTCTGGAAAATTAGCTGAAACCTTAACTGGGGTTTTTAAGGATCAGAGTCACAGATGTGGTTAGAAGTTGTGACAAGGCGGAGTTTGAAGTAATAAGCCTAAGTGCTGTGGATATCACTCTGTATAAATAAAGTGCTGACTGGCCAGTAGCCAGGCAGCAAGGATAAGGTAGGCGGGACAAGGAAGAGGAGAAGGCTGGGAACAGGAAGGCTGGGAGGAGATACTGCCAGCCGCTGCCATGAGAAGCAACATGTAAAGACACCGGTAAGCCACAAGCCATGTGGCAAAGTATAGACTAACAGAAATGGGCTAAATATAAGAGTGAAATGGGCTAGACAATGGTAGGCCTGAGCTAATGGCCAAGCAGTTTAAATAATATAAGTGTCTGTGTGATATTTTATACGTGGGTTGTGGGACCGCGGGGGCTTGGTGGCACCTGGAGAGAAGCTCTCCAACTGCACCTGAGCATGAATGAGGCCTCAGAGAAAGGGAAGGCTGTGGGAAGGGGAGACGATCTCAAGGAAACCTTTCTTGTTTTAGTGTGCTTAGTGTGAAAAAAACTGTAAAAAGTTATAACCATCTCAGAATTCTATAAAGTCTAAGTCATCACTCAAGAATAAGGGTGAAATAAATTTTTCAAGCATGAAAATTCTCAAAACATTACTCTTTCATGTATTTTGTTTAAAAAGCCAGCTAGAGAGGAGGGAATTGCTGGTTCCCCAGAGGATTATCACATGGGGAACAATGCTCCCTTTGGAAAGACAGATTCTGAGAGCGAGGCAATCCGGGGTACATCCTCCAGCATCAGGATGGCAATTTTGAAGAAAGCCTCAAAACAAAGCAGAACAGCACTGGGAAGACGACTCAGGGGGTTAGCATGCTAGCCTCACAAGCCTGACCTGGGTTCGATCCCTGGAACCCACACAAGAAGCCAGACAGCTGGAGTGGCACCAGCCAGAAATCCCAGCACTGGAGCGATGTTCCCGGGCTGTCGGGCTGAGGGAAGCAGTGCAGCAGCCAAACTAAGAGCCTTGCCTCATTAGGGCGGCACCCAGGAGCCACAGCAGAGCGCTCTCCTTTGACTTTCACAATCACACACACACACACACACACACACACACACACAAACACACACGGAACTGATTTTTAAAAGTAATTCTTATCCTTTTGTTGTTGTTGTTGTATTTTGAGGCAGGGTTTCTCTTTGTAACAGTCCTAGCTATCCTAGAACTCACTGTAGACCAGGCTGGCCTCTAACTCAGAGATCCACCACCTCTGCCACTAAAATGGCTCTGCATCAAAGGCGTGGGCCACCACCACCTGGCCAAAGATTTTATTTTAAGCCAGGTGCACACCTTCAATCACTGAATTCGGGAAGCTGAGCCAGAATCACCATGAAGTCAATGCAAGCCTAGACCACAGAGAATTCCATTCCAGGCTGGGCTACAAAGTGAGACTGTGTCTCAAAAATGGATATATTGTTACTTGGAAAGCAAACTATATTGACTAAATTTCTAAATCTTTACTAGTAATCAAACCAAAGAGCAGTTGAAGAATAAATGGCAACAATGGATGTGATATAAGGATATATTAAACTAACTTTGTCGGTACAAGCCTGTAATCCTAGCACTTGGGAAGTAGAGGCAAGAGAATCAAGAGTTTAAGGTCATCCTCAGCTATATGAAACTGTCTCAAAACAAACAAAAAATAAAATGTATTTTTTAAGTCTTAAAGACTAAGGCCAGGTAAGGTGGTACATGTCTTTAATCCAAGTACCCAGGAGACAGAGGCAGGCAGATCTCTGTGAGTTTTCGGCCAGCCTGATCTACATTGCAAGTTCTAGGCCAGCCAGTGCTATCTAGTAAGACCCTCTCTAAAAACAAAGTTTTTTTGTAAACTATAATTTTGCCAAATATTATATATTATCTTCAATAAAAATAAAAGGCAATAAATAGTTTTTCACCTTAAGTTTTGGATATATGCGGCGTAGAGAATCTGCAGTTCCCATGTCATCCTCATCAGGAATGCATATAATATCTAGTTTCATTTTCATCTTGAATTCTGTGCAGAGAGCCTTTTGAACATCTTTGGTTGTAATCACAATGACTTCTATAGGATGAAAGAAATAACAGACAAATGCAGAAATTCATTCACTGAGACAATCTCGATTGGTCAGTCAAATGTGCTCTGTTGTAGCACATGCTTGCAATCCAGTACTCTAGAGGTGGAGACAGGAAGTTCAGGAACAAGGCCATCCTCGTCTACACATCACATTCAAGACCAGCATGGGCTAATTGAGAACTTGTCTCACAAATTCAAATTCAAAAATAATAACTGCTAATATTACTGAGCCTTTTCAAGGTGTTTTGTTTTTGTTTTTTAAATGGAAAACCAGCTTGCATTTAACTGTGATATGTTAAAATTATACAAGTTTTTTTACATCTGCCCTCTCACTCCATATTTAGTCTCTGAAAATGACAGGACATTACCAATCACAGGTTGAATGGGTTAATAATGCAGTTCCTACATGCAGCACCAATATTCTTAATAACTTCATCTTCAGGGTTAAGAAGCTCAGCCCCTCTGAGCATTCTGTGATACAGTGGCACTTGTCCAGAACTCACACCATCCTACAGTCAGAGAACTTTAAATGTACCCGTGAAAACAGCTGTTTCAAGGGGAAGAAAGAAAACGACTAAGAACCAGCCAGTTCTGTGCACTCTCTTGAGGCTCCTTTTCTTCCCCTTCTTTCCTTTTCTGCAGCAAGGCATAAGGCCAAACCTGCCTGAGTCACAGGAAAACCAGACAGTGAGGAGGGAGGGACTGGAGCAACAACTATGGCCTTTACCTCCCACAACCAATGCCTCGGCTTCACAGGAAAACAGTAACAACAAATTCACAAAGTAACAGTTAGATTACAAAACCCATTCATCCAGGGTGCAGGAAGGCAGGAAAGAGGAAAAAAAAAGTAGAATGCTTCACAAATTTGCTTGACATCCTTATGCAGGGGCCATGCTAATCTTCTCTGTATCGTTCCAATTTTAGTCCGTGTGCTGCTGAAGCAAGCGCTGTTTTAAATTTTGTTTTTCAAGACAGGGTTTCTCTGTGTAGCCCTGGCTGTCCTGGAACTTCCTCTGTAGACCAGGCTGGCCTCGAACTCATAGAGATCCACTTCCTCTTCCTCCGCAGTACTAAGACTAAAGGCATGCTCCACTACACCTGGCTGATTTAAATCTTTAATATAATTATTTTATTAATTTCTTAGAATTTCATACATGAATATATTTTGATCATATTTACCAACTCCTCCCAAATCTATCCTCCACCCCGTATCACTACATTAAAAAAATGTGTTTGTGCACACTCTCATGTGCATGCTTGTGCATGTGTGTGGGCACACTTACTACAGCACACTTGTGGAGATCAGGACTGCTTTGTAGGGTGTGTTCTTTCCATCCAGCTTTACTGGGGTTCCGGATTGAACTAAGGTTGCCAGGTAGCTTTTACCTACTAAGCCATCTCACTGGCCCTCACCTTGTTTTAGATGAATGCTTTCAATTAATTTTTACAACAATTTCACTTGGAAAGTAAGAACATAGGGGATGGAAAGATGGCTCCACCATTAAGAGCATTTGCTACTCTTACAGAGGAATTGGGTTTGGTTCCCAGTACCCAAATAAGGGCTCACAACCACCTGTAACTACAGTTTCGGGGTACCCAACACTGTCTTTTGTAGGTATTGTGTGCATGTAGTACATACACATATATGCAAACAGACACCAATATATATATAAAATATAAAAACAAAACTGGCCGTTGTGGTGGTGTATGAATTTAATCCCAGCACTCAGGAGGGAGAGGCAAGCAGATCTCTGTGAATTCAAGACCAGCCCAAAGAGGCTGGGGATTTAATTCAGTGGTAGAGCGCTTGCCTAGTAAGTGCAAGGCCCTGGGTTTGGTCCTCAGCTCTGGGAAAAAAAAAGACCAGCACAGGTTACATATGAGTTCCAGGTCAGCCAGGGTGATGTAAAGAGACCCTATCTCAAAAGAACAAAACAAAGCAAAACAGAACAAAACAAAACAAAAAACAAAAAAATCACTCCCCAAACTAACAAAGCAAGCAAGCAAATGATGCTGGCATTCCAAAGATAAACTAGATACAGAAAAAAGACCACAAAATCTTCCTTGCCATTAATAATAGAATAAAACAATCTTTGAGTAATGCTAAGATCAAGCATGGTTGAAGCAGAGTACACCAGATGCTCAATTGGCAGGTATTGTGGAGTACATTTGTAATCCTAACTCTCTGTAGGCTGAAGCAGGAGACTGCTATAGGATGTCTTTCTGTATGCTGTGAATATGTGCTGCTCCCATTGGCTAATAAATAAAGCTGTTTTGGCCTACGTCAAGGCATCTTAGAGGCAGGTGGGAAATCCAAGGAGAGAGACAGGAAAGATACAGGCAGAATGGAGATGACGTGAGCCAGCCACCCAAGGAGCTGTAATAGGATGCAGGTAAAGCCATGGAACACATGGCAATACATACATAGATTAATAGTTATGGGTTGAGTTAAGTTATAAGAAGCTTGCCATAGACTATACAATTGGTAATTTATATTAAGCCTCTGAATGATTATTTTATAAGTGGCTGAAGGACCTCGGGGCTGGGTAGGACTGGAGAAACCTTCCAGGAGATTATGAGTTTGAACCTAGCTGGAATACATAGTGATTTTGAGGTCAGCCTTAGTTTTACCAGGTGGTGGTGTAGGCCTGAAAACCTAGCTATTTGGGAAGCTGAGGAAGGAAGATTATAAATTCAAGATCTGTCTGACTGCAAAATGAGTTCAAGGATAGCTTTAGCAACTTAAAGAGCGATGGTGGGTATAGCTCAATGGTAAATTGTTTACCTATCAGTCTTGAGGATCCCAGATTAGTTATTATAAAACATAAATTTTATATATAATATATGTATTCATATACATACACACATTGTATATTTGGAGAGAGAGAAGCAGGGCCGGTGAGATAAAGAGTGCTTACTTGAGCCCAATGACCTGAGCCCATACAGAGGAAGGAGAGAACTACTGACTCCTAAAAACTGTCCTCTGACCTCCACACATGAGCCACAGCATGTGTGAATACACATACTTAGGTACACACACACTAAATAAGTATACACAGAATGTTAAAAATTCTACATTTAGGGCTGTGGATATAGTTCAGTTGGTCTCTATATGCACGAAATCATGTATTCTACCCCAGCACTGCATAAAATTTAGTTTGGTGGCACATGTCTATAATCCCAGAACTCAGGAAGTACATGTAGGAGGACTGAGGTCATCCTCTACTACACAAATTTGAAACCCTATCTCAAAAATTAATTAACTGTCAGGCGGTGGTGGTGCACGCCTTAAAGTCCAGCACTCGGGAGGCAGAACCAGGAGGATCTCTGTGAGTTCAAGGCCAGCCTGGTCTACAGAGCGAGATCCAGGACAAGCACCAAAACTACACAGATAAACCCTGCCTTGAAATGAAATAAATAAGTAAATAAATAAATAACAAACCTACAAAGTTACTAAAGGAAAGTAGGATATCTTACTCCATTTTTCTAGAGATAAGGACCCTTTTGGTTTTCCAGGCTGTCACTGAACACAGCCTCGGCCTCCTTAGTAGGTAAGACTATGAGCTTATATCACCACCAGTCAATAATAAGCTATTTAAAAATGTACTAGAGTATCCAGTAAATTCCTAAATCTGTAAGATGGGCCTCTTAAAAACAATAGCCAAAAAAAAAAAAAAGTCTATAGGGCTGGTAAGCTGGCTTAGTGCTTGCTGCCAAGCCTGACTCTGAGTTCAACTTCAAGTACCCACATGATGGAAATTCTCGAAGGTTGCTCTTTGACCTACATTTGCGCACCCATGCCTATACTTCCCCAAAAGTATGGGAAGATGGGATTTAGGGGCTGGAGAAATGGCTTAGTGGTTAAAAGCACTTGTTGCTCTCAGAAAAACAGGGTTTAATTCCTAGCACCCACATGGCAGCTCACAACCATCCATAATTTCAATCCCCTTTTATTATTATTATTATTATTAATTTTTGGCTTTTTGAGACAGGGCTTCTCTGTGTAGCCTTGGCTATTCTGGAACTCCATTTGTGGACCAGGCTGGCCTCAAATTCACAGAGATTCTGCCCGCCTCTGCCTCCCAAGTGCTGGGATTAAAGGTGTGTGCCACCCCCACCTGGCCCATAACTCCAATTCCAAGGGATCTGACACCCTTTTCTGATCTCTTGGGCACCAGGCATGCACTCGGTGCACATAAATACATGCAGGCAAAAACATTCATACTCATAAAATAAAAGAAATAAACCTAAAAAAAATATTAAAACAAATAATAAAAAGGGTTTATTTTTATGTGTGTTATGTGTGTATTTCTGTGCATACATATGAAGTGCCCTCAGAGTCCAGAACAGAATACCACATTCCCTGAAGCTAGAGTTACAGATCATTCGTTGTGAGCTGTGAGGTCTGAGCTGCCATGTGGGTATGGGGAACTGAACTGATTTTCTTTCTTGGGGCTGGAAAGATGGCTCAAAGGTTAAGTGCACTGACTGCTCTTCCAGAGGACCTGGGTTCAATTCCCAGCACCCACATGGCAGCTCACAATTGTAACTCTAGTTCCAGGGGGTCTGACATCTTCACACTAATATACATAAAATGAAGTTAAATAAAAATTTTAAAAAAGAAAAGAAAATCTTTAAAATAAATCTCTTGCAACCGATGTCATCTAGACTATGGCACAGAAGTGTTTGTGGGTCTCTCTAACTCTCACAGATAATGACCCCTCTTACAGCAGTCTGGGCCCTGGGTTCTGGCACCTGATCTGTTGCATTCTGATTCATCCATCCTACTTAATGATACCTCAAACTCAATATAGCCAAAGATCTACTCATTATCTCTGTTCAAACCTGTTCGCTGTCTCAAATTCTGTTTCTCATTTAATGGCATCATCTAATCTGACCCAAGAGAGAAGTAAGCAAAAACTTTTCCTACCTGATTTTAAGGAAGGTTTTAGAATTCAGTGCCTGAGCTGGCTTTTCAATCTTCTGTTCTCATGCTTAAAGTATTACTTAGCACATCACAGAGTCCCAGCAAGTACTGACAACCAGGCAGTTAGATTCCCAATCTTGTCTTCCTGATATCCGTACAGGGCCCATCTTGGATCACCGTGGAGAACCCCTCTTTAACAGCAATATTTAGCACTATGTTCTCATGTTTTCCCATATAGCAAAAGGGCACCCTGGGTCCCCGACCTCAGCGTCTGGTCTCCAGCAGACCTTAAGCCCTAGTCTACTCCCATCTCTCCTCTTTCGCTCTCATAATGCGGACAAATGATTGGGGTCAAACACACTCAACGTTTTATGACTGCATCTATCGCCGGCACAGCTCACCTTCAAATCCAACACGCTCAAGCAGGTTCAGTGGGTACCAAATTAAAGGCTTGTTTCCAACTGGAAGCAGAGGCTTGGGGATGCTGGAAGTCAAGTCTGTCATCCGAGATCCCCCACCAACGGCCATTACTACAGCTTGAAACTCCATTTTTACGAAACTGCAAGCACAGGAGGGTGGGGGAAGAGACGCAACACAAATCAAATGGTGCACAGCACAGTTTTGATTTTATTTACATGAGTAATCCCCACTTAGACCAGAGGCATCACTTCCTGTTTTCATTACCAGAGTATGAAACACTCCTTAGCTGCAGTTCAAATGCCATCTTTCTCATCTTCTCTAACCAACACGAGATAAAGTAGAGTAATATAAATTTAAAACATCTGGCCCTTGCCCTTGAGTTGTTTAAGAAGATACAAGTTCAAGTGCCAGTGGTAGTGGTGTATGCCTTTAATCTCAGCATTCAGGAGTCAGAGGCAGGCAGAACTCTGGTCAACATAGGGACAGCCAAAACAATATAGTGAGAACTTGTCTGAAAAACACAAGCTTCTCCCAGGGTCTAGCTGGAGAACTGTAGTTCCCACCCCTCATCAAGGAAACTTCCCTTCGTAAAAGACTCAGACCAGTACAGAAAACCATAACTGATCAAAACAGAGTTGTGGAGCCCAGTCCCAACTAATAGCTAATCCTGCAGCTAAGGATCAGGGATCACTAAGGAAGACAGAAAGACGGGGCAAAAAGACAGGGACAGGAAGTTTGCTGTGGGATCCTGTCTCCTAAATATACCAGAGATGCTACACCCATGAAGTGTCATCAACATGGCTGCCTACACAAACCTGAACAAGGATGACACCAATAGACACACTAACATCTGAGAGGGAAAGCCAAAAGGCCTCAACCCTAGACAAAACCACAGGCAATTAAAGAGTGTTGAGGACAGAAGAAACAGCACACACCAGTTGGTTATCAATACCACACGATCAGTCCTGAAAACATACAAGTAACATTATATGGATTGAGCAGGCTGTATTCATATATTAATACTCATACACACAAAACAAAATTAAAGAAAAAGCCATGAATTTAAAAGAGAGCAAAACGGGCAAAATGGTTGAGTTGGAGGGAATAAAGGAAAAGGGAAAACAATGTAATTATATTATAATCCCCCACATGAAAAGTTATAACCCCCCTTCAAAAGAAGATAACAAATTCAGCAAATTACAATATATTGCCATAGTACAATGAAAAGGTGTATCCGATACAGTGAACAGAGTGAAGAGAATACTTAAGTCTTCCAAAATACAGGGAGGTATTTACAAAATCATTTCTCAACCAGTGGGTCTTGACCCCTTGTCAACTCTCTATCTCCAAAAATATTTACATTATGATTCATAACAATAGCTAAATTAGTTATGAAGTAGCAACAAAAATAATTTTATGGTTGGGGGTCACCACAGCATGAGAAACCGTATTAAAAGGGTCCCAGCCTCAGGAAGGTTGAGAAGCACTGCTTTACAGGAAAGCAAAGATGGGTCTGATTCTGAAGATGTTAAGAGTTACCAAGTGGATTTCTAACATACGGACTCTTACTCCTTGAAAACATCTGGACATCCAAAAGTATAAAGCCACCTGAAGACTCGCCCAGTAATTCAGTCCTACTCTAGTCTTCTCATAAGCTCCGTCACAGAGCACTCCCTAAACACAAACGAAGGCCGATAATGGAACTTACTCTTGGAGGAAATGATCCAAATTGTTAATTCCCTTTTCCAAAGTCAAGATAAGAAAATAAAGCCAGGCGGTGGTGGCGCATGCCTCTAATTCCAGCACTCAGGAGGCAAAGGCAGGTGGATCTCTGAGTTCAAGGCCAGCCTGGTCTACAGAGTGAGATCCAGGACAGCCAAGGCTACACAGAGAAACTGTTTTGAAGACAAAAAAAAAAAAAGTAAGAAAATAAACTATTTAACCTTGAAAGGTCAAGAATCCCTACTAATTAACACCTACCTGGAGGCTGGAGAGACGGCTCAGAGGTTAAGAGCACTGACTGCTCTTCCAGAGGTCCTGAGTTCAATTCCCAACAACCACATGGTGGCCCACAACCATCTGTAATGAGACCTGGTGCCCTCTTCTGGTGTGCAGACAGAACATTGTATGTGTAATTTAAAAAAAAAATCTTAAAAAAAAAAAACAAAACACCTGGAGATGTGGGATTGGGATGCATGATGTGAAATCCACAAAGAATCAATTTTTAAAAATATTTATTTATTATGTATACAGAAGAGGGCGCCAGACCTCATTACAGATGGTTGTGAGCCAGCATGTGGTTGCTGGGAATTGAACTCAGGACTTCTGGAAGAGCAGTTGGTGCTCTTAACCTCTGAGCCATCTCTCCAGCACAGAATCAATTAAATTTTTTTGTTTTTTGTTTTTTGTTTTTTGTTTTTTTTTTGGTTTTTTCGAGACAGGGTTTCTCTGTAGCCCAGGCTGGCCTTGAACTCAGAGATCCGCCTGCCTCTGCCTCCCAAGTACTGGGATTACAGGCATGCGCCACCACCGCCCAGCTTAACATTTTTTTTTTTCTTTTTCAATTAAGTTTTAAAAAAGTACAAAATACAATGTTCAGGAAAAAAAATCTAACATCAAATTGGCAAATGTTTTACATTTATCACAATAATATTCAGTCCTAGACTGCACACATGAATATCTAAACCACAGAATTTAATATTCAGTATGCCCAGGCCACAAAGTAAAGGCTCTTGAGCAACTTTAAAGTATAGTCATTTCAATTTCAAGAAACACTGCCTCAGACTGGAACTTAACTTTGGTTTAACAGAACTCCCATCACATTTGATATTATGAGAAGAGGAACAGATCCTCCGGAGTCAAAAGACTTGAGTCTGAGTTCCCTCTCACAGGTGATATGACCAAGGTTCAACAAAACTCCTTGCTTCTTAGAACAGGGTGTAATGTCCATAGATGGTGGAATCAAACTAAGTGTGAATTCCAGGATATGTAAACTAGCATAAGCTAATTTCTATGCTTTGGCCTTGTTTGTTTTAGAATATTTAGAATAGAGGTGATTATGATTTTGATTTCACTAAACTGTTGAGATTAAATGAGGGCTCACTTGTCTAGTATGTATGAGGCCTTAGGTTAAATCTCCAGCACAGGAATTTAAAAAAAAAAAAAAAAAAAAAAAAGTAATTCAGTAATTCTACATAAAACATACAAAGTAATGTCCATCCCATCACAATTACTATATACATGTTTCATATTATGGGACAGAGGCTACATCATGGAAAATCCAATATACCAACTGAACCACACTGTTCTATAACTCTGGGTCTATATATTCTTTCTAAAAAAGACTTATTTTATTTTTATTTTATGTATGTGTTTTGCCTGAATATATGGAGTCAGATAACTGGCACTAACTGGCACAGATGGCAGTGAGCCACCAACTGGGTGCTGGGAATTGAACCTGGGTCCTCTAGAAGAGCAGCCAGTGCTTTTAGCCACTGAGCCATCCCAGCCCCCTATAGGTCCTTTTTAAATGGATAGATAGTACTATGCTGTCACAGCTAGAGCGTGATGGCCTTTCCCAGATGTGACCCCAGTACAGATCAGCACATGCAACATGTGGTTCCAGACTCCTCTAGAGGTCATCAGATGGATGCTTGTGAATCTAGTGCCTCTACCTGATGATAAAGGGTGCCTTAACCTCCCGTCTCACCACCTTAGCAGCCGGAACTGCAGGCTCACTGCTACCTTGGTTGGTTTTCTTTCTCCTGAGCCCAGTAATCAACTAGTAAAACTGTAAGACTCAGCAAGAGATTCACCTGTACGAAGCCTAACTACTAACTAACTAACTAACTAACTAGCTCTTCCCACCCCAGGGATGGGACTTCTTTCACTAGTTGTTACCACTATACTATGTACAGACTGCATCAGCCTTTATAGGCTTCATTGCAGGCATCATTTAAATGCCGATTAAGAGTCAGTTCCTTGGCCAGGCTGTGGTGCACGCCTTTGGTCCCAGTGCTTGGGAGGGAGAGGCAGGTGGATTTCTGTGAGTTTGAGGCCAGCCTGGACTGCAGAGCGAGTTCCAGAGCTGTTACACAGGGAAACCCTGTCTAAAAAAAGAGAGAAAGTGAGTTCTTTGAAGTTGGGGACTGAGTTCCTGAAGTTGGGGACTGTGTGTTGAGAGGCTACTCCCCGTCAGATGCCAGGTACTATTTGTACTGTTTGTGGAATGAGCGTCTGTGGACCTCACAACAGTCCATTAGAGTTAAGCTCAAATATGGACAAAACAAGAAAGGCATGTAGAACCCAGGCGGCTAGAATCGGGAGTTCTCCATCTCTGGGTTTAAAAAATGCAACCTAAGAAACAAGAATAATTGTGAACCTAACCAATCATAATACTAAGCTGACTCCCAAGTCTCAATATTACCGCCAGGGCTCCGGATGTCAAGACGGTAAGTCTCAACAGCCTCCGAGTTTTACAGGAGGCGTTGACAGCATCCCAAGCATGCCTTCCACACCGCACACGCTGCCTTCTCCAGCCCTAAAGTAAAACCGACCCCTGCATCGTAACTGGTCTGCCAAACCTTTGAGCGCGGAGACGAGGGGCCTTACAGTATCCCCTGCAGCCCCTGCGCTGAGCCCAAACAAATGCGGGATGGATAAACAAGATGGGAAAGACGTCAGCACGGCACCGAGGCGACCCGCTGCTCCCTTGGTGTGACTTCGAGCAGAACCTTCCCGCCCCGAAACTCAGTTTTTCCATCTGCTGCACAAGGTGGCTGGCTTGGAGTCTCTAGTCTCCCAGTTGGGACACATGGCTCCCTGGCCGGATCCAGCGGGGACTCAGTAGCCCGTCTGCCCACTCGGGCCCTAGGCGGCGGGCTCGCCTCCCTCACAGGAACCCGGCTCTCCAGCACCCGCGCGCCGCTCCCCCTGCTCAGCCAGCTCGTGCACCGCCTGGCTCCGCACAAGCCCCGGCTTTACCTCAGCTCCCCGCACGCCGCGGCCGCTCCCAGCGATCCCCACGCCGCCGCTGCCTGACAGGCCAAGGGCGCAGGCGCGCGGTGGCCGAGCAGTTCGATGTGACGCGCTGGGCCGACTCAGGGAGGAGGGACGAGCGCCGAGCGATAGATGGCGGAGAGCAGAGACGCTCCTGCTCTTGACCGGACCGAGCCTGCTGGAGACCCGGCGGCCCACGAGCTGTGGTATGGGGTGTCTGTATCACTGCCCCTTCGTTCATTCATACATGACCAGTGCTCATTGAGTGTCCCATCCAGTGTCTTCGTTTGGGAGTTGTCATTCTGTATCCCCGTCCCAAGATGCTGCAAATTCTGGTTTTGGGGTTTTGTTCTTGTTGTTGTTTTGGTCTGGGTTTTTGGGTTTTCGAGACAGGGTTTCTCTTTTTAATCCCTGGCTGGCCTCAAACTCACGGAGATCTGCCTGCCTCTGCCTCCCGAGTGCTGCCACCACCGCTGGCCAAAGAGTTAATTTTTTCACTTTTTTTTTTTTTTTAAATATGATGCTGGAATTTAAACCCAGGGCCTCATGCCTGGTAGCCGAACACTGCCACTGAGCTACATTCCCAGGCCCTCACCATGGCACTTGTGTGGAAGAGGTCAGAGACAATTTGGGAAGTCAGGATTCTCTTCCTCCTTGTCACAAGACCTGGGAACACTTGTACTTTTGGTGGACATTTACCCACATGATTTTCCAACTTGAGGTACTAACAGTTTGTAAAATATTAGTTCCCTGAGTAATGCAGATTTTTCCAAAGCTGACTTATTTTCACAATATTTAAAAATCACAAGGGGGTTGGAGTAGTAGAGCACTTGCCTAGCAAGCGCAAGGCCCTGGGTTCGATCCTCAGCAAAAAAAAAAAAAAAATCACATGTGTTAACATTACCACCAGTCTGGTCAAAACCATTCTTCGCTATTGGAAAGCTGGCAAGTTTACAAGGAGAGATGTAAGCTTTTTGAAATTCTTTCTCTCGAAGGCTCACATATTATCACTGGCAACAATCCTATTAGTGGTTTTTCTGGAAGTGACTGGCTTTATTTTTGTAAATTGCTAGTCACTTTTTAATTTCAAGTAAATTTAATATCCTGTGGGGGCAAAACAGTCATTTCGGCTGCAACCAAAACAATCATGTAGGTGCTTTTCTTGGCACTAACTATCCTGTTTTTTTTTTTTGTATGCCCAGAAGCCCCCCCCCCACACACACACACCTATTTTACCACATGGAATAGTAAAAAGGCATGTACTTAAGTGCGCAGATTTAATAAAATTAACAAATTAAGATAAAATATTTATTTGAAGATTTTTAGTTTTGGGGAACCTTACGGAAGAGGGGGAGGAAGGGTTGTAAGGAGCCAGAGGGGTTGAGGACCCCACAGGAACATGGCCCTCAGAATCAGCTAAGCAGGGCTCCCAGGGGCTCAAGTGACAGTGATGGAGTCTGTAGGTCTGAGCTAAGTCCTCTGCATACATGTTATGGTTGTGTAGCTTGGTGTGCTCGTGAGACTCAACAGTGGGAGTGGGGGAATGTCACTGACTTGTGCCTGCTCTTGGGACCCTTTTCCTTCTGCTGGGTTGCCTCATCCAGCCTTGATATGAGGGTTTGTACCTAGTCTTATTGTAACCTGTTATGCCATGTACTGGTGATGTCCCTGGGATGCCTGCTCTTTTCTGAAGGGAAACAGAGGAGGAAGAGGATCTGGGGGAGAAGGGAGGTGAATGGGAGGGACTGAGAGGAATAGAGGGGGGAGTATCTAGAAGAAAAATACATTTTTGTTTGTTTTTGTTTTATAGGACAGTCAGGGATAATGGAGAAACCCTGTCTCAAAAAACAAACATTTTAGTTTTATGTGTATGAGTGTTTTGCCTGCATGTATGTATGTTTACTGAGTGCTTACCTGGTGCTGGAGGAGACCAGAAGAGGTCATAGGAGCCCCTGGAGCTGGAGTTACAAATGGTTGTGAGCCACTATATGGATGCTGGGAACCAAAACCAGGTCCTCTGCAAGAACATTAGGTGTCCTCACCCGCTGTGCCATCTCTCCAGCCCCGTATTTCATTCTACTGCCAAGTTTTTGCCAGTGAAGAATACGGGGATCGCTAAGATAGTTTGGGGCCACTGCTTAGATTCATGCTAAATAACCACCCACCATTATTTTTGCATCATCAATGCAAACATCAGTGTGATGAAAAAGGGAAAAGATGTCTTGGTATTCTTTCAAAAGTGGTTTTGTCCTAATACATCCCTAAAAAGCTTCCTGGGAGGTATTTAAATTGCTGCTAAGTGGTGGCTGAGACCTGTAGCCCCAGCACTCAGGAGACTGAGGCAGGAAAGCTATGAGTACTAGGCCAGCCTGGGTTACATGATGAGTTTCAGGCTAGCCTGGGCTATAGTGTGTACAGTGTAAGAGCCTGTCAGAATACAACAAAACCCTGTTGCATTGTGGATTTCTTCCTCCTGGCTCCTAGGACATCTAGTACTTAGGATCTTCAACACAAAATACTATAGCCTTCTTTCTCTTCTCTAATGATTTCTTAGAGCCAGGCATGGTGCACGCCTTTGACCACAGCACTCAAGAGGCAGAGACAGACAGGTCCCTGAGTTCAAGGCCAGCCTGGTCTACAGAGCAAGTTCCAAGACACTCAGTACTACACAGAAACCCTGTCTCGAAAAGCCATTTTTTATGTAAGTGTTTTGCCTACATGTATGTCTGTGCACCACATGCATGCCTGGTATCCATAAAAGCCAGAAGAGGGCATTGAGTCTCCTGGAACTGGAGTTATAGATGATTGTGAGCCACCATTTGGGTGCTGGGAATTGACCCTGAGTCCTCTAGAAGAGCAGCCAGTGCTCTTAACTGCTGAGCCATCTCTCCAGACCTTTTCAGGTCTTTTTAAAATCAAATTCTTTGAGGATAAAGGCTGTATTTTATTTGTTCCTTTCTTCCTGGGACCCTAAGATGTGCTAAGTAAATAATTTAATTAGTTTGAATTTTCCCCTGAATTTTCCTTTAACATTCCATTTAATTATAGGGAAGCTAGGCCAAAAGCCTAACTACTAACTCCTCTCCTGAAGATGCCTTCTAATTCAGTTCATGTTACTTGCGAGTTACTAGGCTCATACATATTAGTATATATCAAGTATATTTTCTCATTTCTTTTTTAAGGTGGATGAGGTGGGCTCAGAAGGGCAAGTCCTCTGCAGTGTGAGACACAAAAGAAACCTTTCGAAAGTTGGGCCTTGGCTCACAGATGTTCTTCCCACAGTCTGCTAGAGATCTCTCTTTGGGAATTTGCTGGCCACATCATAAAATACTCATCTATTCCATCTGGCTGTGGGCTTGTCAGTGTGGTGGGGAATTGTTATTGCTAGAGCACTGAGTGAAAGATAAAAATGAGAAAAAAAATCTACTTTGGCCGCTAATTGCGCGAACTAAAGCACTTCCAACTCAATTTTTGCACATAAGCTTAGTGATCACCGAGGGGCTAATGGTAAGTCACAGAGAGACTGATGCCGCATTGTTTACTATTATAAAATGAATGCTTGGCAGCAACCCCCACTAACTAGGACTTCTAGCACAGAGAACTCCCACCATTGATGACTTTGGAGTCAAGAATGTAGACATTGGTGTTCTAAGCTGATGGGTCAGTTTTTATTTTTGGTGGTGAGCCTAGCCTTTAACAGCTGAGCCATCTTCCCAGCCCCGATGGGTCAGTTTTTAAAGAAATAATTTGATTAATTTGGTGGTTTCCCCACTTTTATCATAAACAACTTTTCAGACTTTTGGTTCCTCCTCTTTTAACTGGAAATATGGTTTTGAGGTCATATTTTGTTTATTCATTTAACGACTAGTCACTCAGTGCCTATAGTTGATGCTTACTTGGAATTATTCCCCACATCAGTCTCCTTCCCAAGGAAAATTTTAGGCTCTTGTGATATATCTGAACCAAAGATAAGGACCCAGCCTTTGTAGACTTGACATTCTAACAAGGCCAGCAGTCTAAATTATAAAGAGTTTAAACAATGATGACTAAAGCGAGTTTATTAAAAGGTGACATTTTGGGGGGAATAAGTTGGGCAAGAAGACCACACTGACTGCTCTGAGGTGTTTGTGTTATTCACGTGTGACACTCAAGAGGTAGACCTTAGGTGTAGTTCCTTAGGAGCTCTCTCCCTTGAGACAGGGTTCCTCACTTAGCCTGGAGCTCATCAATTAGGCGAGGCAGGCTAGCAAGCCTCTGAGATCTGTTCTCTGCCTTGCCAGTGCTGGGATACCAAATGTGAGACACTACATCCAGCCTTTTCACGTGGGCTCTGGGGTTCAGATCTCACTAATTTACTGACGGATTTATCTTCCCAGCTCAGAACTTAAGAGTTTTATAGGAGCCTTCTCCCTGACCCCAGAACAGGGGAAACCCAGGGCTCACACTTGTTAGTTAAGCGCTTTGCATTGAGCTACATCCCTGGCCCAGCAGAGGATATTTGAACTTGAGACTTATTTCATTGAAATCTTTTATACTTCAACATCTGTCTAGGTCTTGCTTATGTTTGTCAAGTCTTGTCCCACTAAACTCTACCTCCAGTCACTCTACAACTGTTCTTTTCCAAAAAACTGTTTTTAATATGTATTTATTTGTGTGAATTATGTATATACGTGTGCACAGTGCACATGGGGAGGTCAAGTGCAACATACAGGAATTGGTTCTCTCTTTCCACATTATGGACATTAGGGATTGAACTTAGGTCCTTGGGCTTGGTGGTGAGCACCTTCAGCTCAGTCTCCATGACTTCCTATCCAACAAATTTAGAAGAAAA
Source organism: Onychomys torridus (assembly GCF_903995425.1). NCBI lineage: Eukaryota > Metazoa > Chordata > Mammalia > Rodentia > Cricetidae > Onychomys > Onychomys torridus. Next base: position 131,601,389 of record NC_050444.1, on the reverse strand, counting down.
GGGGAGAGAAGTTTATATTACTAAAAATAATACATTACCAAACATCCAAAAATTCTCTCCTCCATAAAAGCAATGAGAAACGTGAAGATCGTTTTTGGATAGTTAGTGTCTCTGTCTCTCTGTCTCTGTCTCTCTCTTTCCTGAGACAGAGTTTCTCTGTGTTTCCCTGGCTGCCCTGGAACTCACTCTGTAGGCCAGGATGGCCTTGAACTCAAGAGATTCACCTGCCTCTGTTTCCTGAGTGCTGGGACTAAAGGCCTGTGCACAAGGCGAGAGAGAACAAACTGGCCAAGGAAGGAAGATGGTAACACTCGAAATGAAATGAAAATTGAAGGTTTGTAAACAGCTGACCATGTGTGTTGACCCTGTTGTCACAGACCACACATTTGTCACCACAGCAACTTCATGAGGGTGCTCTTACCTCCATTCATGAGGAAAACAGTTGCAATGCACAGGATGTCCCAGAGCAGACAACGGCAAATCCCTTCACATTAAAGGGTTCCTTAGGCTGAGTGTGGTGGCCGGTGCCTGCCTGAAATCCCAGCATTTGGGCGGTAGAGGCAGTACTGCTGAGGTTGATGGCCAGCCTGGTCTACAAAAGGAGTTTCAGACCAGGCCAGGTTACACAGCAAGACCCTGTCTCAGAAACAAAACAAAAGTGGGGGTTGGAGGAAGTGTTCCTCAGAGATATTTAATTAGATGGAACATATAAAGAATCAAATGATCCAGGGGCTGCAGAGAGTTAAGAGCACTCACTGCTCTTCCAGAGGACCTGAGGTTAGTACCTAGTACCTATACCAGATGGCTCACAAATGCCTGTAACTTCAGCTCTAGGGGATCCAATGCCCTCCTATGGCCTCCTTGGGTGCCTACATTCATATACACACACTCCATACAGATATACATGTGTACACATAATTTTAACAATAAAATAAATCTTAAAAAAAAAAAGACAAATGTTTCAGTGGGTCCATACTTAGAAGGAAGTATGGTAATTCATCAAGGAGAGGATGCATGCTCTACACTGTTACATAATGGGAAAGATGCAGCAGCAATCCCGTTAAGTGTGGTGCGGTGCAAAAACCACTCATGGTGCCGTGGTGCTTTAGACTTGATGCCTGACACCTATACTCTGTGCTTCATTTCTTTCTTTTTATCTTTTCCCAAGACAGAGTTTCTCTGTGTAGCCTTGGCTGTCCTGGAACTCACTCTGTAGACCAGGCTGACCTCGAACTCAGAAAGATCCACCTACTTCTGCCTCCTGAGTGCTGGGATTAAAGGCATGCACCACCACTTTATTTCTAAATGAATACAGAGCAGGCTGTAAAATACAGTGTTAGAGAGACACTAAGGACGCCTGTCTGGGCAGAGACAAACTACACCCCACAGCACTTGCAGGGGAGACAGAGTGGGGAGGCACCCCTTCTACCAGCAGAACCAGGAGCTTGCTGAGAACAGAGCTTGGTGGATGTGCAGCTCCTGGGAGTCCTGCTGCTCCTTGGAGGGGAGGAGGGTGCTCATGTATGTCTCCTGTGGCCACCCAAAGTCATGGGCAGGACAGGGCTGCCCCAGGAGGCTCAGTTGGGCGAGTTCCAGGGTGGGAGAGAGGACTGGGCAGTCACACAGCCATGTGGAGAGGGTATTAACAGAACTTTCTAAGTGGCAGCGTGAGCTCTAGAGGACATGTTAGGAAAGTTTATGCTCTGCTTTGATAGGCAGCTAATGGCCATACATTGTACCAAGACACCAAGACAACTGTCCAACGGACTGTGCTTGAGGGTGCAAGTACTTGGGGTTAGAGTCTTAGTTAGGAGGCACCTGGGGCCAACAGGTGCTCCAAGTCTGTCAAAGTCAGCTGTCCCAGCTCTACCCTCCATGTACCATCTTTCTGCTCACTTGCTTCTGGTGGTGGGCTTCCAAGCTCTAAGTCACCACATTCACCTCGAGATGTATCAGCCTTCTGTCCTCTGCTCTAAGCTCTCATTCCTAGCCTGCACTCCAGATGTGACGTGTTACTGGGAAGCCCCACCACTACCATTAGGCACATGTGTCCTGCAACTAGAAGGGGCCTCAGACCTTCTTCCAGGACACAGTAGCACCATGAGTCTAGTAGGGATCACATCACAAAAGCACATCCTAAAGAAATGAACTCATTCATTTATTCAATTTTCCCATGTGCAAGACCTTCTAAAGGAGTGTCATGGAGGCCCTCCGGGTGTGCTCAGCCTCAGAGCAAGTTTAATGTCTAGGCTTTCAATATTTTAGAGTATGGTAAAAGGGAACTACTAAAAGTTCTGGGAGGACATAAGGATCCACGACTGTGAGATCTCGGGGGTGAAGGAGCAGATAAGGGGTTGGGCTGGCATCACACAGAGGGGATGAGTAAAGACTCAACGTTGAGTGGGCGTACACTCAAGCCGCTGGAAGGACAGCGCTCACACCCGCTGCTGTGGGAGGAAGAAGACTAGTGTGCGGGGTTGGGGTACTCAACTGGGGCTTCATTCTTGGGGATACGTGACCAAGGAAGATGGCCACTCTCTGTGTCCTTGGCTCCCTGCTTGAAGTACCATCCTATCAATTTTTAAACAATTTTGAGCCATGGCTGAAGCTAGAAAAGAAGGGGAAAACGAGGGAAACCAAAGATGGGATCAAAGTCCACAGGCTGGGGAGCTGGAGGCCCCCTTCAAGTAGCTCAGGCCTGGCAGCTTGTGCGGGCAGGGCTTGTGGAAGATGCCTCTCACAGAGCAGGCCCGAGAGGGAGTAGGGCTTGTGGGTCTTCGGGGACTAGACCATTAGTGTCTACTCATGGCTCCCATGGCAGCGCAGGGCCCACCGTGCTGAGGTGTTCGGAACCGTCGTCACTTCTGTTGAGACTCAAACTGGGTTGGCCTGGGTGAGGGCTTAGGCACAGCCTCACTCCTCCCAGGGGCTCATGTCGGTGTCGATGGCCACACAGTTGTAGGCGGCATAGCGGAGCTTCTCCTCACATACCTTGGCACTGAAGGAGGGGAAGAAGGTGGCTAGGCAGGCAGCTCTGCTGCTCCCAGGGGTGCACTTTGCTGCCCGCCACCCTTCCACACGAGGACATCACCCCTGACCATGAACTCAAGAAAACTCACCTGGCATAGTGCGGGAGGAAGAGCGTGCTGGAGCAGGTGGAAGACTCAGGCAGAGCATCTGTGGTCTCATAGCTGGGAGTTTTGAGAGGCAAAAGATTAGGAGGAGATGTAGAGGGATGTGTGTGTATGTGGAAGGCACCTCAGGCCCTTCTCTGTACTCACACTCACCCCAGTTTGTCTGGGTAGATGTAGATCCGAGCTGGGAGGCGGCTGCGGCCAGTGACAAAGCGCAGGAAGCGGCTCCGGTCCTCTGGGTGGAGGAGGAGAAAATTAACGCCTGCAACTCCCATCCCGCCTCTCCAGCCCACAAGCCGTGTCCCAAGGCAATGCAAGACCCACTCTGCCCCCTACTGACCGTTGGTGAAATTGTTCAGAGCCTCCCAGAAGTACTGCACTCGCGTGTCAGATGGTTCAAAGTCCTCAAACCGAGCTGCAGGGGCCAAGGCAAGAATCCATTCTTAGGTCTCATTCTGCTAGTCCTTAAGCCTCACCCACCCAGCTTCACTGCCCCATCACCTAGAACTCACTGAGCTTGCGCAGAGCATCCACAGTGACCTCCGGATCCCCACACACCTTCTTTTCCAGCTCTTGCCAGGTCAGCAGGTCCAGCACAGCCTGTGGTACCACCTTCAGCAGACCTGCCTGCATGGCTGCCACCTAGGGAGGAGGGAAAGGCCCGGCTGGGAAAGAGGACGCTCTTTTCAGCACACACTGGGGACATCTCTACTCACTGGTCAGCAGGAATGAGGGGCAGAGTCATGGTGAGAGCTAGAATTGGGACTGGTAATGGTAGCCTACCGGCTGTGCAGGGAAGGGGGTTGGGAAGGCCCAGAGCTCCCGTTTGCTACCTGCTCCTTGCTTTCCTCTAGTCGAGCCTTCTGCACCAGCTGGATGAAGCGAGAGCGGTCCTCATATCCCACCACGATGCCTGTGCCCCCAGGAATCAGCTCCACCACCTGCTGATCACTCAGTACGGTGGTGAATGTTAGCTCCTTCCCGAACTTGAACTCAAATGTCTCCCTGTCCATCCCTTCCATCACTTCCAGGAGCTTCACCTGAGGGTTGGGGAGAGAGAGGCAGGGGTGTCAGCTCTTCACTGGGGAGCCAGTTTCTGTCTTCCTGTGGGTAATGTAGAGTACAGAGACCAGTAAAGGGCTAGGAAAGTATTGAGACAATACCCAGCCAGCCTTGGAGGTTAGGGTTGGCACCCTGCAGGAAATGGCACCTAGCCTGACCCAAAGGACAGCTGGGAATTGGCCACAAGGGAAGTTGAGAGAGAGAGAGAGAGAGAGAGAGAGAGAGAGAGAGAACATCTTAGACAAAGCTGAAAACTCCAGAGGCCTAAAGAGTGTTTTGCTTAGAGCCTGAGTGTGAGTCACATGGCTGAGATACAGGAGTCGGTAAGGCCTTTACAGAGTTCCTACCGCCCTAAGCCCAAAGCAGTCATCACACGGTTTAACCGAGGAAAGTGAAATAAATTACTCTGGCAGCGTGCAATGAGATGGACAAGAATAGAGACGGGGCATTAGCTTTTACAACACACAGCTGGGACAGAAGAAAAGCTGGCCTGAACCGTGGGGACAGCAGTGAGATGGGAGGAGCACACGGATTCCAGGGAGAGACGGCACAGGACGCTGTGCGGGGAGAGGTAGGGTGACCCTAAGCCAGGCATGGTGGATGACACATGCCTGCAATCCAGCATTTAGGAGGTGGAGTGGGAAGATGAGAAGTTCAAGGCCATCCTCCTCAACTGCATATCCTCTACTACATGAGACCCTACTGCAAAGAGCAAAAAACAGGGCTGGCAAGATGGTTCAGTGCATAAAAGCACCTACCACCAAGTCCGATGACCTGAGTTCAACTCCCAGGATCTCATGGTAGAAAGAGATTTAATTCCTAAAGTTGTCCTCTGACCTCTACATATGTATCATGGTGCACCTCCCTCCCTCCCTCCCTACTTACACACACACACACACACACACACACACACACACACACACACACACAGAGGCATACACACAAATATGCTAAAAAAATAAAGGCAAAAACCAGAATAAACACAAAAAGACCCTGATGACTTTGGCATGGGCAAAGGAGGCTAGGGGTGCAATTCTGAGCCTGGAGCCCAAGAGGTGGTGGACTGGGGATAAGGTGAAGAGCAGGCTGAGTGCAAGGCTCAGATGTGCCGTCTTGAGGTAGATGCATATATGGCCCCAGGCTAAGGAGAGAAGTGTGAGCTGGAGGTAAGGATTTTAGGAATTATCAGAGCAAAGACAGCAGCTGAATCCATGGGAGTCGGTGGGACTAAAGAGTGAACACATGTACTTGGGGGCAGTGGGTCTGGGCAGAGGAAACACGGGTCCAGGTCCTGCTCACCAACACGGAGTCCACAGCTGGGAAGTCTTTGCTCCAGCTCACCTCCTCACCAGACAGCTGCTTCCACACGAACCCAGGCAGGGCCAATACCTGAGTGACAAACGCAGCTGTCTTCTCACTGAGCCTCCCAGGTTTGCAGGCCCTTCTTTCGAGGCCTGGGCTTAGCTGACAGGTGATGATTGTGTTACTCACCAGGAACTCCTTACCCCGAAGGGCAGCCCCCATCAGCTGTCCGATCCACTCATACTTGGCAAAGTCTCGGCAAGAGGGATTAGGCACATACATGTCCCGGGCCTCACCAGTGCCATTGCCCTGCCCCAGAGACAACACTATCAGTAGGACATGGGGTAGACCCTATTTTCCTACCACTAGTACCCTAAAGACTTCACCAGAAGTCTACTGTTCCCCCCTCCCCCATCCCTCCTAATGTAAAAGGATGCCCTGGTAATTCAATCCCTCTACTGCTCAGTTAGCTCCATCTAGTTCTCAAGAGATTTGCAGATAGCAGAAATTTGCTGGTGGGTGGGGAGACAATCACCTGGTTTGCTGTGCGCACAAAGAAGGGCAGAGGCACAGGGGTGTCAGCTGAGCTGGGGCACAGCTCTTCTGACATATCTGCCAGGCTGTCACGGAAGCCACCACCTGAAATGACAGATGCTTTTAGCTGGGCTTTCATAAGGGGTAACAAGCAGGCTTCCTGTGTCTATTAGCTGGTAATCCCAGAAAGTGCTAACACTCTAAAAGGATAACAACTGGAAGCCATGTCATGGCCTCACCTTGGTCAATGATGCCTTCTGCAATGAATTTACATTCCCACCACTGGTCATAGCGCATGGGCCACCTGGAAATAGAGATGGATGGATCTCTGCTCTGCTAGGGCTGACTGAGCTCAGGCACATTAACTAGCCCAGAGACCAGCCAGGAAAAGACTACAGAGTGGTAATAGTGAGAGGTGCTAGGCGTAGCGTGTGGATGTATATGCCCTGGGCAAGTCCCTAACCCTCATGCCATACCTGTAGTCCAAGGGCTTTTCATACTTGTCAGAAGGCTTGAGGCCTTCATAAACCTGGGGGACATGAGAAAATGGGAGTAGGTGGGAGCCGTGGGAAGTTTATGTTAAACAGCTGTCCCTCTTCCCGCCCACAGACCTTGCTCAAGTCCCTCTCGGACTAAACCCCTAGGCCCTTTACTGACCCTCCCTCAGTCTAATCCAGGTGGGCCAGACCTGGGTGAAGACTGCATTCTTGCAGGCAGGGTCCCGAGAAGGGCAGGCACGGTGTTCCATGGCCAGGCGGCGGTTGATGTACAGCCGTGGCATGAAGCTGGGCTTGCTGCTTTCCGAATCACGAAGGCACTGTGCTACCAAGCCGGGCCGCTGGCGTGATAGCAGCAGGGACTGTTTCACTTGCTGGTGAGGAGAGGCGGCCAAGGCAGACTCAGTGGGCAGTCAGCTTTCGTCTAGCTCTGGGACTCTCCTCTACGCCTAGACCCAATTTTACCATCCCAGTCAAGTCCAGTGCAGTCTGTTCTTGCCTATAGTTTCTTCCTTAAACTAACCACAAAGGGAACTCTAAAACAACACAAACCTAATATTACCTAACGAGCTTTCTCTCTCTCTCTCTCTCTCTCTCTCTCTCTCTCTCTCTCTCTCTCTTTTTTTTCAGGACGGTTTCTCTGTACAGTCCTGGCTGTCCTGGAACTTGCTTTGTAGACCAGGCTGGCCTCAAACTCACAGAGATCCACCTGCCTCTGCCTCCCGAGTGCTGGGATTACAGGTGTGCGCCACCACCGCCCAGCTTCTTACAAGCTTTCTAATAGTTCCACTGACCATAGCCAAGTCCCTACTTCACACCCTGGTACCCGAGGCTCTTGAGACACAGACTATGCTTCCCATCAGCCCCTTTCCAGTCTCATCCATGTCACACTCACGCCGAGCTGTATGTTTTCTTTAAGTCCTGGAGCTGCCGCAGCGCCCAGCGGGTACCTTCTACATGGCTGTCACCTGTGTAGTTCCTTCCCTGCCTCCTCTTGCCTATTTCACTGTGCGGGGACCAGCCCCTCAAACCCTAACTTTTCATCACCCGTGTCTGGCTTTGTTCTTGGTTTCCAGAAGCAGAAAGGGTCTAGCCCAAGGGGTTTCAGGAACTTTCTGCTAAAGAATGAAAACTAGATGAACGGGAAGGAGGAACCCAGTGCCCAGGTTAGTACTGCAGGGTTCAGACTCACTTTAATCTCACTGAAGGTGCCCAGTGTGTGGTCCCATGCAGGTACCAGGTGGTGCAGGACACTGTCCAGGATCTTGATGAATCTGTGGTGAAGATAAAGAGTTTAGCGTGGATGCTGTGCAGTGGTGGTGCACCCCTTTAATCCCAGCGCTTAAAAGGCAGAGACAGGCAGATCTCTGTGAGTTCGAGGCCAGCCTAGGCTACAAAGTGAGCTCTAGGATGGCCAAGGCTACACAAAGAAACCCTGTCTCAAAAACAAAACAAAACAAAACAAAAACAGAAAGAATTTAGCATGGATGTAAGACCCCAGTCTCTAATCCACAGGGACAGAGCGATGATCAGGAGATGCACTCGCCCTGGAAGCGGACTAGTTTATTTTATCAGACTTTGGGGCCTCCTCCATGTAGACTCCCAAGGCTTAGGGAAAAGAGGCATGCAGGGCCAGCACCATGGTTACCTCTGCACAAGGACAGCTCTTCGGTAGAGCACTTCTGGGTCAGTGCCTTCTAAGCGTGGATATCGCACCAGACTGGCTGGCTGGAACAGGTCTGCGTTCAAGCCTAGTTCCCGCTGTCTAGAGGACTTGATCTTGACCCCTCGAAGACGAACATCAATCCCGTCATCTGAGGGAAGGAGTCAGCGTATGGTCATTTCCATATGCAGCTTTCTTGGCTCTCAGACCTGGGAATGGCTCCTTAAAGGTTGGCATTTTGTCAGTTAGCCACGAGAGGCTTCCGAGATTCTATCACATGATTCTGATATTTATATATTCATTCCACCTCTATGCTGTTGGGATGCCTGTGGATCCTTTTCTAAATGAGCTTAACTATCCTTATGGCTTTAAGGTTGGCTTATACCTGTCTCTGGCCCCATAGCTTTACCTTAACTCCAAATCAATTCCCTTCTCTCCATACTGTCAGCTTGCCCCCAACCACATCCTGGGATTCCTTATAGCCTTAAGCCCCACCTCGACACTCAACGATTCGGATCTCGATGATTGGAAGATGGACAGTCATGTCCTCCAAGACACAGACGTCCCCAATCAGGGTCCTAGGAGACAGGTATAAAGCAGTTCAGATACTTGCTGCCTTAGGCCCTCAGGAACTTCTGGGGTTCCATTCAAGCTGAGCTTGGCCCCATTGTGAAGATCATACCCCACTTCCCACCCCAGGACAGCCCGCTCACTCGTCAATGTTGACGTCACTCAGCTTCTTCAGGTTGTCACCTTCACCCCCATAGACCACTACCCGCTTAGGCATGAAGTTGTCATCTGTGGTATCCACTGTGAGTAGCAGCTTCCTGAAGGTTCAGAGTATGTCTGAGTGAGTCTCTAGGCACCCAGAGCACATGGCTCACCCACCCTGTCCGGCCCAGAGCCTACTCACTTGACAATTGTGCCTTTCTTCATGGTAAGCCGTACCCAGTGTTGGCACTGAGACCCATCGCTCTCCCAGTAGGTGTCTGCATTGCTATCCGTCAGGCAGGACACATTGAACTCCTCCTAGGGTAGGAGCAGAAAGGTGGAGTCACATTTGCACTGGGCAAATGTTTGAGTTGGGTGGGGGGTAGGGAAGGGTGTCTGGGACCCAAGAGGAGAGGGACGAAGTGTGGCTTGTGGGGAACGATGATTTGGCCCCGGTTTGGCAATGGGAGTTCTGGACCTAGCATTGAGGAATGTGACTGTATCTAGCCACAGGAGGAGTGTTAGCACCCACCGTGTAGGAGGAAACATCTATGCTTTCCACATACTGCTTCACACTACCCAGGTTCTCATCTTCTTTGCCCAGGTGGTCATATAAGAAGTGGATCAGGTCCTCATCGCACTCATATGTCCATGTTGGGGGCACATAGCTAAGCAACCCCAAAGCCCTGATTAGGCTGGGTTCAGGCCCTGCTCCCTCCTCTTCCACCCCACTCCAGATAACTCACAGTAGTCTTTGTATCGCTTCCGTGTAGGCCTCTGCTGGCTGAGGCCTGGACCCTAGGCGATGGGAGTATGTCAGGTCCACCACCTGTTCCCATCTGTGGGCACAGAGCCGGGTAAATGAGGAGGGAGGTATGGGCAACAGGACACCACCTCCAAGGTCTAGAGCCTTCTCTAGAGGTCTACCTCCAAGCCTCCAGAAACCTTATCCCACCCCTTCAGGTCTCCTCTCTGCCTGTTCTTGCCACAACCTCCACCCCGAAATCTCACACAACCCAAGGTCTGGATTTGGGTCGCGCTTCCAACCCCCCTGCCCCGCTGGACACCAAGTAGCGTTCTTTCAGTTGCAGGACCTGAGCACCGGCCGGTAGTCTACACCAAAGAGCTGCTGCTGCCGCTGCAGGTGGTCTGGAGTGTCGATGGGTACAAGGCGGGCCCCGCCCTCCGCCGGGCGACATACCAGAAGCCAGCCTTCGTCCAGCGAGCAGTCACTCAGGTGTTCGGCCAGCTGCTCCTGCAGGGACATGCCAGATGGGGACAGTCGTCAGGGGACGGATGTCAGGGAGCAGCCCAGCGGCTCGCCCAGCCCAGCCCAGGGCAAAGAGCACCGAAAGCAATGCCAGCTCACTATGGGAACAACCGGGGCTTTGGCCGGATCCAAGGGGTCTTTGGCTGGGTCCCGGCCCACCGGGGCGCACCTTGGTCAACTTCACCCAGAGGCCGTGGCCGTTGCACAGCTCCTCGCCGGTGGTGCGCACACAGGCGCCACGCCGGAGCTCAATACTGTCGCGGGCGGCGCGCAGCGGTCCCGAGCCGGTGCCGGGGGCAGGGCCCGCGGCACCTACACGCAGCCCCAGGCCCTCTGCCTCCCACACCGGCAGCAGCACGCGCGACGGTCCCGCTGGGTCCTTGTAAAGCTTGTAGAGCACCTCTCGCGGCACGAAAGCCAGCGCCGCGGGCAGCGGCAGCCCGGCCCGGAGGCTCCGCGCCGCCTCGGCCAGGAAGCGCACGCGGCCCAGGAGCTGTCTGGGGCACTCGAGCGCAGCTCCCGGGCCAGGGCCAGCCATGGTGAAGCCGCGGAGGTGAAACTCGTCCAGGGAAACCTTGCCCGGCGGCAGCACAGGGGGACCGCAAGCTCAGCTTCCCACCACGCCCTGCTCCGCCTTCCACCCTACTTGGCCGTATGTTTTGGATTACGTGCACAGCCCATCGCCACCGTATGGTCAGGTGTACTCTGACACTCAGCGATATTCCCTATTTTGTGACCCCGTCCCCGGCTAACGCAACCAGACTCAAAAGTAGACTCCTGAGGTAGGGGCTCATTATGTAGCACAGGCTAGTTTCGACCTCGCGATCCTCTCACGGGCTTTATTCAAGCTAGTGCTGCTACCCTTGTTCAAGCCACTGTTCTATCTTCCCTTGATCACTGTAACTGCATTTCCCCCCGTTTTTCTAGACAGGATTTCTCTGGGTAGCCCTGACTGTCCCGGAACCCATTATGCAGACCAGGCTGGCCTCGAACTCACAGAGAGCCGCCTGCCTCAGTCTCCCAAGTGCAGGGATTAAAGGTGTGAACCACCATGCCCTGCTTGAGAAACACCTTTAAATTTGTTAAACTACCTATCCTAGAGGCGGTGTGACTAAATGTTTGGTAGAATGACCCCCTCCCCGTCACTGATAGGAATGTTCAATCATTCCGGATAGATGCTTTTTTTTTTTTTTTTTTTTTTTTTTTGCTTCTAATCCCGGGAGACTAATACTCGTTGTCCACCTAAATGGGATTACCGGGGGCTGGCTCAGCAGTTAAGAGCACCTTTAGTTCCGTGTACAGCCTTTTGCATCATTCCTTCGCCATGGACTCATGGATGGGAGTGAAAGCGAGACTTGGGCTAAATTCGGGATTTCTGGGCCACAGATAGGAACAATTTTCTCATGCCACCTTAAGACGTATTGAGAAGTCTTTTCTTTGCGTCGTTTGTTACTGCGGCGTAACACTGGACTTTACGGTGAAAAATTGCTGGGGTCCTACGGGCAGCAGGGAGGGCAGCCCCAAAGCTGTCAGTGACGGAATGGTCACGTGGCTCTCAATATGGCGACGTCCGAGGTTCTCTTTAGGAAGGGGCGGAGCCTGGACTGTGTGGGCGGAGACTCAGATTAAAGCGGTGACCGGAGACTGCTCAGTTACTGTTTACCATGGAGGCGAACGGGTTGAGGTGAGTCAACACAACTGCACGCGCTGTGGCTACCTTGCTTTCTGATCTGAGTCTTCCAATTCAGGGATATGTCCCTAAACTCTTATTTTTCTGGAGATCTCCCAGTACGAACCCAAATCGCTGTGATTCCAAATCATTCCAATCATGGAATAGAACCTTCCCTGCTCGCTGGCCCTTTCCCTAATCTCCATTCCAGGGACTACCTCGCGGGACTGCGTCCTTAGACTTTCAGAGGTGACTCAGAACGTCTAACTAGCACTGGGACCATCAACTCTGATCCTCTCTGTCGTTTCGGGAATCACCCTGCCACTTGCGGCCCGGTCCCCGAGATAAACTTTTCCCCAAACTCTCCTTACTGGATTTTCATTCCACCTCCCTAGTCCCTCCAGTTTGGGAAAGCTGGACAAACGTGTATGAGAGAGGCCCCAGTGGGCCCCCCTCCTAGAGTCTTGTGTGCCACCTGATAGAGAGGAGGCGGAATGGGTGGGGAGCCATGGTTTGCAAGCGACCTGGAGGCGGCAGATAGCGGTGCTTGACTGAACACGCCTTCCCCAAACCCCAGTCTAGCATAATGACACTTACTCCTACCTCTCCCCTCCACCCGATCTCCAGACTCCAGAATTTTCCGGAGCTGAAGAATGACACGTTCCTGAAAGCAGCTTGGGGAGAGGAAACAGACTACACTCCCGTTTGGTGCATGCGACAAGCAGGCCGATACTTACCAGGTCACACAAAGCTATGGTCTAGATAAAACTCTAGAAGGTGAAGTTCAGGGGCCGATGATAACTTTAGACCTCCTGGTTGAGTGCTGTTCTCCTTCTCCTCTTGCAGAGTTTAGGGAAACTAGGTCTACCCAGGACTTCTTCAGCACCTGTCGCTCTCCTGAGGCTTGTTGTGAACTGACTCTGCAGGTGAGGGCCCCACAAACGAGCGTGGGATTTGTGCCCTCAGTGTGTCTCCTTACTAACCTATTTGTTATTCCCTACAGCCACTAAGAAGATTCCCTCTGGATGCTGCCATCATCTTCTCTGACATCCTTGTTGTACCCCAGGTACTCAATCCTGATCCTTGAATGTGGGCTTAAAAAAAAAAAAAGGAAAGGAAAGCACTCCTTGGAAATCCTGTCTTATCAGGTTTCAAGATAAGTACATAACTGGGTAGAGAAAAACACTAAGATGGAGTTTGCCAGGGGGTTTATTCTTTTCTTTCCTTCCTTATCACATGGGTTGAACAGAACCCTTCCCCTCTGCAGTTCCAGACTGTGAAACCAGATATCTTATTCCCCTTAAGGCACTGGGCATGGAGGTGACCATGGTACCTGGCAAAGGACCCACATTCCCAGAGCCATTAAGAGAAGAGCGGGACCTAGAGCGTCTACGGGATCCAGCAACAGTGGCCTCAGAGTTGGACTATGTGTTCCAAGCCATCACTCTTACTCGACAACAGCTGGCTGGACGTGTGCCACTAATTGGCTTTGCTGGTGCTCCGGTAATTCTGCACAGGGCATGAACTGGAGCATGAAGAGGTCGTTCTGGCAGGCTTGGTATAGCAAAGGATTCTGTGCTGTGACATCTTTGTATCCTTCTGCAGTGGACCCTGATGACATACATGATTGAGGGTGGCGGTTCAAGCACCATGGCTCAGGCCAAGCGATGGCTCTACCAAAGACCACAGGCCAGTCACCAGCTGCTTGGCATACTCACTGATGCTCTAGTCCCATATCTAATAGGACAAGTGGCTGCTGGTGCTCAGGTGAGTCTCTAGAGACAAACAGGCTGCAGCTTGGTCTGCCAGGACCCCAAGCAATGGCTTTCTAAAGTGGAGAAAGCAGGGCTCTTAGTTTTCCTCCAGTGATCTGGTTGGAGTATCTAAGTGGTTTTCGACCTTCCTAATGCTGATCTTTAGTACAGTGCATGTTATGGTGACTCCCAACCATAAAATTATTTTGTTGTTACTTCATAGCTGTTTTCTAGTGTTATGAACTATAATGTAAATATCTGATATGTGACCCCTGTGAGAGAAATGGGTCATTTGGCCTTAAAGGAGTCATGACCCACAGGTTAAGAACCACTTAGATTCTAAGTCCTTCCTAAAACTGTCAGCGGGGCTTAAAGGTCTGAGTTTTTGGAAATTGAAGCTGCTGCTAGGAGAAGGCAAAACTGCTTCTGCCTCTGCCTCCCAAGTGCTGGGATGAATGGTGTGTGCTACCACTGCCCGGCTGTTTTCTTTCTTTTTTGGTTTTTTTGAGACAGGGTCTCAACCTGGATCTCACTCTGTAGACCAGGCTGGCCTTGAACTCATTGATCTACCTGCATTTGCTTCCTGAGTGCTGGGATTAAAGACATGGGCCACCACTGCCTGGGTTCTGTTTTTCAAAGCAAAACTCTTTGAATGGAATTGAGCTCCCAGCCTCAGGGAATAGGTCAAGGTTTTAAAGTCACCTGAGAAGAATTAAGGCATAATCTGTATGTGGGCCTGAGGTACTTCTTAGTGTGCTAGGCGTTAATTTTTCTTATCACCTATCTACAGGCATTGCAGCTCTTTGAGTCCCATGCAGGACATCTTGGCTCAGAGCTCTTCGGCAAGTTTGCACTGCCCTACATCCGGGATGTGGCCAAGCGAGTGAAGGCTGGGCTGCAGAAGGCAGGTCTGGCACCAGTGCCCATGGTGAGGACTGGGACAGGTTGAGTGAAGGAAGGCCTGTAGCACTTTCAGGGCCGAGTCCTGCGTGGACTGAAGTCACCACTGGAGGGCAGCAGAAGCACAGCCAAGGAAGGCTACTGGGCACCACAAGGCTTAGTGTCAGAGATCTGCTCTTTTTCTCCAGATCATCTTTGCTAAGGATGGACATTTTGCCCTGGAAGAGCTGGCCCAGGCTGGCTATGAGGTAGTTGGGCTTGACTGGACAGTGGCACCAAAGAAAGCCCGGTGAGTGATGGAGCAGTAGGCACTACAGGTTGAGGTAGAGGGGTACAATCCCCAAATATGAAGTGATGAGAATGTGGTGATGTATTTTACAGGGAGCGTGTGGGGAAGATGGTGACCTTGCAGGGGAACCTGGATCCCTGTGCCTTGTATGCATCTGAGGTAATAACTGGGCAAGGTTTTCTCTATGCACTGTGCAATGGTTGGGTGATTGTGTGTGTGTGTGTGTGTGTGTGTGTGTGTGTGTGTGTGGTTTCATTATACTGTTCTCCCTCTCCTTTATCTTGGTGCTCTAGGAAGAGATCGGTCGACTGGTGCAGCAGATGCTGGATGAATTTGGGCCACAACGCTATATTGCCAACCTAGGGCACGGACTTTATCCTGACATGGACCCAGAACATGTAGGAGCCTTTGTGGATGCTGTACACAAACATTCACGTCTGCTTCGACAGAATTAAGTATATGCCTTCCCCTCAAGGACCACCAACACAGGTTGTTTCTAGAAGAATAAACTTCCAGAGTTGGATTGTAACATGTTCCTTTGTTTGTAAAGGTTTATGTTTTTATCCTCAGTCATTCCCCTCCCCACCCACTCCCGGCCACTTCCTCTCCCTCTTACACACACACACACACATATACACACACACACACACACACACTCACACACGCACACACGCACATGCACACGCACACACGCACACCCGCTTGGAACTATGTAGCCCAGGTTGGCCTTGGAACTTAGAAATCCACCTACCTCTGTCTCTCAAGTGCTGGGACTAAAGCTGTGCGCTACACCGGGCCAGGCTCCTTTGTTCCTTTCCTTATGCCTCCTCTGTGTCTTCTTCTACAAGTCTCAGGGCTCAGGTATCAGTGGACATGCCCTACAGCATTAACACCAGGCTCACACTACCATTGTGCTACCAGCCATCCAAGCCGGGAGTGACATGATATTAGGTAGACCTTTCCAGATAGTTGGGGCTGTGGCATTTATAGACAAAGGGTCCACAGGGCTTTGTGTCTTTGAAGGAAGGAGAAGACAGATCAAAAAGGGCACAGAAGTGGCTAAACCACTCCGGAGTTCAGGAGAGGAAGATGGAATCTAGGCAAACAGGAGCTGAGGAGACTTTAGCTTTGATGCCACAGGAGGGAGAGTAAGATCCAGAGCTAAGTTGCTCAGGACTGGCGCCTTAGGCTGCTCCATCACCAAAGCTGAAGGTCTCTGAAGTCAAAGGAGCCGCTGGCACTTCAGCTTACTGTGCATTATTTTCTGAGCACGCCCACTGATTTTCTCAGAACCCTGGAATCCTGCTTATCATGTGACCGTAGGACATGACTGTTTCATTCCTAGGACAAGGTTCTGAGGTCAGAACTATAGAGATGGGTGTGATGTAATGAATTTTTCATCTGTCCATTATTGTATATCTCTAGGCCCAACCAGATCCCTATCCCATCAAAGGAGAGAAGGGCCTCATTTACTGATAGAACACAATTTCTGCTTTTAGAAAAATGATCTTTTCTGTGATCCATGATTTATTCATAGAAAAGCACTGAGTTCACATACTTGCTAAAAAAGGGCAATCATGATACAGAAATGGGAGTGGCTTTTCCCTTTTTTGCCAACCCATTGGGCTGAGACAGTGTAGGGGCCCTTGGCTGGACAGTAACACATTAGTAGCCACGAACAGCAAATACAACTTACTGGTCAGTTTGGAATAAAAAAGATGACAAGTAGTTTTCCAAAGAAAAATAAAGTCAGACAGAAAGGTCCTTAGTTCATATTCTAGCTACACCACCCCTTCCCTATCAAACCCCACCCAACTAGGGAACTAAGACACAAAACAGTAAACACTCAAGACACCTGTATTCAACTGATTCTTCTGAATGCCCTTGCTACCTCCTGTCATTTCAGGCTAAGCACAGGGGTCATGAAGTATAGGAATGTGATACACTGTGGAGGTCAACATGGGCTGATGGGGGTCACCCACTAGAACTAGACGTCAGGAAGGGCAACACTAAAGGAACACCAGCCTCAGCCTCCAAATCAGCTACCAGTGGGACCACGATGAAAGCAGGCAGAGGAAGGTTGAGGTAGAGTCAGAGGAAGAAAACACGTTTGTGTAAGAGAAGAACCGTGGAGTGAAAGTGGCCAATCTTAGTGCAGAGGGACACTAGTGCTTAGAAACGTGTTTGCTGAAAGAAGGTTAAATAGAGGAGGCACAGAGATGGGTAACGGTGTTTAGCTAGCAACAGACTAAGGAATGGGCAAGAGAGAACTGGCAGAGAGAAGGCACACTCATGAAGACACTGGCAGACTACATGTAGAGACCACTCACATAAAGACATCATGGTCAGCAGGCATACAGTCAGACACAAACATCTTTATACACAGGTACTACCTGTGTGTGCCTAGATACACCTATACACTAAATATGTAGACATGAGTACACTTAACACTTAGCTATGCATTATCATATAGACACAAATGGAACAGCAAACAAACCCACAGTCCAGCACATGTCATGTAACTTACACACACAGAACCGACACAGGCATGCACATGTGTAACTGTACACAGACACATGTTCTTATCCATACAGATAACACACGTACACACTGGAGATGAGAACAGATTCTAACAGAAAGGTGACCAGAGCAGATGTGTTGTATTCGCTCAGTGGCTTCCTAGACCTTCATCTTCTCCCTGCACTTGTTATTCAGGTGTTCCTCAGGCTCCTGGAGTGTGTGAGGCAGAGCAGGAGCTTCACTCTTGTCACAGCTTTGTGAGACAAATGTCTAAGCCCAGGCTTGACCTCTGCTCTCAATGACCATTAGTCTAAGTTGTCCTATCTGCAGGCCACAGTTTCCGCACAGACAAGACTTGGATTTTTAACTGTCCATTTTCCTCCCTGCTGCCCCCACGTCTCCACTGCCAACAGCATATACTCTGTATGGGAAACCTGAGAAATGGTTGCGAGTCTCCTCAGAAAACAAGCCTATCCTCCCACCCACAGCTATTTTAAGTGCTCACTGAATCAGTCAGAATTATAAATAGTTACAGCTTTACAATGCTTGACAACACATAGACTATAGTATTTACAGTACCATAAATGCTTCTGTTTCTCTGGTTAAGCAATCCCTGAGACGGACAGTGTTCTGTGTTTGCCAAGGGAGAGGGGCCAATGGCCAGGACACGCAGGATAGAGGGGCGTGAGGTGACATGTTGTGGGGACATCTGATCGGTCTGCAGGGCCCAGCTCCTCCAGGAACAGTGGGGCTGGAGTGACAAGCTTGCCAAGGCAGGAATACTGGTTCAAGTCGGACTCTCCCCATCCTTAGGTCTGTGGTGCTTTTGGCTCAGCCACAAGTGCTCAGAGTCCTCTCAGGGTAGACAGATGTTTCAGAGTCCATGTCCTGATCTGGGAGCCTAGGCTGCCCTGGCAGCAAGCTATCCATTTCCTCAGCCAAAGCGCTCCCGAACCAGCAGCATCAGCTTCTTCTTGCCTTTGTAAATCTGTTTGAGGTTGTCAATGAATTGGGCAAATTGCAAGTGACCGTCCTGGGGCAGCAGGAAGGTCTCTCGAGCCTTGCTCAGAAACTCAATAAACTCTCCATAATGGCGGGGACTGATGTGTGTCAGACGGGAGTGTGTGGTGTTGATGTAGGCATTGATGGTGGCATCCAGTAGCTGGCGCAGTGGAGCTTTGTCCGTTGACATGAGCTTTCCAGAGCTGCGGCGGCCTGGGATACCTGCCAAGCCTGGTGCAGTCACAGTGCACCTACGCAGGATATCGGAAAGCACTGTGGCACAGTGCACACTCTTCACCACCAGGGGGATGAGAGCTGCCAGTTCATTCTTGCCCAGAGAGTGGCTAAGGGCACAAGCCCAGAGCACATCGTTGATGGCTGGATGGGTGTCCTGGTTGTAGGCCAGGTTAAGATGGCTCATGGCCAGTGAGGCCAGCTTGAAGGCACGCAGCGGGTAGCCACGGAGCTCCATGTAGCGGGCAATAGTGAACAGCTGTGAGTGAGTCATGCCACCAGCAGCAGCATCAATGGCAATCTGGTAGGCTGCCTCAAAGGCAATGTGGTCTTTCTCACAGAGTGTAAGAGCTGACAAGGCACAGCTCTGCGGATCCTTCATAGCACACTGCAGGGCCAGTGTGCGAGCACAGCTAGCCAGTTCCTCCCGCTGTGGGTAGTCAAGACTGAGGCGCAGGATAGTGGTGTGGGATACAGCTGTGGCAGCCACAATACTTGTAGCCTCAGTGGGGGTGAAGAGTGTGTACCAGCTCTGCAAGATGCTCACCAGGGCCCGAACACCTGCCAAGGAGAGCCTGAGCTCAGCGGTGGCTACTCAGTATCAATCCAAGTCTGCCCAGATTACCATTTGGGGTCTGAACTCCCTCTTCCTCAGCAGCCTTGAGAGCATCTGAGGCAAACCAGGGCAAGGGGAGCATCCCAGATGGCCAGACCCTGTCTAGGGTCTCTCCCCATCTCTTCCTTCCTAGGTCAGAGAGCTAAAGGTCTCTGCTGCACTCTCAGCCCTTCATAACAATGAAGCTACAGAGTCCCTGGTTTGCCTGCCTCAAGGCAGGGCCCTAGGCTTCTCTGGGGTTGAAGCTGAAATAGGGCATCTGGGGAGAGCCTTGTGCTGGGGCTTTGGGTTCTAGAATGGGTCTCAAGCCTCCAAATTGTCTGTGGTTTTCCAGAAGCATAGACAGAGACTGGGACCAAACCACTGGGCCCACTCCCTCCCAAGGGAGCACATGGGGCCTGGTGGCTGAAAGTGTACTCTCAGACATTTCTCTAATCACAGAGGGTCAAAGTGCTGCTGGCATCAGGATATGGTTCGAGCAATGAGGGCTCAGGCTGGCTGAACTGAGACCATCTTCCTCTAGCAGCACATCCTTTCTTAGGCTGCCAGGAATAGAAATGTGACAGCTCTAAGGATTCACTCTCCTGTCCCAAAAGTTGGGCCTACAAACTCCCCAGGAGGAAGAGGGAGGCGGGAGACTCACCCACTTCTGTAGCACAAGTAACCAACCATCGGACCATCTCTCGGCGCCTCCAGTTAAGGGTAGACAAGGTCATCCGCATTACCTAGACACGAGAGGCATTTCCAGGAGCCATGCCTGACAACTGGGGGCCTCTCCTCCCTTCCACTTCATTCTTTCTTGCAAAGGGCATTTTTTGTTTGCCTGAGACAGGGTCTCATGTGGTCCAGGCTGGCCTTCTACTCTACATGACCTTGAACTTCTAACCATCTGTCTCTACCTCCCCAGCACTGACCTTAAAGATGTATCCCACCATGCCCAGTTTATGCAATTATTAGGGGTCGAACCTAGGATCTTGTTGCATGAAGGTAAGCACTATCAAATGAGATACATTCCCAGCCCAATAACAAATATTTTTCATTATTTAAACAGTGGTCTTTTCTCTGTGTGTACAGGTAGGTTTACTTTCTCCCCACTCCACTCACTAGACATGAGGCTTCTCTCATGACTAACAACAGATAACACTCTTATCATACCTTGACTGACTTGGAGGAAGGGAGAGGTAGAGAAAATGGGGACCCTATATGCCTACAGCTATTTTACTTCTGACCTTAACTTTAAAATGGAGGCAAATTTTACGGAATCCTTACCTTCTGTCTACCCTAGAACTTGTATTGTAGAGGACAGAAAGAACAAGACATGGCTCTGTTCAGTCCCCTTGGAATATCTTCTGCCAATTGTCACTAGGCTGGAAACCTAAAGCGGGCACAGTGGTCTCATACCCATACCTGTAACCCCAGCTCCAGGGCCACGTTGAGCAGAGTGCTGTCTGCGCTGCTGTCCGTGGGAGTAGCAATCTTGAAGGCATCTTGAGCCAGTTTGAAGATGAGGGAGGAAGAATGGATGTGTTTCTGTATTGCTTCTAGAATAGTTCGTAGCCTCAGAGCGTCCCCTAGAGTGATTGGAAGGGGGGCAGGGCTCATTTGAGAGTTTTCCTAGAGTTTCCCTAGTAAGTTGTTCATAACAGACTCTCGTTCAATTATGCTAATTTACTCAGTGCTTCTGAATGCTACCGTCTCTTCTGGTTGGTCAATGCCTCTTCTAAACTCGGGTGGATCTTTCTGTTCCTAGACACCCATATGAATTCACCTTGCCCATCATTTTTCTAAAAGTTATTTTATTTTGTGTATATTGGTGTTTTACCTGCATATATAGATCTGTGTACTGTGTGTGTTCCTGGTACCCACAGAGGTCAGAAGGGGGCCTCCAGTTCCTTGCAACTGGAGTTACAGGAAATTGTGAGCTCCCATGTGGGTGCTGGGAATTGAACCCAGGTCCTCTGGAAGAGCAGCCAGTGCTCTTTTATGAGCCATCACTTCTCCCATATAATATTTGGTGACCCAACTGAAATATTAACTGACGTCTATACTCTAAAGTACATTGTCTCTGTGTTACACAGTTCACATGAGTACATAATTACAATGTCATACCGATTACTTTCACTGCCCTAAAAACTCCTATGCTCATCAAATCTTTCCCCATATGTCCTGGACCCTGGTAACTATAATGTCATAGAGTTGGAATCACACAGTATGTAGCATTTTCAGATTGAACTTTTTTTTCCCCCCTGAGACAGGGTTTCTCTGTGTAGCTTTACGCCTTTCCTGGATCTCACTCTGTAGCCCAGGCTGGCCTCGAACTCATAGAGATCCGCCTGCCTCTGCCCACCCCTCCCACCCCCGACTGCTGGGCTTAAAGGCATGTGTCACTACCACCCGGCCAGACTGAACTTCTTGCAATATGGAATATACAACTGAAGTTTCTGTATGTGAGGTTTATTTTGTTTTATTGCTAGATAACATTCCATTGTATGGATATATCACAATTTGTTTATGTTTTCAAACCTTCTGAAGAACATTGTGGTTGCTTTGGGGCAAGGATGAATAGATATATATAAATGTTCCTGTGCAGGTTTTGGTATGTATATGTTTTTGACTAGGAACATAACCGCTGGAACCTATGTTAAGACTACATTTTAGCTTTGTTAAAAAAAAAAAACAAACAAAAAAAAAACCAGTTGGAGATTTAGCTCAGTGGTAGAGTGCTTGCCTAGCAAGCACAAGGCCCTGGGTTCGGTCCTCAGCTCCGGCAAAAAAACAAAACAAAACAAAACCAAAAACCAAAACCCTGCCAAATCTCTTCCAAAGTGGCTGTGCTATTTTACATTCCCTAAGCAGTGGGTTTCTGTTGTTCCACACTGTTGCCAACATGTTGGTCTGTAGCTGTTCTAACAGTGTATCTCATTGACTAAATTTACATTTTCCTATGATACATGACCCTGAATATCATTTCATATGCCGGTTTGCTATCTGTAGATCTTCTTTGATAAGATGTCTTTTCAGATCTTTAGTCAGTTTTTATTTATTTTATTTATATTAATTTTGAGACAGGGTCTCACTATGTAGTTCTGGCTGTTGCAGAACTCACTCTGTAGACCAGGCTGGCTCAAACTCAGACATCCACCTGCCTCTGCTTCCTAAGTGCTGCGATTAAAGGTGCATGCCACTACTCCTGGCTTTAGTCCGTTTTTAAATTGGACTGTCAATTTTTTTTTCTTTTGAGACAGAGTCTCATGTATTTCAGGTTGGTCTTGAACTTACGTAGCAGAGTCTGACCTTGAACTCCGGATCCTCTTTCCTCCACCTCTATGTGTGCTGTGATTACAGAAGTGCACTGCTATACCTGGTTTGTGCAGTGCTGGGGATCAAACCCAGGGCTTCACGCACGTACTCTACAAACTAGGTTATATCACCAGCTTCCTGATGAGTTTAAGAGTTCTCTGTGTCAGATGGTGACAGTGCACACCTTTAATCCCAGCACTTGGGAGACAGAGACAGGCGGGTCTTTGTGAGTTTGAGGCCGGCCTGGTCTATAGAGTGAGTTCCAGGAAAACCATGGCTGTTACACACAGAAATTCTGTCTTGAAAAACAAAAACAGAAATAAACAAACAAAAAAGAATTCTTTGTATATTTGGGATATAAGTCTTTTTTTTTTTTTTTCCTTTTAGGATTTTTGAGACAGGATTTCTCTGAGTAGCCCTGGCTGTCCTGGAACTCACGCTGTAGACTAGACTGGCCTTAAACTCACAGAGATCCACCTGTTTCTACCTCCCAAGTGCTAGGATTAAAGGTGGGTGCCACCACTGGGCATGACATATAAGTATTTTTTTTTTTTTACTTTCTCTGTATATGGCTTATTTTTTCATTTACTATTTCTACAGTAAACTTTGTTTAAGCGCTATTTAAAACATTGAACTAAGGCTATACTTTGATTACTGAGCTCACATAACAGATTAAGAAGTGAACTGTGAATGCCAGTTGTCGTGGCACACATCTTAATCTCAGCAGTTGGGAGGTAGAGGCAAGAGGATCTCTGTGAGTTTCAGGCCAGCCTGGGCTACAGAGCGAGTTCCAGGACAGCCAGGGCTCAGACAAAAACAAAAACAAAGAACTGTGACCTATGGCTTTGGATGAAAATTAAGGCTCAGGATTAACCACATTGCAGGCTTACATTCTGACACAGCCCAGAGCACAGCGGTCGTTTTTTTAAGGTCCCTGTGGCTGCTTCACACAGGGTCTGCACTCTTCGTAGGCAGTGCAACCCATCATCCTTCAGCTTGTGGTTGTTGTTGATAATGCTGGTTAACTTCCAAGCATGGAAGAAAGACTCATTTTCAATACTATAAATCCGTTACCACTACTGGCACCAAGGAGTTCTGGATAGATTTTTTTTCCCCTTCTAGATCCAACGAGGTCAGTAATTTTTAATCCAAGAGCCCAGATGCTAGTAACCTCATGGGCATTTTCAACCACTCTGAATCCTGATTTCCTCCTGATTCTCATTATAGTCTATTTGGGACTCAATTCCTGGAGAGAAAACCTGCGACATTCCCTTCACATAACTACACTTGAGTTTGCCAGGTTCTCCCAAAATCCATCCATGGCAGATACTTGAGATGAGTATCAGGGTTTTTTTTTTTTAAAGCCAGAATAAAATGATATTGAGCAGAATCCAAGTAATACCTACTTCCAATCACATAGTACTCGAGTAATTCACCTAGTGTCTAGGTGATATATGTAAGAATGTACACTGGGCTGGAAACGCAATTATACAATCAAGACTGTCCTTGATCTGAGGGACTTTGACCTTGAAGATATTAACACTTTCTGTGCCACACTGGGACAGCTCTCCCTGTCTTGCTGACAGAGTTATGCAGTTACCACCACAACATTAAATTGATAGTCACAAAGTAAATCTTATTTGGCTACAACTTTAGATGGCTGGAGAAACAAACTTCCATGCTGCAGATCCATCATTTCTCTGAGTTTATCTTCCAAAACATCCATAGAGGGAAAGTTCACGGGCCTGGAGAGATGGCTTGTCAGTTAAGAGCACTTGCCGCTGTAGCTTGAGGACACAAGTCTGCATGCCAGCGCTCATATTAGGCACCTTGCAAAGCTTGTATTGACAGCTTCCTGGGATCTGATGCCTATTCTAGCCTCCAAAGGCATTCCCACCAAAGATATTTTAAATTAAAAATAAAAAAAAAATACACGTTAGAATAAATGCCCAGTTTCAAGGTAGAAAGCCCTCAGGTACACGGAGGCTGGTGTGTGGTCACAGCTCCTTGTCTAGAGCTTCTCTTCTCTCCTCTTTGGGACTAACCCGCAGAGCTAGCATGACTATATCAGCTTACAGGGGGTCAGTCATTCTGGACTCTACCTTTAGACCAAGTGGATCTGACTCTGTGTGGAGATTTATAGTTCGATCTTAGTCTTCATTATATCTTCCAATGGTCCTGGAGCTGAGAGATTATGACAGTGATCTCCATTTTATAGATTTTGAAACTGACATTGGAAAAAACAGACTTTATTAGCTGGAAGAGTACATTTAGAAGTTAACTTAAGGCCGGGCGGTGGTGATGTACGCCTTTAAGCCCAGCACTCGGAGGCAGAGGCAGGCAGATCTCTGTGAGTTCGAGGCCAGCCTGGTTTACAGAGCGAGATCCAGGACAGGCACCAAAAGTACACAGAGAAACCCTGTCTCGAGAAACAAACAAACAACCAAAAAAGTTAACTTAAAAATCACTTGAGGGGCTGGAGAGATGGCCCAGAGGAGCTGAAGAGATGGCTCAGAGGTTAAGGATGCTGTCTGTTCTTCTAGAGCCTCCACATGGTGGCTCACAACCATCTATAATGAGATCAGTGCCCTCTTCTGGCCTATAGGCATACATACAGGCAGAACTTTGTATAAATAATAAGTAAATTTAAAAAAAATCACTTGATTCTAAAGCCAGGCATGGTGGTACACACCTTTAATCTTAGCATTTGGGGAGTAGAGACAGGTAGATATCTGTGAGTTTGAGACCAGCCTGGTCTACGTAGTGAGTTCAAGGACAGCCAGGGCTATTAGAGAGAATTGTTTTGAAAAAACAAAAATATGCCGGGTGATGGTGGCACACGCCTTTAATCCTAGCATTAGGGAAGCAGTAGCAATTAGATCTCTGTGAGTTCAAGGCCAGCCTGGTCTACAGAGTGAGTTCCAGGACAGCCAGGGCTACACAGAGAAACCCTGTCTTGTAAAAAACAAACAAACAGGGCTGGAGAGATGGCTCAGAGGTTAAGAGCACTGACTGCTCTTCCAGAGATCCTGAGTTCAATTCCCAGCAACCACATGGTGGCTCACAACCATCTGTAATGAAATCTGGTGCCCTCTTTTGTATACATAGTAAATAAATAAATCTTAAAAAAAAAAGAAAGAAAAAACCCAAACAAATAAAATAATAATAAACAAACAAAAGTCATTTGATTATGGTGCTGGAGAAATGGGTTTTGGTTAAGAGAGCATAGCATATTGTTCTTGCAGGAGACCTGAGTTCAGTTCCCAAATACCCATGTCAGGGGGCTTACAACCACCTATAACTCCAGCTCTGAGATCAGAACCTTCTGGTACTCATGTACACAACAGACACATAATATGAAAAAAATTTAAAAAATTTAAAAGTCATTTGATTCTATATATTCAGGGTTTCATGAGGGCAAAATTCTACTCTGAACCCAGGTGCTCTTTCTATCTTTTTTTTTTCAAGATTGATTTATTTATATACACATACAGTGTTCTGCCTGCATATATGCCTGCATGCCAGAATAGGGCACCAGATGGTTGTGAGCCACCATGTGGTTGCTGAGAATTGAACTCAGGACCTCTGGAAGAGCAGTCAGCACTCTTAACCACTGAGCCATCTCTCCAGCCCTCTGGTGTCCTTTCTAATGAGTAGTCAGCATGAGGATCTGCACTGCTCTTGTTGACACAGAACACAAGGCTTCTCTTTTCCAGAAGACTGAGTGGGTAGGCACAAAGGGGATGCTGGAGTCTAATGTCTACCTGTACTTACCTTTGGCAGCAGTCAGCATGGTAGAGGCCAGTTCACACTGCTGTGATTCCAAATGTCCAAGTGTGAACCAGCGAGGGTAACGGCTGGGCACCACAGACACCATGTGATGAGAGTGGGAAGCGTCGCCTGCAGAAGATGAGTTTTCTAGAACAGGTAACCTAGAAGACCCAGGAAGCACCATCAGCTTCATTTAGGTTCTGGCCATTGTGAATAGCCCCTTTAGGGAAGCTTGCTTTTTGCTGGGGAGGAATTGGTCAGGCTGAGAGCTTTGAAGGGTTTTACACCTACAGCATCTATCAGATAGGTGCCTGGGCACTTGGAAAGTTCAAGCTGAATAGGTCCCACTATAAGAGATTTGACTGGCACCTAGAGTGCATAGGATTATCTTGAAGAACATAAGTAACACATACCAGGGGGCTGGAGAGATGGCATAGCAGTTAAGAACACTGGCTGTTCTTCCAAAGGACCCAGGTTCAATTCCCAGCACCCATATGGCAGCTCACAACTATAAGTAACTCTAATTCTAGGGGATTCAATGCACATAAAAATTAAAATGAAAAAAAAAACTATTAAAAAAAAAAAAAGAAACACATACCAGAGAATTTCTTTTCAGCTAAGGAGTTCTCTCAGTCTTATAGCCTAACTAAAGTTCTTCCTCTGTGTGGTCTGCTACATTTCAGAGATTTATACTCGTAAACCAAGGACCCTATTTTAACTTGAAAACAAGATTCTCATAGAGCATTGTTTCTGGTCTTGGGGTATACATATTTTTCTCTGCTTCTCTCACACTCCTCTGGAGATCTGTACCTGGACTCATGACTGAATGGAGTCACGGAAGGATATAAATCACTTCTCAGGTTGCCCAAGTGGCTCCCAAACGGGGAGGCGTCATTCCTATTATACCTCAGGGGCCTGTTCAGACAACCTATCATGAGTATGGTGAAGGCGGGCAAGTATTTCATTAATAAAGAATCCCAGATCCTAAATCCTAGGGAAATACCTACCCTGCTGTAAGGGAGGCTTGGTGTCGGGGAACAGACAGAGGGGAAGGGAGTAGGATGAGGAAAGAGAGAGAGCACTGAAGACTTCTGCCTTGGTGGAGACAAACAGACTGGACATGGGCTACCCACCTCATGGCTCGTAAGGCTAACTTATAGGACAGGTCTGGATCGTGAGGCAGCAGAGCTGAGAACAAATACTTGGCAAAGGTATGCATAGGAACACTCTCCCGGTGGACAACTTCTCCTAGACCGCTGAAGGGGCCTCCTGAAGGAAGAAGATGAGCCAGCCAACTATTATTTATTTGTTTATTTATTTCTTGTTTTTCAAGACAGAGTTTCTCTGTGTAGCCCTGGCTCTCCTGGAACTCACTCTGTAGACCAGGCTGGCCTCAGACTCAGGTACACCTGCTTCTGCCTCCTGAGTGCTGGAATTAAAGGTGTGCGCCATTAGCAGTCAGTTTATTTATTTATTTTTGTATGCTTAGTACAGCCTAGACTCAGGAGCTCAGGGACCTATCTGAGTTTGTTTGCTAAACAAAGGAACCTTCATTACTCTTTAATGTCATAATATTTGTATGACTGTGCTATGTGAGAAAAGGGGGCCCAGGGTCACAGCCAAAGATTTTGTTACTGTAGCCCCCTTTTTCTTACCTTCCAGCAGCAAGATGCACTGTTTCCGCAATGTCTGTACTAGCTCGTCATCCAGCTGCAGTTCTTGGAGTTGGCTTAGGAGTTGTTCCTCATTACGGCACACCTTGTCCTGGGCATAGAGGCCTTCAGGCATTACCCTTTGTTGACCCATGCCCATCAGAGCAACTTCCAGGGCCAATGACAGGTACGACTCATTGCTGTTTGGGCAGCCTGAAGCCACAGGTACGTGCTGGTACACAGGTAGTCTGCTTTCATTCATATCTGAGGACAATAGGGATACTGGGTTCTTAGGCCAGGTCTAATGGTTCTTCTGTGCCTCTGCCTGTCCCACTTTGGGGTATCAGTTGCCTAATATTTATCACAAAGCTAATTCAGAACCTCAAGGCAGTAAGAAAAATACACTGAAAAAAGATTGCAAGAATTATGAAGATTCCTACACAACACACAAATTGGCTACCAGTAAGGGAAGCATAAAGTCTTATCTTTTGCCAGTGCATTATATAATCTCATAATTGTTTTTGTGTCTGTTTCTGTTACCTCAGTGTGAGCACCTTAAAGGAGTGAGACCCTTTCACTGTTCTATGTTTCTCTAGGGCCTGACATCAGAAGAGTACTGTATGCAAGCGGTAAACGAACCACGTACAACTTCAGGTTTTCCAGCTATAAATGTCGTTGTGTAGAGGAAGGCGACTAAAGATGTGGACTCCCTATGCAGGAGATCAGACAATCAGGGCCTTCCCTAATTTGGCTTGGGTTAACTCTTACATCTCTACCCAGAGACACACCTGACTCCATCTAGTTTTAACTTTTACTTTGGTAACACCTGCATCTTCTTTATTATGATTTTATATGCTCCACTCAGAATTTCAGGAAGCAAGCATTGGTTTAAGAGCCAGCATCTTAGTTGGGTATGATGGCATATGCCTGTAGTTTTAGCTTCTCAGGATACTGTGGTGTATGAGTTCAAAACCAGCATGGGGGAATAAAAAGGAGTATATGGGAGAGTTTGGAGGGAAGAAAGGGAAGGGAGAAATGATAGAATTATAATCTCAAAAACAAAACAAATAAACAAAAAAGATCCTGATTTCTTTTTCCCCCCTTTTTCTATTAAGTAGCTTTGGAAGACAAGTAAGTAGCTAGGATCACACGAAGATCAGTCATAATTTCTCCTTGCAAGCAGCTGATAGCTGTGGTAAGAGATATTTGTAGACACTGTAACACAGTGGACTAATACTAAAGTAAATGCAAAAATTAAACATAGTGATAGCACAAAGGAAAGAAGAAGCAATTGTGTATCTAGCCTAGCTATTGTGGTAGAGTTGGACTATTCTCCACATTTGGAAAACTGATACAAAGCTACTATGAGAGAGAGTGTTAAAAGAAAATCAGAGAGTATTTCTAGGTAGCTAGTTAGATGTTAGCAGGCTTAAAGGTCACTGGGAACTGAGTCCTTCATAATCAGCAGCTATAAAATGTGAAACTTCAGGATTTTGATTACTAGTCAAAAGAACTGGATCTGTGGCTGGAGAGATGGCCCAGCAGTTAAGCACTTTTACTGCTCTTCCCGAGGAGGCGGCTTCAGACGCCAGCACCCTGTCCAGCGGCTCACAACCACTTGCACTCCAGCTTCAGAGGCATCTGATGCCTCTTTAAAAAGAAACGAAGAAATCGAAGGTAGGAGGGGGTGATCTGGGTCTGATCTCTGGCCCTGGGTAGGGAAATGACATTTTATTTTGCAGGAGAAAAATTACTATTTAGCTGTAGTCTTTCTGGCAAAGATTAAGGAGTTATCATTGCCTTCTTTAACACCGGATAGGAAGGTACCCTCAAGAAGATGTCTGTTACAGCAGTTTTAGAAGTGGTATAAAGCCTACTTAAAACTGCAGGCCTCTTTAGTCATTGGTCACTCTCTGAGGGTGTTCTGCTGTACAATGGCCCCGTTAGCCACTATCCACTCTCCCTTTCAGAGTGTACCACTTTACTTGTGATACAGTCCAACGATCTTCCACACTACATTCTATGTGTCTTGTCTAATTTTTTTATTTGTTTGCTTTTGAGACAGCATCTCACTAGGTACCCTTGCTGGCTATGTGTAGACAGCTTTAGCCTCAAAGTCATAGAGAGCCTCCTGCCTTTGCTTCTTGAGTGCTGGGATTAAAGATGTGCATCATCACACTCAGTCCTATCTAATTCTCTCAACAGAGGTGGGGTCCAGGTTGGCCTTTTCTGTTGCAATCCTCTTGCTTCAGTGGTCTGATCCATTATATCTGGGATTTTTTTTTTTTTTTTTTTTTTTTTAATGAGATGGTCCAGGCTACCTCTGAAACTCTAGGCTCAAATGATCTTCTGGTGTTAGCCTCCTAAGTAGCTGTGGCTACAGGTGGGCAGTGCCATGAACAGCTTGATACACACACTCTTGCTGGATGGTCTATCCCATTTCAGGACTGCTCTGAACTTTTTAGCCTCTGACTCCTGAAATTCCTCTAACCCTTCTTATTCCCCAAAGAAGCTAGTAAGGTAAAGCAGGAAAGCAGGACATGCATGACCAGACCGCAGGGTTAAACAGAGAGAGAGCTGCCATGGGCAGTCCTGGCTTGTCTCAGGCTGACCCCGTACCTGACATTTCCATGTAGCTGTCATCATTCAGGCGGCAGGCCTCGGTCAAAGTGAGAAACAGGCAGCCAATGGGATCCAGGGGATGGCCCACCCAGCCTTCCAGGTTCGTGATTGTTGTGGTTCCTCTCTGCAACAATTCTAGAAATCAGCAGGTTCCACGTTTTAGACAGATAGAGATGGGAACTGTGCTTTTCTTCTGATTTGGTTTCCTAATCAGTATGATTCAGGCCTTGCCGGGAAAGTCAAAGCAAAGCTCCCCTTAGTATCATTCTTTGTTAGACTGGCCTGATCATAAGCTCACTAGCCAGCTCTAATGCAGACTGTCTGCTGGCAGTGCATATATGGAGATAGCTTTACAGTTTCAAACACATCTTCTCAGGGTCTTAATGGATCTTCCACCTGCCCTGTGAAAGGCAGACACCATTGTTCCTATTTTACAAACAACAAAGCTGAGA
Source organism: Onychomys torridus (assembly GCF_903995425.1). NCBI lineage: Eukaryota > Metazoa > Chordata > Mammalia > Rodentia > Cricetidae > Onychomys > Onychomys torridus. The sequence continues at coordinate 131,570,435 of NC_050444.1, read as the reverse complement.
TTCACAGGAATAGCATACCCACTCAGCAGGTAGAATTACTTCAAATCCTCAAGCCCACGGTTCTGAATGAAAATTAGATTCTGGGTCTTCTTATCTCCTGAGGATCCTTATTACCTCAGACCCCAAACTGTTAGAGGGTTCCTAATGACTATACCTTTCTTCTGGTGTTTGTAGATCTCTAGCTGCCGCTGCTGCTGTAACCTCAGAGTGTTAATGATGGCCACCGTGAGTCTGAGAGCCTCTTTTGGATACCCATGAGATCGCAGCGCATCAACCCGAGCACAGGCTGTAGGCACATGCTCTACCAGGCAGGAAGAAAATAATTTTGTTGAGTTCAAAGTTCAAGCACAGGCTGTAGGCACATGCTCTACCAGGCAGGAAGAAAAGATTTTGCTTGAGTTCAAATCAGGAAAGTCCATGTCTGACAAAGGGAGTCTGTGTTCAGTCCAGTTTCTCAGATTCTACTTGACAATGCTTTATAACAGGGACTGTATTTTTATCTTCAAGAATATAAAATTTATATATGTGGCTAGAGATAGCCTAGAAAGGTAGAACACAGAGATCTGCTGGCTTCTGCCTCCTGAGTGTGCCACCATGCCAATAACCATCAACTTCTTTGTTTTCTTTTCTTTTTTCTTTACTGGAGTCTGTGTGGCCCTGGCTGTACTGTAACTCACTCTGTAGATCAGGCTGGCCTCGAACTCACAGAGATCTACTTGCCTCTGCTTCCCAAGTGCTGGGATTAAAGCCATGCACCATCATGTCCAGCATTATTAACTTCTTAAAATAGGGGAGTGATCCTAACAAGCCTTTCATTTTACTTTATCATTTCTACTAGGGGCAAAATTAAAAATTATAGAAATAACTGGGACTAGGAAGTGGAAGCAAGAAGATCACTGGGCTTGTTGGCTGGACAGTCTAGCTGAGCAGGTTTAGGGACAGACTCTATCAAAATATAAGATAGAAAGAGATTAAGGAAGACACCTGATGTCTACTTCCGTCATTTACATGCATATCCACACATCTGAATGTATAAACATAAACATACACACACAAATAAAATAATGCCGAAGATTTAAAGATATAATTAAGCAAAATACAAAATAAAAATAACTTCTCTTTACAATTTCATGTATATTTATCCAGATTTTTCAACTTTTAAAGCAAATTTTGGATGTTATAATTATTGTTTTGTACCTTTTAAAAAAAGATTTATTTATTTATTGTTTACAGTATTCTATTTGCATGTATTCCTGCATGCCAGAAGAGGACATCAGATCTCATTACAGATGGTTATGAGCAATCATATGGATGCTGGGAATTGAACTTAGGACCTCTAGAAGAGCAGTCAGTGCTCTTAACCTCTGAGCCATCTCTCCAGCCCTTGTTTTATAACTTAATAGTATACTGTAAATACGTTTCCATGGCATTAAATACGCTTGTATAACATTCAAGATAAATACATGTCATTCCACTGACTATGTTCATCTACTGGTTAATCAAATTGGACATTGAAGTAGTTCCCAACTCCCATCTGTACATCATTTATTTCTGTGCTATAATGAACCCCTTAGCCTGCTTGCTTTACTTACTTAATTACCAGAGTTTTGGAAACAGTCTCCCTGTGTAACCACAGCTGGTCTAGAACTTGCTACATAGACTATACTGGCATTGAACTCACAGAGATCCACCTGCCTCTGCCTCCCAGATTCTGAGGATAAGGTGTGTATCACCACACCAGGCTTCTAAGCTGTATTTTAGAATAAGTATTCTCTAGTAAAGTTAAAGGCAAACTGACTGTAAGTCAGACGACTGTTGGGGAAGTTTAAACTAGATGAAGCAGTTCTATCTTGTTGTAAAGGATGCTAGGAAGATGAGACAGAGAAAAGGACCGCAGCCTGGTGATGACCACAGACTGCATCCTGCTTACTAGCACAGGGTAGCTGGTTTCAGACACAGCGTTATTTTTATTTGTGTGCTCATGTGTGTGCACATATGTGTTCATATGTGTGGAGTCCTGAGGACAACCTTGGGCATTACTCCTGAAACATTATCTACCTCTTAAAAATTTTTCCATGTTATTTATTATTACTGTGTGCCTATGAGTGTGGGTGCAGGCATGTGTATGCCGCAGACTGCATGTGGAGTCTAAGGACAAAGGTCAGGAGTGGGTTCTCTCCTCCCACTACAGGTTCCAGCAGTCAGGCTCAGGCCATCCAGCTTGTGCAGCAAACATTTTTACCCACAAAGCCGGTTTGCTGTCTCTTTTAAAGACAGGGCCTCTCACTGGCCTGTCACTAGCCACTTACACTAGGCTAGGCTGGCTAGCAAGCTCCAGGCATATGCTGTCTCTGCCTCCCCAGTACTGAGATTGTAAGAACATACTATCACGCCTGGATTATTTTACATGGGCCCTGGGGATCAAACTCTGGTGCTTACTGACCAAGCTACCGCCTCAGTTCTTGTAGTGCTTTTCAATTAGAACATGTAAGTTCAGAGCAGAATGTAATGTTGCTTAGTAACAGATGACTGAACGTGTGTGAACTGATGTCTAGGGGCTTTGTTATTACTCTTTAATATGTATCAACTGCTTTATCCTTAGGGAAAGGATACAAATTTCCACCTGAGATTGCTATACCTCAGTTAAGCACACATACAAATGAAGCAGGCCTCAAATAAGTGACCCAAGCTGGTAGCAAACACTCCAAAAGAGCTATACAGACTCTTAAGCTGTAGCTGGTGTTGCTGGGACCTATACTGCTGGCTCATGTGGGCCTGGTACAGGTCGGATTGGGTCCTGAAATTCTTAGAGCACAAGAGGGCTAGACTTACCAAGCCACAGTGGCTGGCCGTGGGAATTAAAGAGTAGTCGCTCACTTTCCCGCTGGCAGGCAGGAGCTGCATAGGTGTCACTGCTGATTATCCGCTGTAGGTGGCTGTCCTGCCAGTGTAACTCACGGCCTTCAATCGCTCTGCTGAAGACTGTTCGTCTCGGTCTGGATAAAGAGTCTGGGGAGGAAAAAGAAAGGCTGAATGATCTGAAGCTCTAGCACCCGGTCTTCTTTAGAGCAGTCGGACATTCTGTCTGGGAACTCTGTGCTGTCTCCTTAAATAAGCCTTACATGTACATCTTCCATCGAAAAAACCTTATGCAGAGGTCTATGGATTCCCTCCTATTTGAACAGCCCTCTACTGGGATCCAGAGACACATGAAGCTTGAAGGGACATTTGTGCTCTGTGACTCAACAGTTAGGATAGAACCTATTTTCCACAGCAGTCAGAGAAAGAAAGAGGCACCTAGAGAATACCATAACTAATCATAACTTGTTTCATTTGTGATATTCATATCAGAAGCTGGAAAAACTACTCAGGAGCTCAACACAGGAAGCTCACAAGTTTAAGGCTAGCTTGGGTGATATAATACTCTGTTTTAACAAACAAACAATACCCCCTGCCTCAGGTCCCCTAAAAATCAAACACAAATAAAAATTTACACATACAAATAATAAAGGCTGAGAAAGGTGTAAAGTAGTCTGCATTTGGGGACCTTTACCACTGTGCTGTCAGTGTGTGGTTGGTTCTCCACAAGGAAAGCTGATGTAGACAAAACCTTCTGATTGAAGCTGACCATGCCAACTCCCTTCCAGACAAGGGCTGCAGGGAAATCAACACTACAAAATAAGCTCAACTCTAACAGCCTCTGTGTCTGTATCTGTTCGTCTGTCTGTATCTCTCCTCATTTATATTCTCTTCTAAGAATACTGAGTCTGTCCCAAAGTTAACCTGTTCTCCACACAACTTGTGCTTTGCTTGTTTCATCTTGTCCACACTCACAGTACAGTAGTTCCCACACTTTGCTAATGAGTAAGGAAGGCTCAGAGAGTTAAAGTCCCGTGTGTGTGTGTGTGTGTGTGTGTGTGTGTGTGTGTGTGTGTGTGTGTGTGTGGCGGGGCAGCCTGGCTCTTTATCTGGAATTCAAATGTTCACTGCCTAGATTTTTTACGCAGCCATTTCAGTCTTTGCTATTCTCCCACATAGGTTATAGGTTAGTTGTATCTTCTCAAATAGAGTGTAAACTCTTCCATAAGCTCAACTATTTTGGGGGATGTGTGGGAAGGCTGAGATAGGGTTTAAACTTGCTATGTAGCCAAGGTTGGCCATGAATTTGATCCCCCTGCCTCTATTGCCTCCTGCTTCTAACTCCCAAGTGCAGGGATTATAGGCTTGCCTGACTTTACAAACTCAATTTTATAAAGACATTCATTTCTTTAATGTTTAATGTGTGTGTGTGTGTGTGTGTGTGTTTGCGCGCGCACGCGCACGTGCGTGCGCACTTGAGTGTATGTGCACCACACATTTAGATCAGAAAAGGACATCAGACTCCCTGAAACTGGAGATATAGGCAGTTGTGAGCCGCCTAGTGTGGGGGCTGGGAACTGGATCCAGGTCCTCTGTAAGAGCAGCAAGTGCTCTTACTTGCTGAACTATCTCTCCATCCACATAAACTAAATTTTAAAAAATTGAACATGAGTGAACAATATGAAAGATCAAAATAATAAACATGAAATAATAAAATTATCCAATATGCTTTAAGAAAGAAACCCCATAAGCTATAATTCAATTGCTACTTTGCCTGATTAATAACAGCTGAAAATATCTGGGGTCAAGAATTGAACTACATGACACTTTCAGAGAAACCCAAATTAGATGCTTGTGTAATGATGTGATGGCTCACCTTGGTTGTCAACTAGTTCTGAAATCAACTAAAACCCAAGCAGTTGGACACACCTGTGAGGGATTCTTTTTTGATTGGATTATTGAGTTGGGAAGACTCTAAGTCTGGGCCACACTTTCTGGTGGCAGCCCACATAAAGGACATAGGAGAAGAGGGCTTGCTCTTCTGCCTGCTTGTCCTCACTTCATCTGTCCTGCTGCCAAGGCACTCCTTCACTGGTATTAGAACCTGCTTCTTCAGACTCCAAGACTGAAGACCAGCTAAGACATCCAGTCTAGGGGACTTAGAGCGTGAGCAGCTCACAACTGTCTGTAACTCCAATTCCAGGGCCCCAATACTCTCTTGCTTCCACAGATACTACATTCGCATGCACAAATATACATACAAATGCAGTTAATTTATAATAAAAAATTATTTATTAATAATAAAATTTATTGAATTGATAGGTTTGCTTTAATCTAATGTTTCAGAGCACACATGACTCATCTAACTGAGGTGCTGGACAAAAGAGAAAGCATTAGGAAAGAGTACAGTCTTCTATTGGCTAGTCTTTCACCCTGACTATTTGCTCTGGTCTGCTCAGCACACAGTGGGGACAGCTTTCATTGCTTTGCAATTCATTAAATCATCAAATACTTCATACACAGCAGATACTGGTTTTTGTTTTGTTTTCTTTCTTTCTTTCTTTCCTTCTCTCTCTCTCTCTCTCTCTCTCTCTCTCTCTCTCTCTCTCTCTCTCTCTCTCTCTTTCTTTTGGTTTTTTGAGACAAAGTTTCTCTGTGTAGCTTTGCGCCTTTCCTGGAACTCACTTGGTAGCTCTAGCTGGCCTAGAACTCACACAGATCCGCCTGGCTCTGCCTCCTGAGTACTGGGATTAAGGCGTGCTGCTCCACAGCAGATACTGTTATAGGCAGGATTGGAGAAGTCTGTTTCTATTAACTTTTACATTGAAATGGGGAGAGAGTTAAATATACAGTATATCAGACATATACATTTATAAGTACTTTGAAAAAAACTAAAGCAGAGTTAGGGAGAAAGACAAGATGATATTAGGTTAAGGTTATTGTTTTATATAGAATGGTCTCTAATAAAATAACATTTGAGAGGCTGGGGATGTAGCTCAGTTGGTAGGATGCTTGCCTGGCACCACATGAAACGTTAGCATAGTGGTGTATGTCTGTAACCTCAGCAACTGGGAGGTGGAAGTGGAGGGGTCAGAAATTCAAGGCCACTCTTGGCTGCACAAAGATATTAGGTCAGCCTGGGATATACAAACCCACCTAAAAATCAAAACAAACCTGGTGTGGTAGCACACACTAGCCTGGACTACATAGTGAGTTCCAGGCCAGCTAAGCATATAGCAAGACCTTGTCTCAAAAAGACAAACAACTCCCCCAGAAAACAAAAGAAAATAAAAATCCCAAACTAAAACAAGCCCCACAAAAGATAACTTTTGAACAGCTTTGTGAGGTTGTATATGCCTACAGTCCCAGCTACTGAAGGAGATCACTTGAGCAGGAATGCAGTAGGACTGTCTCAGAGGGGGAGAAGGGGTGGGGTGGGGGGAAAGGAGAGAGTATTTGAATGCCAATCTGTAGGAACTAAGAGGCAAACCATTGTGATAATTAAGAGAACATTCCAGGTGGGAAGAACAGCAATCACTAAGTCCTGAGGTAGGAATGTATTTGGGGAACGTTTGAAAACAGCAAGGAGGCCAGACTAGTTGGATAGAATGAGCAAACTGTTAGGCGGTCACTTGTACCAGTTTATCAGAGATAATGGTAGGAAGTCCAAGTAATAAACAGTAGATGATAAGTACTTGGATTCTGGTTATGTTCTGAGATAAAGACAAATAAGACTTGCCCATTGTCTTAGTTAGGGTTTTATTGCCGTGAAGAAACACCATGACCTCCAAGTCTTTTTTTTTTTTCTTGGTTTTTCAAGACAGGGTTTCTCTGTGTGGTTTTGGTGGCTGTCCTGGAACTTGCTCTGTAGACCAGGCTGGCCTCGAACTCACGGAGATCCACCTGCCTCTGCCTCCCGAGTGCTGGGATTGAAGATGTGTGCCGCCACCACCACCCAGCTCCCCGGTTGGACCTGGCTTACAGTTTCACAGGTTTTTAGTCCATTAGCCTCATGGCAGGAACACAGTGGCATGCAAGCAGACATGGTGCTGGAGAAGGGTTCTACATCTTGATCCACAGGCAGCAGAGAGAGACTATGTCCTGGGTATAGTTTGAGCATAAGTGACCTAAAAGCCACAGTGACACACTTCCTCCAACAAGGCCACACCCACTCCAACAAGGCCACATCTCCTAATGTGCCACTCTCTATAGGCCACATATTCAATCACATGGATCTATGGGGACCATACCCATTCAGACCACCACACCTACAAATAAGGTGTGGATGAGAGAGAAAGAAGAATCAAGAGTGAGTCCAAGCTGAGCAATGGTGGTACACGCCTGTAATTCTAGTATTTGGGAGGCAGAGACAGGATTAGCAAGCTTGAGGACAGCCTGCACTTACCTATATAAAAAAACAAAAACAAAACAAAACAAAAACAAGAACAAGATAAAAAGGAAAGGAGGCAGAAGAGAGTAAGATAAAGCAGGGGCCTTGAAAGTAAATAAATATGCAAGACGAGGGCTAAGAGGAAAAGTCTGAGCAGGAGACTCACACTTGGGAATGAACAGATCTTTATTAAAATAGTGCACTCGACATACAGACCAATGGAATCGAACTGAAGATCCTGACATTAATCCACGCACATATGAACACCTGATTTTTGACAAAGAAGCCAAAACTATACAATGGAAAAAAGAAAGTATCTTCACCAAATGGTGTTGGCATAACTGGGTATCAATATGTAAAAGATTACAAATAGATCCATATCTGTCACCATGCACAAAACTCAAATCCAAGTGGATCAAAGACCTCAACATAAATCCAGTTACACTAAACTTAATAGAAGAGAAAGTAGGAAGTACTCTTGAACGCATTGGCACAGGAGATCACTTCCTAAATATAACACCAGCAGCACAGACACTGAGCACAACAATAAATGGGACCTCTTGAAACTGAGAAGCTTTTGCAGGGCAAAAGACATGGTCAATAAGACAAAAAGACAGCCTATAGAATGGGAAAGGACCTCACCAACCCCACATCTGACAGAGGACTAATCTCCAAAATATATAAAGAACTCAAGAAACTAGACATCAAAATACTGAACAATCCAATTAAAAAATGGGCTAAAGGGCTAAACAGAGAATTCTCAAAAGAAGAATCACAAATGGCTGGAAGACATTTAAAGAAATGCTCGGGGGGCTGGCTCAGAGGTTAAGAGCACCGACTGCTCTTCCAGAGGTCCTGAGTTCAATTCCCAGCAACCACATGGTGGCTCACAACCATCTGTAATAAGATCTGGTGCCCTCTTCTGTATATATAATGAATAAATAAATCTTAAAAAAAAATTGGGATCAGGCACTTAATAAAAAAAAAAAAGAAATGCTCAACATCCTTAATCATCAGAGAAATGCAAATCAAAACGACTCTGAGATACCACCTTACACCTGTCAGAATGGCTATGATCAAAAACACTAATGACAGTCAATGTTGGAAAGGATGCGGAGCAAAGGGAACACTCCTCCACTGCTGGTGGGAGTGCAAACTTGTACAACAGTGCACTCTCCAAGGCAATAGAGAAGGAGGATGTCTAACGACAGTGTCGGCACTTTCAGTGTTTTGAAGTTGGGAAGGTGGGGAAGAGACAGTGAGAGGGCAATGGGGTAGTACTGAGAACTCGCAGAGAATAACTGGCAACCAAATGACAAAGATGTTTCAAGCAGAAAATGATCAATGTTGAACACTGCTAAGAGGTCAAACATCAATTAAGATTACAACTGAGAATCAACCATCCAATCTGGCCATAGATGATATTAGTGACCAATACAGAGCTGTCTCAGTACAGGTTGGGCTGAAAACCTGACTATGTTGGGGGATATTATTTTAAGGTGTATTACTTTTGCTTATGTTGCATTTGTTTAACTCTGTAAAGCAGTGTTACTGTGCCTGTGTAAAACACCTGAGGGTCTAATAAAGAACTGGCCAATAGCAAGGCAGGAGAAAGGATAGGTGGGGCTGGCAGGCAGAGAGAATATATAGAGGGAGGAATCTGGGAAGAGGGAGAAGAAAAAGGATCTAGCGGCCAGAGAAGGAGGAGGGCTCCAGGGGCCAGCCACCGAGCTACACAACCAGCAATGGAGTAAAAGTAAGATTTACAGAAGTACGTGAATGGGAAAAGACCAGAGGCAAAAGATAGATGGGACAATTTAAATTAAGAAAAGCTGGCTGGAAACTAAGCCAAGCTAAGGCCGGACATTATAATTAAGAATAAGCCTCTGTGTGTGATTTATTTGGGAGCTGGGTGGTGGGCCCCCAAAAAGAGTAAAATACCAAAAACAACATGACTAGGGTGTACTCAAAGGAGAATCAGAGGGCTGGAGAGATGGCTCAGAGGTTAAGAGCACCGAATGCTCTTCCAGAGGTCCTGAGTTCAATTCCCAGCACCCACATGGTGGCTCACAGCCATCTGTAATGAGATCTAGTGCCCTCTTCCATATACATAATAAATAAATAAATCTTAAAAAAATAGGAGAGTCAGAGAGCAGAAGTAAATATATATGATTTTTGGCATATATGGTAAATATATGAGTCTTTCAAACAATTTTTCTTTTTAATTTAAAAAATACTTGTTCAAGGCCAGCCTGGTCTACAGAGTGAGATCCAGGACAGGACAGCCAGTGCTGTTACATAGAGAAACCTTGCCTCAAAAAACAAAGAAATAACTCTTAAAAAAAATAATTTTGAGGCAGGGTCTAGCTTATATAGTCTAAGCTGGTCTTGAATTCATGATCCCCTGCTCCTACCTCCTGAGTGCTGAGATTATAAGCATGTACCCTACACTCAGCTCTGAATTACTTTTCTTAATTTTTATAGCTCAGTGAAAGGCAGCCAGAAAGGTATGTGGAGTCCCAAAAGTGTCTTTGCTTTGCTTTGCTTTGCTTAAGGGCGAGTGACACGCAGTGGGCTTGTATTTTATAACTCGTAGGAACAATTCATGGAGTGGAAAAACATCTGGATGCAGAAAAGAAGGGAGATAATCACTAAAGCAGTATCTTAGATAAGGAAGGGAATAAGATCTAGGGAACAAGAGAAGGGTTTGGGCCGGTTGTGGTGGTTCACTAATCCCAGCACTCGGGAGGCAGAGGCAGTCAGATCTCTGTGAGGTCAAGGCCAGCCTGGTCTAAGAGTGAGTTCCAGAGCAGCAGGGCTACATAGAGAAACCCTGTCTCAAAAAAACTGAGAGAGAGGAGGGAAAGAAAGAAAGGAGGGAGAGAGGGAAGGGAGGGAGGGAGGGAGGGAGGGAGGGAGGGAGAGAGAGAGAGAGAGAGAGAGAGAGAGAGAGAGAGAGAGAGAGAACTTTTTGGACTTTGAAATACAAACACAAAGAGGCAGAATAGATGGACAGAGACAGTAAGTAACTCTGACCTTTTTTTTTTTTTTCCCCCACCCAGAGACAGGGTTTCTCTGTGGAGCCTTGGCTGTTCTGGAACCCTCTCTGTAGACCAGGCTAGCCTCAAACTTAGAGATCCACCTGTCTCTGCCTCCCAAGTGCTGGGATTAAAGGCATGTGTAACCACCACCCATCTTATTTCTGTATTTTATGTATATGAGAGCTCTATCTGCAGAGGGCATCAGATCCCATTATAGATAGTTGTGAGCCACCACATGGTTGCTGGGAATTGAACTTAGGACCTCAGGAAGAGCAGCCAGTGCTAAGTTGTCTATCTGGGCCTCCTATAATGAGATCTTTTGGAACAAAACATAGCAACAATTCAGCAACAACAAAGATTGGACTATGTGTGGAAAAGAATAAGGTAACAATAAGAACCAACACAAAATGAGAAATTCCAGAGTGGGGTGTGTGTTTATATATATTTGATCTTCTATGCCATCTAACGTCTATACTAAAGTGACGACTTCTTGTGTTGTGTAGGCTAGATGAGTGCCAGGAATGGATAGCTGAGTGAAGTAACAAAATTATACTCTCTTCATAGCTCATTAACTTAGTTATCTTAAGTATACTGGCAACTAATTATGGCGCAATAGAAGATGACCAAACAAAAACAATTATTTAAGCGATTTCTTCCTCGAGGTTGAATATGCCGATAGCTATTACTTAAAAAATAAATAAATAAAAGAGAACAAGTGTAAGATCAATGTCTGACAAAATGACCTACCAATAAAGACTCGATGAACTAAAGAACAATGGTCAACATCAAAAGGCCTGAGGTAGAAGGAATGACATGGATATTGATGAATCTGTAGAACAGTGAGCTGCTCAAAAGGCAGAAGGTATGGTATTACTGTACTAGATTTGCCTTACAGTGGAGTAGGAGTCTTGTCAATAACTTGGGATGATGTATTTGTTTTTTTTAAATGTATTTTTTAAAGATTTATTTATTTATTATGTATACAGAAGAGGGCGCCAGATCTCATTACAGATGGTTGTGAACCACCATGTGGTTGCTGGGAATTGAACTCAGTACCTCTGGAAGAGCATTCCGTGCTCTTAACCTCTGAGCCATCTCTCCAGCCCTGTATTTGTTTTTTTTGTTTTGTTTTTTTGGAGACGGTTTCTCTGAGTATCCTTGGTGAAAGGACTGAGTAGATGCCATAAAAGGCTCCTCAGTCTTCTCTAAGAGATCAGGCCTCAATTTCAATTTCCTGAGACTGAACAAACAGTTTCTGAAAGAGCCACAAACAAAGGACAATCAGTCTCCAACACCTCCAACAGCAAGGACAAGGAGGCCTGGTACATGCAGGCCAGGCCTGAGCCACAGCAGCAAGCTCAAGGTAATAACCAAATAAGGACTAAGCCTGGGACTTGTCTAGGCCTGCCCAGAAATAAAAATGCTGTAGCCTTAATCAGCCCCTGACTAGCCTTGGCCAATTAGAACACACTAATATGATTGCCACTTAAGCGAATCATATCTAAAATAACCTAACTGCCCTAGGACCTCCCCTTGGCTGTGCTTACAAGGAGTCCACATGTCCCTCTCAGGATCCTAACAACGGGCTGTCCTGAGATTCACTCTGTAGACCAGGCTGGCCTCAAACTCAGAGATCCGCCTGCCTCTGCCTCCTGAGTGCTGGGAGGATCTGGTAAGGTTACTACACAAAAAGATGGGTCTGCTTGCCTCTCCCTTCATCCCTCATCCCTTCAGGATGCTGGGAATACAGAACTGAGACACAACACCTGGCCTTAGGTTTTGTTTACTTTTTGGTAGGCTTCTGTCTCTCCTTTAAAGCAGGTTTTCTAGGTACACAAATACAGAGAACCTGAAGGTTGAGAGGAATCGGGCAGAGAGCACTAGGACTTCATGCTGGGCACTGTAGACACTCTTGATGTGGAAAAAGATAGCATCCTCAACATCAAACGCTTATGCCTACCTAAGACTTAGCCTGTTGAGATGAATGAAAAGAAAAGCTTTTCTTATTTAAGATGATAACTTTGACAGGAAAAAAAGAAAAAAAAAAGAAAGAAAGAGGAAAAAGAAGGCTGCTTGACTACCGTTGTTCTGGTGTTTCGTCCTGTCACCTCCTGAAGTTCTCGACAGAAAGGTACTTGGCTCACCTGGGCTGTGGCTAGCACTCTGGGAAAGGGCATTGGTAACGTTGGGTAGTTCATGCCCATAGTTGCCATCTTCCAGAGGACAGATATCCAGGTCATTCCACTTCTGCAGCTGCTGTAGCCAACAGGATTTTTCTTCCAGTTTGCAGTGTGGATTTAAAATTATACACACCCATAAGGCCCCTGAAAAACAGAGCAGTCCATATTCTTAGTATCTAGGAGTAACATGTATGCCTCTGCTTCAGGCCTCAGCACCCAAACAACCCAAATGCCCCCAAAGGAAAAAAAAAAAAAAACCCATCAGCGCGCGCGCGCGCGCACACACACACACACACACACACACACACACACACACACCATATTCAAGGCATAATAGTGAATTGCCTTAACATAAAGTCAAGGTTGGAAGGGACGTGCTCAGAAAAGTTTCATATTTTGGGTAGTTAGATTGTTTACCTCTAAGTCCCTCAATTATTAAACAGAGAACTTAAAAATATCTATCTTATTGGTATAGTAGGAGAATTACATGAAATAAAATCTGCAAAGGGTCTAGTCTAATCTATTATTACAGAACAAATCTTAGTATTTTTTTCAAAGAAAAATGATTTACTTTGGACTTGGATTTTGGTTTTTTTGGGGGGGTTTTCGAGACAGGGTTTCTCTGTGTAGTTTTGCGTCTTTCCTGGAACTCGCTCTGTAGACCAGGCTGGCCTCGAACTCACAAAGATCCGCCTGCCTCTGTCTCCTGAGTGCTGGAATTAAAGGCATGCGCCACCACCGCCCGGCTTGAACTTGGATTTTGTAACCGCTGATCAAATTTGTGGTCAGCCTTAAAACACTACCTTTTTCAGTTTTGTTTTCTGTCGCTGTGGTAGAACATCATATATTCCAAAGAAGAAGTGGGTACTATTTCTTTGAACATGTCACTCTCCTTTTCAAGGAAAACAGGTTGCTTTTCAGGATTGGCTATGTGGCTGTGTCAGACACTTTCTCAATCTCCAGTTAGCAATAAGCAGAAATGAAGTGATTTTCCCCCATAGGGTCTTGCTAAATTAAATTGTTCAGGTTAGTTGGCCTTGAACTCACTTCCCCCTGACTTACTTTCCAAAATGCTGGAATTACAGCTATCATATCCAGTTACATAATGCTGCTGCTGCTGCTCCTCCTCCTCCTCCTTCTTCTTCTTTTATTTATTTGTTTATTTATTTTTTTGGTTTTTTGAGACAGGGTTTCTCTGTAGCTTTGGAGCCTGCCCTGGACTAGCTCTGTAGACCAGCTGGCCTCGAACTCATGGAGATCCACCTGCCTCTGCCTCCCAAGTGCTGGAATTACAGGCGTGCGCCACCATCGCCCGGCACATAATGATTCTTAACTCAATCATGATTGGGAATTTCACAGCCATTTTCTAAAAAATATTTTTATTATTATTTATGCATACATGCATATGTATATGTGCTTGTGGCTGAGGTTAGAGGGATCCCTTTGGAGCTGGAGTTATAGGCAGTTATGAGCTGCCCAACATGGGTGCTGGGAATTGAACTTGGGTCCTTGCAAAATTATACATGTTTTTAATCACTGAGCTATATGTCTCCAGCCCCAGATTTCATAGCTTCTTAAAGTAAAATAGGATGTTTTTCCTCAAATAGAATTTTTTAGATTTATTTATCACATATATAGTGTTCTGTGTGCATGTATGCCTGCGCACCAGAAGAGGGCACCAGATCTCATTACAGATGGTTGTGAGCCATCATGTGGTTGCTGGGAATTGAACTCAGGACCTCTGGAAGAACAACCAGTGCTCTTAACCCTTGAGCCATCTCTCCAGCCCTAGATATGTTTTAAAGACCACATAGCCTCAGTTTCAGATACTAACTGAAGATAAAAGTTTGTCTATATTGGTTCAACTCTTATTTTTTAAAAATTTTAAATTATATTTGTTTATACTTATTTATTTTTTACTTTTTGAGACAAGGTCTGACCATACAGTCCTGGCTAGCCTGGAACTTTCTATGTAGACCAGGATGGCCTTAAACTATAGAGACCAGCTTGCTTCTGCCTCTTGAGTGCAGGGATTAAAGGGGTGCCACCATGCCTGGCTTGCCATGAAGCTCTTCAACAAGTACAGAAAGAGAGAAAGAAGAGCAGCATAGAAGGCCGAAGCCTAAGCACTGGAGAACTCCTCACATTCAGCGGTCTGGCTAGGCGTGACAGCAGAGAGGAGACTCGGGGCAAGCAACAAAAAAGTGAGGCTAAGGGGTTTTTGTGGTGGTGTTGGAATTCACTAAGTAATAGGATGATCTTGAACGCTCGTTTCTCCTTTCTCCACCTTTCCAAGTGCTGAGATTACAGGTGTGTGCCAGCACACCTGCTTTTGTGTCGTGCTGATTGAACTTTGGGTTTGGTATATGCTAGGGAAGCATTCGACTAGCTGAGCTATGTCCCCAGACCTTGAGCTACGGATTTAGAGAGCTAGGTTAGTGCCATGCAACTGAAGCCAAGTTAAGAGGTTTTCTTTCAGCGATGGCTTCTGTGGAGGTAACATGAAATGGAATCTAAACAGGCAAGCACAGTGCTGTAGAAGCAACAGAGCGAGATTAGGATGCTTCTACTGAAGACCCTGACAACAAATGCACTCTGAAGCAGGTCTTGACTCATGAGGACTAGGGACTTACCCAGTCCATCCCAGAGCAGCCTGCACTTGTCTGTCATGCTCGCTCCTTGCTGCCTCCAGAGTGTGAGGCGGGGGTCAGCCATAAATTGCTCAGTTATGAGTGTCAGCATCCTGGCTCCATTGGAATCTCTCATCCGAAGCATCTCTCGAACCTGCCATATAAGGAGGGGCAAGTAATTAATTGGTAACTGCAGAGCACAGAAAAGGAGGAGGTGAAAGACGGAGGACAGGTTGAAAAGATGATGTACTTGCGTAGTGTTCTTAAGAGACAGAAAGCAAGCCGCTCAACTCTGTAAGCCAAATTCCTACATGTATCAAGAAAGCCTGTTATATATAGTGAGATGCCTCTTTAAACACACTATGATGGCTGGAATAAAAAGACAGTAACAGTATTGGCCTGGATGTAAAGAAATCAGAACCCATGTACTGTTGCTGGGACTATAAAATGAGGCAGCAACCTTGGAGAATTGTTTATGTAGAACTTGTACAAGGATGTTAACACCTTTTTTTTTAAAGAGCAGCAAAAAGGTAAAAGCAATCCAAGTGTCTACTAATAGACAGAAGCTAAATAAAATGGACTCTTACTTAACCATAAAGATGAGCCTTTAAAACAGCAGGTTTAGAAGTGAAAGAAGTCACCCCCCCCCATATATTCTTATTATTTGAAAGTCCAGAATAGAGAAAATTATACAGTTGGGGATTTAGCTCTGCGGTAGAGAGTGGACTGAGGGCAGGTGGGGATGGGAACATGAAGGATCCAGTTTGGGGAGGCTATGGAGGGGGGCTGTTGAGGGAGATGGGGCATTTTGGGGTCGGCCAGAAACCTAGTGCAGGGGAATCTCCAGGAGTCCACGAGGAGGACCTCAGCTTAGACTCCTAGCAATAGTGGATAAGTAGCCTGAACTGGCCATCTCCTGTGACCAGATGGTGCCTGGTCCAACTGTCATCAGAGAGGCTTCATCCGGCAACTGATGAAGGCAAGACTAACAGCCAAACATTGACCCGAGTTCCGGAATCCTGGGGAGGAGGAGAAAGGAGTGTAGGAACCAGAAAGGTCAACACACCATAAGAAGGCTCACACAATCAACTAACCTGGGCTCATAGGGGCTCGAAGAGACGGTACCAACAACCAGAGAGCCTGCATGAGACTGACCTAGGCCCTCTGCATATATGTTACAGCTGTGTAGCTTGGTCCTCTTATGGGACTCCTAACAGAGGGAGCAGGGGCTGTCTCTGACTCTTTTACTGGCTTTGGGACCCTACTCCTCATACTGGGTCGCTTTGCCCAGCCTTAATACATGGGGAGGTGCTTAGTCTTACTGCAGCTTGATATGCCCTGTTTTGTTGAAACTCATAGGAGACCTGCCCTTTCCTGGCTGGAGATGGAAGAGGAGGGGATTGGAGATGGGAAGGGAAAACGGAGGAAAGGGACTGGGGAGGATGAGGGGAGGCTGTAGCCAGGATGTAAAATAGATGATTAAAAAATAAGTGAATAAAAGGGGCACCTAACAATGAGGTATGGAATACCCGTCAACTCCTCAGCAGACCAGCTGACACTAAGCGGTCAGTAGGTGAGTAACTCTTGACTATCTCTAGGGCTTCAGCTCATGCGATCTCCCTGCTTGACAGTGCCTGCTACACTGCTGCTCTTCCGATCTGGCTCCACATCTTGAAGCAGCTCTGTGTGAGGAACCTGCTCTGCAACTCAGAAGAGTTCTGTGACTGGGCCTTCATGTCACTATCTTCACGTATGTGTTCATGCACACGTGTGTGTGTGTGTGTGTGTGTGTGTGTGTGTGTGTGTGTGTGTGTGTAAGTTAAGAGGATGACCTTGGGTGTTGTTCCTCAGGGGCACTTCATCTTTCGTTTGAGATAGTCTCTCATTGGCCTGGAACTCTAAGTAGACTAAGCCCACTAGCCAATGAACTCCAGACTCTCACCTCCCATTTTACCAGCATTGCAGGGGATTGACTGCAGCTTACCAATGAACCACCTTCCCATCCCCTTATGTTGATATTTATCTAACCCCTTGAGTGATTCTCTGCATATGTCTGCTCTTGACTTCAGAGACCTCACTGACCTCTGCAGCGCAATTCTTTTGTAGCCCACCACACAAAAAAGCATCTGCTTCTCCTAGTACAAGAGCACATACCTACATATATAGTAGGTAGGTAGAAGATAGATAGATAAGTAGATAGATGATAGATATAATGTGATGTGTATAAAACTGGGATGATGTATGTGATCTTAGGATTAATATCAGTAATTAAGGTTGGAATAAAATAAATTGTGAGGCAACTCAGATGGCTTAGCACATAAAGATACTTGGCCCTTAAGCCTGGTGACTGAGTTCAATCTCTGGTGCCCAGGACAAGGGGGAAACAGAACTGATTCCACATAGTCATCCTTTGAGCACTACATTCACATCATCAGAACCCCCAAAATAAACTTTATTTTTTATTTTATTTTATTTTATTTTTGAGCTGAGGATCGAACCCAGGGCCTTGCGCTTGCTAGGCAAGCGCTCTACCACTGAGCTAAATCCCCAACCCCCAAAATAAACTTTAAATTAAGCCCTGCAATTGTAATGTAAAATCGGGACTAGTTGGTAAATCAAAACTAACAAAACAGACATCACTTGTGAATTATTTTTCCATAAATTTGATGTCATGGAAAGACAAATATCTCAGTTTGTTTCTGAAGCAGCTCACTTATGACCAAAAGGTAAAAAGCATGAAGTTTCTTTCCGGG
The DNA here is from genome assembly GCF_903995425.1 of Onychomys torridus. Lineage (NCBI taxonomy): Eukaryota > Metazoa > Chordata > Mammalia > Rodentia > Cricetidae > Onychomys > Onychomys torridus. The sequence goes on along the minus strand of NC_050444.1, from coordinate 131,552,582 downwards.
GTGATGAGAATATTAATTGTGGTGATGGCTCTATTCTATCTGTGAATATACCAACCCCCCCCCAAAAAAACCTCCATAAATACTTACTGAACTTGTACATGCTAGGCAAGTGTTATACTTCTGACCTGCATCTCCAGCCAAAATTGTACTGATTATATGTGTAAACTGTATAATATATATATATGTGTGTGTGTGTGTGTGTGTGTGTGTGTGTATGTGTGTGTGTGTGTGTGTATGTATGTGTGTGTGTATGTATGTGTGTGTGTATGTATGTATGTGTGTGTGTGTGTATGTATGTATGTATGTATGTGTGTGTATGTATGTATGTGTGTGTATGTATGTATGTATGTATGTATGTGTGTGTGTATGTATGTATGTATGTATGTATGTGTGTGTGTATGTATGTATGTATGTGTGTGTATGTATGTATGTATGTATGTGTGTGTGTATGTATGTATGTATGTATGTATGTATGTATGTATGTATGTGTGTATGTATGTATGTATATCCCAGTAAAGGTGCTAATGAAAAGAGAGAAACAAAAACCAATCCAGCCTGCCTGGCAGAGTGCCTCAAGTTTCAAAATAGTCTCTTCTGGAACACTGTTGAAACTCTAGTCTCTGAAGCTTCATCAGGCAGTTTTGGGTTCACAGAAGAGAGAAGACAGTTCCTTGCCGAAGTTCTCCAGCAGTGCTGGTTCACTTAGAGTACAGAGGAAAGAACGGACCACCAGCGGGAGGCTGGTGGGCCCCGTGACCTTGCCTGATCATGAGGGCTCTGCTTATCCTCTCCTGCTAGGTGTTAAGCTCTCAGTACAGTTAGGTGAGGTCAGCTAGGGGCACCAGAAGGCAGGGGTGTGGTGAGCCATGTTTACTTAATGTTTAAAAGAAAGAACCGCTTTTTAAAATTTCTTACCTTGGAAAACATTGAATTGAGCTGCTTTCCAGAGCCATAGTAACCCCCCTGGGAGAGGAAAAGCTTCACTTGTTCCTTCACCTGCTCTTCATCCAAGTGCCAACAGTTCTCATCGTCGATGCTGGCCCCAGCTGTGGGGTCAGGGGCGCCTGTGAGGAACGGGAACGGTGTGATCAATGATCTGGATTCCCATGCCACACACTCAGCTGTGTGGCACACTGTGAGCATACCGACGCGACAGTCAGTGCTTTGGCAACTGTGGGACTTCAGAAATATAGGATGTGTGCCAGTTTCAGGTTCACAGAAGTCAAAGTTGTAGCCTTCTAAGGTCTATGACTACTGAAAAGCCTAGACTGAAATACACATATGCTGTGTGTGGGGTGGTGGGGTGGCACATGCCTTTAGTCCCAGAACTTGGGAGGCAGAGGCAGGTGGATTGGAGGCCTGGTCTATAGAGCAAGTTCCAAGACAGCTAGGGCTACACAGAGAAACCCTGTCTTGAAAAACCAAAAAAGGAAAAAAGAAAAGCAATGAAGGCTCTCTCTCGAGCGCGAGAGATACACACACACGTCTGCTTTTGTTAAATATACATGTGGTCTCTGTCCTTTATTTCATAGCATACCACTATTTTTTTAAAAAAAGATTTTCATTTTATGTGTATGGATGTTTTGTTTGCATGTATGTCTGTGCATCACATGTGTGCAGTGCTTGCAGAGGCCAGAGGAGGGCATCCAATCTTCTGGAGCTAGTTACCACTGGTTGTTAGTGGCCATGGGGATTCTGGGACTCAAGCCTAGGTCCTCTATAAGAGCAACAAGTACTCTCAGCTGCTGAGCCATTTCTCGAGGCATGGCATACAACTTTAAAGTCCTTGGCATTTTCCAAGTGGTGCCTCTCTGTGTGCTAATGAGTTGTTGATGACAGTCAAGACAGCTAGACAGCTTTGGGATTGGCTCTGCTCGCCCAGGCAGAGAGCTGGGACATTTAGTCCCGTGTGTCAGTCTCTACTGAAGAGGAGAAACAGTCCTGAAGGTTAAATTGCTCACCAATGGCCGGCCAGTGAGTTAAACAATCATATCTATGTAATGACACTTCCAGAAGAACCCAACAGCGTAGAATTTGTAGAGCTTCTAAATAGCAGGACGTGGGGGACGGTTCTCAAGAGCAGCATACTTGGGGAAAGTACAGAAGCATAGCCTCTTGTCAGACATGCTTTGCCCTGTGTATTTTTCGGTTGTACCTTTGGTAATGTTATAATGAACCTGCAAATGTAAGTAAAATGTTTCCATGATTCGGTGATCTGCCCCAGCAAATGATCATCAGGAGAGGAGTGTGGAAAATTTGGTTTATGGTCAGTCAGTCTGCCAGCTAGTTAAGAGCTGTAACAACCTGGGGCATATGACTGGCATCTGAGGTAGGGCAGAAGCAACAGTCCCGAGACTGAGCTTCAATATGTGGGCCTTTCACCACCTCCAGGTAGTCAGTATCAGAAATGAATTGTATAAGAGGACATGTTGGTGTCTGTTGTGGAACTAGGTTGTTGATGTGCAGAGAAAAAAAAAAAATCCCCACACAGTTGGTCACAGAGGAATTTGCTGTATTCTGAGGGTATGGTAGGGGAAACTTAGTTTATTTCTCCTCTGTATCTTCAAAATACAGGAATAAAAATCACAACATCCCGCCCCCGAAAGTAATATTTATTACTTTGTTTTGCTCCTCTGTGAAGTTCAAATCTGTACTAATATACATATATTAGTTTTAAAACTAAAAATATTCTATTAGAACACAAAACTATTTTTAGCTGAGCAGGGTGGTTCATAATCTCTAATCTCCAACCCTCAGGAAGTAGAAGCAGAGGATCAGGAATTCAAATTCATCTTTGATTACATAGTGAATTTAAGGACAGCCTGGGTTACATGAGACATCTTAACAAATACATGTATATGTGTTATATTGTATTTCACCATAAAACTATTTCCTAGAGCACAGCAGAGCTGTAGACATGGTGACATGATTTTATAAACTTATATTCATGTTTCCTTCATATCTGGGCTTAACTCAGCAAAACTGCTTAAAACACAGCTGGAGTTATTCACATAGACCTCTTTCCTGAAAGTCTGTTGGTTCCTTGCTCACATTTCAATCCCTAGCGAAATTCAGATGAATCCTTTATGAGCACAGTGCTGGTAACTGTTAAGACAGTTATTTTGGACATCTTTTGGGATGTTTTAGAACCTAATTGGTAGCTCAGGAAGAAGGAACTGAGATAAATTAGGTTAAGCTGAGGACTGGGTTTCTGGATACTCTGGGTCTAAGGACTGAGGAAAGAATAACAGTGGTCTAGCAGCTGAAGGCAGAGGCAGTTGGATCAATTATCATCCTAGGTGATTCAATTAGGGGATGAAAAAGTAGAATTAGGAACCTGTCCTAAGAAGTTGGCCTTAATCAACTGGCTGCAAGTATGGAATGATATCATCTCTCAGGACTGGAGGAGGTATGAAGAAAAGCAGAGAGCACTCTAGATCCACAAGGTCATAGCAGCTGTGGAAGAAATCATGCACATTAAAAAATACCTAGTATTCGTTCTACAGAACACCCTGCTAGCATAGGACTAGGTCACTGCAGAATCTTCAAAGTGATTAAAAGTCAAATTTCACCCAAAATGTTTTCTAGTTTGCTGCTGGGTAGTTATAACAAAGAAAAGGAAAGGAAAGAAAGGAAAAGAAAAAGAGTAAGGCAGCATTTAGGTAAGATACAATAGAAAATCAGTGTGAAGACCAAACAGTCACCTGAAAAAGCCAAGAGGCCCCACAGAGGGCATGTGTGCATGTGCGTGAGAGAGAGAGAGAGAGAGAGAGAGAGAGAGAGAGAGAGAGAGAGACAGAGACAGAGAGAGAGGTGGTCCTCCTATGTTGATAAGGCTGGCTTCAATTCTTGGACAAGGTTGGCTGGATCCTCCTTCCTTGGCCCCCCAAGGCTGTGTAGCATCATGCCCAGAACCACAAAATATTTAATAAGACAGTTTCATTTGTTTTTAAAGATTTATTTATGTGCACGGATATATTGTCTATCAGATTCCATAGGACTACAATTATAGATGGTTGTGAGCTGCCATGTGGGTCCTGGGAATTGAACCTGGGTCCTTTGGAAGTGCAGAAAGTGCTCTTAACCACCGAGCCATCTCTCTAACCACAACAGTTTCATTTATTAAACATATAGCCAGGTGCAGTGACACGTGCCTCTAATCCTAGCAACTTTTGAGGCTAGGGAAGGAGGATCTCTTTGTTGAAGAGTTCTGGCTAGCTTGAGCAATATAGTGAGATCTTAGTTGAAAAACAAACTAAAACAGAGCAAGCAATATATACCGAGAGCCTAAAGTGTAGCAGAATTAGTGTCAAATACTGAATATTTAGTGATACACAAAACTGATAAAGTCCCTCTCCTCTTGGAGGCTTTGGAATAGTTGGAGAGAAGGGGGATAAACAAATAATTATATGCATATTTTCCCTATTATGCTTGAAATTGAACACAGAGCCTTGTACATACTAGCAAGAACTACTTCCCCAGTTCTTCACACACACAGTTTCATGTGGAAAGAGAAGCCACAGTAGGCTTAAAAAAAAAAAAAAAAAAAAAAGACCCTGGAGGAGTGAATGGGCGTCTGCCTGGCACAGAGTGAGGGAAATACTGAGTGCACTTTTGTTCAAAGACAACATGAAGTCATAAACTACACTGTAACTGAATACAACTATAATAGAAGAGAAGACATTCTCTCAAGGGAATCTCATGTAAAATGTAAGCAATAGCCAGTTGATGCACTGTTTTGTTGGCCAAAGAAATGTGGACTTTTTCCTAATAACAATAAGAGACAAATGAAGGATTTTAAATAAGAACAGAGCCGGGCAGTGGTGATGCAGGTCTTTAATCCCAGCACTTGGGAGACAGAGGCAGGAGGATCTCTATGAGTTTGAGGTCAGCCTGGTCTACAGAATGAGTTCCAGGACAGCTAGGACTACACAGAAAAACCCTGTATAAAAAAACAAAAAAAAAAAAAAAAAAAAAAAACCAACCTCCCCCCAGAAGGAAATGGTGTGGGCAGGTGTAGTGGCATATGCCTTTAAATCCAGTATTTGGGAGGCAGAGGCAAGCAGAGCTCTGCAAGTTCAAGACCAGCAGCATGGTCTATACAGTGAGTTCTAGGACAGCCAGAGCTACATAGTAAGATCCTATCTCAAAAACAAACAAAACAAAAAGAAATGGTGTAACAATATCTGTAGTTATAGAAAAATCACTTGGGCTGGCCCTACGGAGGACAGAATGAAGGGGAAAATTGTAGCTATCTAGGCAAAAGATCATGGTGGTTTAATTTAGAGTGATGGTACTATAGAAATGAAAATCATGAAATATTTAAGATGAACAGACTTTGCAGTGGAATACATGTAGGAAGAAAAGATGTTAGAGATGAATACAGGTTTGTATCAGTGTCTAGAGCATAGTGCTAATCGTTAAGATTGTGACTAAGCAGAAGAATGAGCAAGTCTGAGGAAGTTAACTCTAGCCAGTGTGCAGCTCAGTGGTAGAACACTTGCCTAACACATGAAAGGCCTTCAGTCCAATCCCTGGTATCAACTAAAATTAAAAAGGTGAGAGAATGTAGACTATAAATTCATATTTGGAACTACTGATCTTAGGATGTCTCTGTGATATAAAAGTCACAAGTGCTGGATGGAAAAATGAATCTGTGAATCATGGTAAACAGATGACAGCTGAAGTCAAGGAGATAGCTGAAATTGTCTATAGAGAGCCCATAAAATGAGAAAAAAAAAAGATTAAATGAGAAATGCCCACATTCAAAGGTCAGACAGAGGAGGGCAAGTATTAAAAGTAAGTGAGCAGAACCATTTCAACTAGGTAAGCAATACCTGGAGTCATTAGCTTTCCACTAACTCTCAGTCCAAACTGATTGATTTAAAATTAAGTTACATTAAATTAAAACGTTTTTATATAAGTTTATTTGTTTGGATATTTGAGTCTTCTTATAAAAAGAATGAGAATAAGCTGACTCACCTAGTACTGATAACATGTCAAAATACATGACACTTTAGTGAGATAGTCTGGGTTCTTCCTCGGGTGATAGGAGAAGATAAAATGGAAGGGGTATCTTTTATAAATAATTACTAATCAAGCCACAGTTAAAGGGCAAAGTTAGTTAAATAAGAAATATCATACCATCTCTAATTTAAAATCCTCTGATGGTCTACTATTACCATTAGGTAAGTCCACTCTGAAGCATTTAGGGAACTGGCTTTTTCTCATGAGGCTTTACATGTCCTAAGGGAGCTTTTAGGTCTGAGGAACAATTTTCTTTCTTTCCTTCTTTCTATATGTCTCTGTCTCTCTCCCTTGAGTTGGGGCTCATATAGATAAAGTTAGCTTTGACACTGAGTCTTTGATCCTTTTGCTTCCACTTCCCAAGCACTGGGATTGTAGGTGTGGCCACTATACCAAGTCCTTTTGTTCTTAAACATCTTTTTGAATTATAAAAGTAGTATATACTTACTATAGAAATTATACCAAAGCATAAAAAATAAACACCTGTAAGTCTATCAGTTATAGACTATCACTATTAATATTACACTGACTCTCTTAGTCTTTTGTTCTGTATACACAGGCACATATTTAAGTGTGTGTACATACAGTATTGCTTCTTTTTGTTTGTTTTTATGTATATGAGTGCTCTATCTGCATGTATGCCTGCACACAAGAAGAGGGCATTGAATCTCACTGTAGATGGCTGTGAGCCACTGTGTGGTTGTAGGTAATTGAACTCAGGACCTCTGGAAGAGCAGCCCGTGCATTTAACCACTGAACCATCTCTCCAGCCTCAGTATTTTTTTTTAATTAATTAAATTCTATTTTTAAAAATTAACTAAATTCACCGGATGGTGGTGGCACACACCTGTAATCCCAGCACTCAGGAGGCAGAGGCAGGTGGATCTCTGTGAGTTTGAGGCCAGCCTGGTCTACAGAGCTAGTCCAGGACAGGCTCCAAAAGCTACAGAGAAACCCTGACTTGAAAAACAAAAACAAACAAACAAAAAATTAACTAAATTCTATTCTTATTCCAGCTTTAGGGACTGGACTCAGGTCCTTGCACATGCCAGGCCAGCACTCTAACACTGACCTACATCCCCAGATCTTAAATATTTATTACAATGTAAATTATGAAAATTATACAATCTATAGTAAAGATTGATGAATTATTACACAGTGATTAAAACTGTGTAACTAGGGTTGGGGATTTAGCTCAGTGGTAGAGCACTTGCCTAGCAAGCACAAGGCCCTGGGTTTGATCCTCAGCTCAAAAAAACAAAAAAAAAAAAACTGTGTAACTAGGCCAGGCGGTGGCGGCGCACGCCCTTAATCCCAGCACTCAGGAGGCAGAGGCAGGTGGATCTCTGTGAGTTGGAGGCCAGCCTGGTCTACAAAGTGAGTTCCAGGAAAGGCGCAAAGCTACACAGAGAAACCCTGTCTCAAAAACAAAACAAAACAAAAAAAACCAACAACTGTGTAACTACCAACCAAGTCAAGAAGCAGAATGCTACCAACTCCTCAGGCCAAACATCTATGGAGTAGAAATGAATTGCTTTAAGAAACTAAGGGTTAGGCCAGGTGGTGGTGGTACATGCCTTTAATTCCAGCACTTGGGAGGCAGAGAGAGCCAGGTGGATCTCTGTGTTTGAGGCCACCTTGTCTACAGAGAGAGATCCAGGACAGGCACCAAAAAACTCCACAGAGAAACCCTGTCTTGAAAAAGCAAAAAGCAAAAAAAAAAAAAAAAAAAAAAGGAAAATAATAATAAAAAAATAAAAATAAGAGTTAATCCTAGTTGTTTAGACAGAATAGAATGAACTGATTAAGGGTAAATTACTACAACTATAGAAAAATTCCAACCTCTTAAAATACTATGAAGCAACAAAGTAGAGGAAAAAGGATTATTTTGGTTGGTTGGTTGGTTTTGGATTTTTTTTTTTCAGACAGGATTTCTCTGTCTGGCCCTGGCTGTCCTGGAACTCACACTGTAGACCAGGCTGGTCTTGAACTCACAGAGATACCCCCTGCCTCTGCCTCCCAAGTGCTGGGATTAAAGGTGTGTACCAACCACCATGCCCAATGAAAAGTGTTGCTTTTGGTTGTGAAAAAGGTAATGTTTTTTAAATCAAGAAAATGTTACATAATTACCATTCACTTGGTTGATCTCTGAGTTGGAAGATAGAATCTCATCTGCCAGCTTTTGTGCAGTAGGAAGAACTTCGGTGTGGTGTGCTGTGATTAAATATTGAATAAACTTCTGTAGCTGGTCCCTATTCATCTGGAAAAGGGTTTCTGAGATAGGAAGACGCAGCTTGACTTGGTCTGGTTTACGGATCCTGTAGAGAGAGAGTGCTACCACATGAGCACAGTAGAATATGTCCTTATTCCCACAGCCACAGGTCACCGAGGTGATTTTGCACCGATCAAAACTGATTGCAACTTTGTAAGTCATTGCTGGGTCAGAAGCAGTGGCCGGTTCAGTTACCGTGCCGCTCAGATGGAAGCCTGAAAAAACAAAGGAAAACATCCGGTTTAGGGAGTAGCAGCAAACTTAAGGGGCTAGTCAATTCACAATTCAGTGAGCATCTCCTATACAGGGAGTGAGATCTGCCTGGACAACACCAAGCTCAGTGAGTGAATCAAGTACTGTCCTGAAGGAATGCACAGTCCAGAAAGACAAGATTCCTTTATCTTGGAGTGAATCTTTTGAACTAATGTGAAAAATTTTTAAATATTCTTTTGTACATTTTTTTCTGGAAGGATAGTTCATAGTTTTCATTGCAGTCTCAAATGGTTAATAAAGAAACCCTTAAAAGAATTCTTTTAGATTTTGAACTCTAAGTGATGATAAAGACAAGTCCACAAACACCACTAGTACAATCTAGAGGAAAGTAAGTGCTATAGAGATGGAAAAAATAATTCCGTGAGAAAGAACAGAAGGAAGAATAAGTATGATTAAAGACATTGCATCTTTAAAAACATACAATTCTGAAATTGTGACCATATGGTAACATCCAAAAAGCAAGAAACCTAAGATACAGGAGAACTTGGTGCAAGTATACCATATGGTACTACATCCCTATTTACAAGGCACATTACACCAGTAACTGTTAAATGCAGAAAGAGTGCTGTATTTATTCTTTGAAACAAGGTGTTGTGTAGCCTGGGATGTCTCCAACTTGATATGTGGTCAAGGATGTCCCTGGAATCCCGATCCTCCTGCCTTCGAGTCTCTGGGAGGTGGGTACAGTATGTGCCACTACTCCCAGTCCCATGCTTGTGCACCAAGAACTTTATCGACTGAGCTCTCTCTTCAGTTGGAATACAGTATTCTCTTAATGAAAAAGTAGCAGAAACAACAGCAAACACTGCCCCCCAAAACTGGGGAAACCAACCACTTCACAAAGTTTTCTGGTATCCCTGTGACGATTCTTCACTCACATTCTCAATGGCACATGCTGGCAAAACCAAATCAAAAGAACCCTATGTATATCATAAAACCTCCCTACTTACTAAGTACTCCAATGCCCAAGAACTATAAGCTTTAAAGTAGTGTCTTTTACCAGTTATGGATCTTGAAGGATAGTGGATAGATTGAGGAGAGGCAGTTAAAAACAACATATAACAGTCACCCCACTAGTGCTTCCAGCAGGGCACAAAGGCCAGCATCCCTAATTCTTTCCTAGAACAGGCCTGCCTTTTTAATGCAAAGTAATCGGGAATAGTGGACATGTAGAGACTTATTATCTTTTTTAAAGATTTATTTCTTTATTATATATACAGTGTAATGTCTGCATGTGTCCCTGCAGGCCAGAAGAGGGCCCCAGATCTCATTACAGATGGTTGTGAGCCACCATGTGGTTGCTGAGAATTGAACTCAGGACCTCTGGAAGAACAGCCAGTGCTCTTAACCGCTGAGCCATCTCTCCAGCCTGAGACTTGTTTTTAAAAGAATACATTAATAGACTGCTGCTCCTATTGTATCTCCATCACGCTATATACAAGTTTGAAAATTTTTTGGAGGGAGTCAGAGACAGGTGGATCTCTGTGAGTTCAAGGTCAGCCTGGTGTACATAGAGTTTCAGGACACCCAGGTTACATGGAGAGATCATGTCTCAAACAAAACAAAACAAACCCCCACAACCAGTTGAAAAAACAAACAAACAAACTCTCAAATACTTTAGTATTGAGTGGACCCTGAATAAAGCACCAAATGCTTTCAAGGAGTTCCTGTTTAGTTTTATAAATAGTATATTTTCCCCCAAATCACAAGCAAGCTTTGCCATGAAGAAGCAATGTTTTACTTCAAATTTCTATTTCAATCTGTGATTTTAGACTCCTTCTCTAGCCAGCTGTATCTTGTTTAGAAATATAAGAATAAAATCAGCTGGGCGGCAGTGGCGCACGCACACACGCCTGTAATCCCAGCACTCGGGAGGCAGAGGCAGGTGGATCTCTGTGAGTTCGAAGCTAGCCTGGTATACAAAGCTAGTCCAGGACAGGCTCCAAAGCTACAGAGAAACCCTGTCTCGAAGAAAAGCAAAAACAAAAACAAAAACAAAACCCATGCATGGCTTGTGACTTACAACAGGTGTGGTTCTGTTAGTATCTCCTGCCTATTATAATGACAGTACAAGAAGTAGTAGAAATAGTCTGAAAATGTCTCTCAATATTGTTCTCATCATTAAAAAGGCTGAAGAAGCTGGAAGGTAGTGGCGCAAGCCTTTAATCCCAGCACTTGGGAGGCTGAGGTAATTAGATCTCTGAGATTGGGGCCAGCCTGATCTACAGAGCTAGTTCCAAGACAGCCAAGACTACACAAAGAAATCCTGCCTTGAAAAATAAAAAAGCTGGAGAGTCCATGAAACAGACTGAACTCAACCTTGAATTAAGTAGAAAATACTAAAGACAATTTTTCCAATTGGACATATAAATATATATCCTAATATAATAATAATAGATTATATTGTATAAATGTGGTAAAAATTTCTTTTTTTCAAATAAGGAAAATCCTATATTCTATACTGCTTATCTCAAATATTACTTTGCATTAAACCTCTTGGTACCTCAAGTTGTTGAATCATTAAATGAAAAAGCTTTAGCATTTATGCCTGTGGTGCTTATATTCTAGCTTATAAGATTTTATCCAGAATCAAATAATAAAAACCTAAGAAATAATCATTTCATTGATTGCCCATAACAGTTATGTAATTTGCATGATTATAGCCATGAGAACAAAAACTTAAATGACCATAATTTCTGAAATATCTTGGGCTTTAAAAATTAGGAATAATAGATTTATAGTGATTCTTTCAGATCAGTGTACTTTCCACATTTCCATTTGCTTAGTAACCCCCTCTTTAACTGCCAGTGCTAGGGACCGAACCCAGAGCTTTAATGCACCCTACCATTTATTGACCAGTAAGAATTTTTAAACAGTAACACTTTCTGAACATGAACACATGCTAGGCATTTTCTTTTTTCTTTTTTTTTTTTGCCAGAGCTGAGGACCAAACCCAGGTCCTTGCGTTTGCTAGGCAAGCGCTCTGCCACTGAGCTAAATCCCCAACCCCTCGCTGGGCATTTTCTTTTGCTTTTAATTTTTATTTAGTGTGTGTGTGTGTGTGTGTGTATGTGGTGTGATTGGGGGAGACGTCATAGTCCTGTGTAATCAGAGTAGAGCTCTTTGGAGTCAGTTCTCTCCTTCCACCTTTATGGGCTTTGGGCATTGAACTCAGGTTCTCTGCTTTCACGACATGTGCTATACCCACTGAGCCATCTTTCCAGCCTATTCCCCCTTCTATTGAAACTTCCCTGCTGTCTTGTATTTCTGGTACCTAATATAGAGACTAGCATAGAATGAGCATTTATAGAAACAATGTTTACTGAATACGACAGTTTTATATCCTTTAATGTCTCTCCACTGATCACAGGACAGCACAGCCTGTGTTGGGATCTCTCTCAGTCTCTTCAGACTTGCTCAGCACATCACCACAACAAACTTACTGAGTGATTCTTTACTGTGGCAGGGTTTCTCCATCTTCTTTGCCTTTATGCTTTCATATGTGAGATTCTCTATACCAGCATGACCTTCTCACCCCTCCTCATTCTGAGTTCTCAACTCACATGATAATTACTCTGAGAGTCTTCCCTATGTCTTTGGACACCTAGCTAAGTGCTTCTTCAGGGCTCTCGTTTTCATTAGTTTTACCTCTATTTGAGCAAAGGACTATCAGTGTCGTTTTTATTAAGAGTTTCATGTGGGGTTGGGGATTTAGCTCAGTGGTAGAGCACTTGCCTAGCAAGCGCAAGGCCCTGGGTTCGATCCTCAGCTCCATTAAAAAAAAAAAAAAAAAGGAGTTTCATGTTTGTCTTCTCCCTTTAGATTGTGAACTCCTTGTAAATAAGAATTTGTTTTCATCTTTTATTTTCAGCTGGCATATTGTAAGGGCTTAATAAGTATCTGTTTATAGATGAATAAGTAAACACTAAATTTAATCTTTACATATTCATATCTATAATTCACAGAGGATTATGTTTATAAAATCCCTGATTTTGTGATTAAAATATATCAGTAAATTAAACAATTTTACTGGGATGGTGAACAAAGTAACAAGAATTTACATACAAAGTTAACTGACAGTCTTCCTGTCTCAGGGCAGCTGTTGTTGGAGGAGCTGCATTGCCTGCAGAGATGACATCTACCAGCCCTTTTGGATGCTCTCCCAAGAGTCATGTGTCTGAAGTATGAGGATGCAATTTTCAGAGCCAGTGACACATCCTGTCTTGAATGTGGCCTGGTTGTAGGTGCCTAGGTTATCAATGCAGGATGTGAGCGGAGAATTTTCAGCAATGAAAAAGCCAACAAAAGATTCATCTCCAGCTGGAGGTTCTCAGACTCTCCTGAGTGATGGATGTTTGTCTGTCATGACTGGGAAGGGTACAGGAGCTGCAAGTTTCGATGAGTTTGGCAATTCTAAGCATCAGAATAAGAGAATAATGAGGAGCTCTAGACAAGCAATGTCAAATTCATTCAAGGAAATCACCACATGACAGACAGAAGCAACCTTTCTTGAATTATAGTGGATGGAACAAATACTTTATTTAAGCAAATATATGAGGAAAAGTGCTGATGCCATTGTCACTTCTGCTCATCTGTATGCTGCCTGTAGACAAGAGGGGTTTAACTTACGCCATGAAAGATGTATGTTCCATAGCATCTTTATATGAAAGAAACTGGTCAGTGTTTTAAACTAAGAAAGCTTTAGAAAGCAGAGTGGATCTTACTAGAACAGAGGACTTACTTCACTTCTAGATGGCAACTATATACAGGCCTGCAAAGCTGTGGAACTGGACAGGAGGAATCCCATTTCTGTGGCCTCAGCAGATATTTACATGACTTTGCAGCCAGCAGCCAAAAAGAGAACCCCAAAAAGAAAATGGAGACATTGATAGTGTTGCTGGTGTTACAACCACAGTCCTACTGACTAATTTATCTTCCTTTAGCCCCTTCAAATTTGACAACCCACTGGACAAACTTCCATAGCTATAAATTGTGGCAGCCACCGACACACTCTTATGTACATAAAAGCTTTGCCTATTGTACATAGCCTACACACAGTGCTGGTTGAATCTTTAGTAAAGAAAAAGAAAAAAAAAAAAGAGATGGAGTATATTCCAGGCTAAGAATCATTACTTAGTATTTTGTATATATATTAGTAAAACATATTTAGTGATTTAAATTTCCTATTGAATTTGCTTTTTTTGTAATGATTTAGAGACTATATTTTAGAACATATTTGAAATTATATAATTCTCAAATAAAACATTTTAAAAACAATTTATATAGAAGTTAATAATATTGATATAACAAGATTCTTTTCTATAATTTATACCTTAAATGGATAGCTATTAGCTTTGCTGGTTTTTATAACCTTTAATTAATTAGTTATTTTTTTTTTGAGACAGGGTCTTGTCGTTCAGACTGGCTTTGAATTCAGACCAATCCTCCCGTCTCAGTCTCTTGAATGCTAAGATTTCAGGCATGTACCACCACATCTGACAGTTTTAAAAAATATAGAACATGAAGGCTGGCAAGTAAAAAGCCCTTGTTGTGCAAGCCTGATGATAGAGTTCAATCCCCAGATTCCACAATGGACAGAGGGAACCAACTAACTCCTGAGGGCTATATTCTGACCCTCACATGGTGCTAAGACATGTGCATTTCCACATTCTCTCTCTCTCCTTCTCTCCCTCCCCCCTCCTCCCACAATTATCTATCTATCTATCTATCTATCTATCATCTATATATCAAGGCAAGGTCTCATTATATAGCTCTGGTTGTCCTGGAACTCACTATGTAGACCAGGAGACCAGGTTGGCTTCAAACTCAAAGAGATCTGCCTGTCTCTGCTTCTCAAGTGCTGGTATGAAAGGTGTGCAATACTATGCCTGGCTCAATACTTTTTTTTAGTAAAAACAAGCTATTTTATTAGCTAACACTTGGTACTTACATGCTAGACAGTATATTTTAATTGTTTTCTACATGTTAACTAGTTAGGTCCTCAAAACAATGTAATGTCTGCTTTTTTCCTTTCGGTAAGAAAACTGAGAAATAAAGGAAGTCATTCAACATCATCCACCCTTCTTGAGCACAGGCAATCTAACTCCACAACCTGTTCTGTTAGCCATGATGAAGTAAACATGGAACTACTGGATCTGATGGATGCATTCAAAACTTTATCAGAGTAATTAGCCAGCATAACTCTACAAAGACAAGAGCCCTCCATAATGACAAGTCAGTAAACTCTGACATCTGCCTGGTTTCCTGGGCAACTGCTCGATGCAAACATAACTATCAAGTGCTCTGTAGCACTGTCACAGGAGGAGCAAGATGGGCTCATGAACTACAAGACAGCGTCTCACCATGGCACACGAATCATCTGTGTGGGGTTCTAAAGGAACACTTCTCTGCACAGCCCTCTGACACCATTCAAAGGCCTTTGTGTTTCTGAGTGTAAGAAAAGCCCCAGCAAAGCCTGGGCAATTAGAACCACTTTGCTCACTGCTCTTTTGATTCTCCAAGGCCCCTAGGCAGGTGCTAATGCATGAAACCCAATGCTGTTTCAGCCAACAGCAAAAGGAGTGCTGGGATTTACTAAAAGGATTTTATATTTTTAACATTTTATTTGTTTACTTACTTAGATTTATTTATTGCATATATATGTGACTGGGCCACATATAAAGGAGACACCACCAGCCGCCGCCATGAGAAGCAACATGTAAAGACACTGGTAAGCCATGAGCCATGTGGCAAAGTATAGATTAACAGAAATGGGTTAATTTAAGATAGAAAAAGTAGATAACAAACAGCCTGCCACGGCCATACAGTTTATAAGCAATATAAGTTTCTGTGTGCTTTCTTGGTTGGGTCTGAGCAACCATGGGACTGGCGGGTAAGAGAGATTTGTCCTGACTGGGCCAGGCAGGAAAACTCTAACTACATATATGTATATATGTGTATATGTACCTGTGGGTACATACAAACTTGGGTTCTCAGACTTGGCAGGCACCTTTACAGGCTGAGCCATCTTGCTGGCTCAAGAACACTTTTTCTTTTTCTTTTTTTTCTTTCCTTTTTTTTTTTTTTGTTTGTTTTGTTTTTTTCCAGGCAGGGTTTCTCTATGTATCCCTGGCTGTTGTGAAACTCAATATGTAGATTAGGCTGGCCTTGAACTCAGAGATCTGCCTGCCTCTGCATTCTGAGAACTATTCTTAAACTGGGAATGGTAGCACATGTCTTTAATCCCAGCACTGGAGAGGCAGAGTTACTTTCTTTTTAAATCTGTGACCTAGAAACACAGTAGCCATGAGAACTTTTAAACCCCCTCCCCACTCTGTGGTGATATTGTGTTCCCCGAAATATTGTGCACACTAATAAACTTATCTGGGGTCAGAGAACAGAACAACCACAATATTAAACATAGAGGATAGACAGTGGTAGCACACACCTTTAATTCTAGCATTCCAGAGGCAGAGATCTACCTGGATCTCTGTGTGTTCAAGGATACAGCCAAGCATGATGACTCACACCTTTAAAGGGAGCCTTTTTTAAAAAACCTTATTTATTTATTTATTTATTTATTTATTTATTTATTTATTTATTTATTTAGTATACAGAAGAGGGTGCCAGATCTCATTACAGATGGTTGTGAGCCAACATGTGGTTGCTGGGAATTGAACTCAGGACTTCTGGAAGAACAGTCTGTGCTTTTAATCTCTGAGCCATTTCTCCAGAAAGTGAGCCATGAAGACCAGAAACTAGAAGCATTTGATTTGGCTGGTTAAGTTTTTAGGCTTTTGAGCAACAGTTCAGCTGAGAGTAATTCTGGATGAGGACTCAGAGGCTTCTAGTCTGAGGAAACAGGATCAGCTGAGAAATTGGCAAGGTGAGGTAGCTGTGGCTTGTTCTGCTTCTCTGATCTTCCAGCATTCACCCCAATACCTGGCTCCAGGTTTGTTTTATTAACAAGATTCTTTAAGATTCATGCTACACCCCTCCAAGAATAACATTTACAAAATAACTAGTTTCCATCTTAGAAAACTTAACTCCCAAGCTTAGCTGCTAATATCCAAACAAGAGCACTGGAGCAGCTCCAAAGAGTAACAGTAAAACACAAACAGAGTGGGAGTCAATGCCTGAGTTATGATTCCAATAGCCCACGATTCCTCTTTGCCTCAGTTTCTTAATTATGCAAACAGACATAATGCTTAATCAGATTCATGTGAAAGTGCTTTGTAAAGAACACATTTCCCCCCAAACACCTCTCAATAACAATCCCAACTAGCCTGGGCCAGGGCCTATATAAATTCCCAGAAAGCAGATGGCGCCCACATAGTGATCAGGGTGTGGAAGATAAAATGAGGGGCAGTATTGTTATTCAGGAATACAAATGATGCTGCCCCGTTACTCTGAAAGCTACTTGGTCTGTTTGTATTAGAGAGGTCACCCTAAGCTTCTCAGAGCAGCTGAGTAAGCTGAAGGGCCCTTCTTGCTGCCATCTGCTCCCTTCCCAGACTCCTCTGGCAAATCAAGAGGTTTCCTTATATTAACCTCTAAAGAACAACTATGGCCCCTTTCTCAGCATCAGCCTTAGAAGGCAGCAGTCTCTGCTCTCGGTATTAACAACAGAGTTAAAGAACAAAGCCTCCCAAGTCCAGGCATTCACCTCTAGACATAACCTTACATCACCCAGTTTTCCAGTTTTGTTTTGTTTTTTAACTTGCAATCCTATAAGGGAATTAAGTTTATGTTTTTAAAGTTTCAGTTTTTTTAAACATTATTTTAGAAATATTTTATGTTAAAAAGAAAACACAAATTTCTCTGGAAAATTCATTTAGATATCTAACATACAGAAAATACAATCACTTTAAAGCAGTAATTGCACCAGGCATGATGGCACATACCTGTAATCCCCGCAGCACTTGGGACATGGAGACAAGTGGATCAGAAGTTCAAAGTCATTGTCACCATCAGCTACATAGTACATTTAAACCTAGCCTGGGCTTCATGAGACCTTGTCTCAAAACAAAAACAACAACATAAACATATCATATAGTAATTTTATTTTCCTGATAACCACTTTATGGTGCAAGAGCAAGTTATCTTGTCTACTGGTGGGTAACTAAGCAATTTGGAACTATATATCAGTAATCTCTTTGATGCACAGATTTGAAAGAAAATATCAGCCACCTCAAATAGCTCTCTGAAAAAACAGTGTGCACAGGATCTGCATCAGGTCCTCTGCATATATATAGTCTTCTAATTTAGTTTTTCTCAAGGGATTCCTGACTGTATGAATGAGTGGGTTTCTGATTCTTGTGCCTTTTCTCTGGCCCTTTTCCTTCTATTTTCCTTGTCCAACTCCAATGTGATAGTTTTAACTTTACCTTTTCTTCTTTCTTCTGAGACAGGGTTTCTCTGTGTAGTTTGGTGCCTATCTTGGATCTCATTCTGTAGACCAGGCTGGCCTTGAACACACATAGATCTGCCTGGCTCTGCCTCCTGAGTGCTGGCTTATTTTATCTTCTTATATTTTATTTTGTTGCATTTTCTTATTATCTCTTAAAAGCCTGTTCTTTTCTAATGAGATACAGAAAGGGAGTGGATCCTGATAGGAGGGGTGGTGGGGGGAACTGGGAGGAGTAGAGGGAGGAGAAACCATAATCAGGACATATTATTTGAGAAAAAGAATCTATTTTCAATAAAAGGAAAAAGACCAGCATGCCTATGCACAAGGTATATACGTTGCCAAAATAGGTATTATAGTCCAACACTACCACTTGGGTTCTGTGTGCATATATGTATATCACACATATACATACACACACACACACACACACACAACACACACACACACCAGGACAGGCTGGCCTCAAACTCCCTATGTGACTGAGGAAGGTCTTAAACTTGTGTGTGTATGCAAGATAGACAGGCAGACACATGTACACACACCAGGCTGGCCTCAAATTCCCTAGGCAGCTGAGGAAGATCTTGAACGTCTGATCCTCCTGCCTCTACTTGGGATTACATGCGTGTGCCACCATGCTCTATCCATTCAGTGCTACAGATAGAATTCAGGGGTTTGTGTATGCTAGGTAAGCGTTTTACCAACTGAACGACATGCCCAGGCCCCTACCTAGGTTCTTAATTCAAACAAAGACAAAGGCAACATATAATTGTAATCTTATTTCATAAACGATCATGCTCCATTCAGGAGTCTGCATCAATAGGGTAGAGGGTATTAATAAAACCTGCTTGTCAAAGGAAAACAATATACATAGCTATTTTTGACTAACCACACATTGAATGATCAAATGTCTATTTTTGAGTCTTCAACATAGTATTCAGATTTGTTTATTTATTTTCGAGACAGCACTTCTCTGTGTAGCCTTGGCTATCTTGAAACTTACTCTGTAGACCAGTATGGCCTTAAACTCACAAAGATTTGTCTGCCTCTGTCTCCTGTGCTGGAATTAAAGGTGTGTGCCACCACCTCCCGGCCAGATTTATTTTTTGATACATATTTATTACATATTTGTGAATGTTTTGTCTCAGGTATGTGTGTGGCTGGTGCCATGGAGTTCAGGAGAGGGTGTCTGATCTCCTGGAACTGGAGTTATAGATGGTTGTGAGCCATCATGTAGGTGCTGGGAACTGACCTCAAGTCCTCTGCAAGAACAGCTCATGCCCTTAACCACTGGGCCAGCTCTACAGCCCTCAGATTTATTTTGAAAGCAGTATATTTACTTAAAAGCTAAGTGTCTAGTGCACACTTATAATCAGCATTGAGGCTATGGCAGGAGGATCCTGCGTCAGAGACCAATTTGGGCTCTATTATGAGACTCTGTCTCAAACAAAAGAAAACTCACAGAAACCATTTTCTGTGAGGAAAAGGAGTTCCTTCAGGGTGGATATGATCAAGATACATTGTATACATCTATGAAATTGTTGAAGAGTAAATAAAAGATTTTTTAAAAGACTTCCTGTTACTTCTTTGAGATTGTGTATACTGAATTAAGTCACTAAAATATACTACAATTATAGTTAAATGAAATATATATAATGTGTCCATGTGTTTAGGCAGTGTCTGCCATACCAGTGTACTAAAAATGTTATCATTTTAGTGTTCTGACAATAACTCTAGCTGCCCCCCTTATTTTCATCTCATTTCAAGGACTCCTTGTTTCATGCAGATTCTAGCCTCAAATTATCTAAAAAAAATGCCTATGCATAAGCATTATATGAATTTTAATTAAGTTCTTATGAAATAAAAGCATAATTTTCAGATGATCTTAACCCTCATCTTTTCTAAACTTCATGACATTTCATTTCCAATATGGCCTTTTTAATATATGCAGATGAATGCAAATCCCACACAACATTCTTTATTTAAGTATTTCATACATGGTAAGAACAACATTCCTAACATTTATAGCATTTTGGTCAGGGCCTCATAGCACCCTTTGGCTCTCTATTCTTTTGTTCCATCTCACAAATTGACCTGTGTGGGGTAGCAAGAATGTCAACACAAATTCAATTGGGACAATCCTTTTCATTCTGATAGAAACTGGAGCAAAATCACTTTTTATACTGTGTATAGTAACCTGATTCCAAACAAAAACCACCCAGATAAAAGGCATTCTCTAAGTTTTTACTGGGGTTCTAAATGCATCCACATCATTTGGATATGAGCAGTTCTTCACGAGAAAAATCTCGAGTGTTAGCAATTCTTCTGAGTCAAAATTATAGCACTCCACAATCCCATCAACTGGCCAGCAACTCCTTACCTTCTCCCACGGCTTTTTAAAAAATTAATTAATTTATTTATCTTACAGGAATGCCTTGCTGCTCTAACCTCAACAGCAGTGGTTCTCAACGTAGGGGTCGAATATGAGATATCCTGTATATCAGATATGTACATTATGATTCATAACAGTAGCAAAATTACAGTTATGAAGTAGCAATGAAATAATTTTATGGTTGGGGATCACCACTGTATCGGGCTTTCTTTGGGGCCACCAACCAGCTCACAAATCATGACATGGAGACTTATTATTAGTTATGAATGCTCAGCCTCATCTTATACTTGTCCCACTGGTTCTTATAAACTTAACCTGTTTCTCTTCATCTATGTTTTGCCCTGGGGCTTTTTACCTTTCTTTCATTCTGTGTGTCCTACTCCAAGTCTGTCTGGCTGGCCCCGGGCATCTCCTTCTCTCTCTCTTTTGTTCTCTCTCATACTCTCTGTCTGCCAGCCCCACCTGTCCCTCTGCTGCCTAGCTATTGCCCATTTGGCTTTTTATTAGACTAGTCAGGTGCCTTAGGCAGGCAAGGTAAAACAGCAACACATCTTTATATAATTAAACAAATGCAGCATAGACAAATGTAACACATCTTTGCCTAGTTAAAGTAATATTCCATGGTCTGGAGAGATGGCTCAGCGGTGAGATGGCTCAGCGGTTAAGAACACTGGCTGTTCTTCCAGAGGTCCTGAGTTCAATTCCCAGCAGCCACATGGTGGCTCACAACCATCTGTAATAAGATCTGGCTCCTTCTTCTGGCTTACAGGGATACATGCAAACAGAACACTGTATACATGATAAATAAATAAATCTTTTTAAAAAAGTAATATTCCATAGTGTTCCACACAACACGAAGAACTGTATCGAAGGTCACAGCACTAGGAAGGTTGAGATCCACTGCCACAGAGGCTCTTTCTCATGTGCACTAGTCTTGGTTGTGTGTGTGCACTCTGCTTCTTTAGAAAGAGTCCTTAACATTTTAGAAATCTAAATCTAAATAGTGAATTATGCATTTATAGGTTCTCATTTTCATGTATATTTTTTTAATGTATTAAGTATACAGTGTTCTGCCTGCATGTATCCCTGCATGCCGGAAGAGGGCACCAGATCTCATTACAGATGGTTGTGAGCCACCATGTGGTTGCTGGGAATTGAACTCAGGACCTCTGGAAGAACAGTCAGTGTTCTTAACCACTGAGCCATCTCTCCAGCCCCCTCATGTAATTTTAAAAGTACCTTTTAAAACATTTATTTTGTGTGAATGTGGGTGGGGGTAATGAGCAGGTGCCCTGGAGTGTGTGTCAAGGTCGGAAGACTACTTATGGGAGTCAGTTCTTTCCTTCTGCTGTGTGGGTCCTAGAGACCAAATTCAGGTGACCAGGCTTGCTCAAACAAGTGCCTTTACCCATTGAGCCATCTCATTGGCCCCTAAACTGTGAATCATACATTTATAGTTCTCATGTTCAAGTGACACTTTTATTTTAAATCATTTTTAACACTTACTCATGGGAAGGTTATGAATGTACGTACATGCTACAGCCACGTGTGGAGGCTAGAGAACAATTTGTGGGCCTCTGATTTCTCTTTCCACTGTTTGGGTCCCAGAGATAAAACTCAAGTTGTCAAGCTTGGCGGCAAGCACCTTTACCCACTGAGCCATCTAGCTGGCTCAATTTTTCTTTCTTTAAATGAAGTTTAAAACAGTCATGAGCTAAGCTAAAGTGCAATTTGCTCTGACCTGATTTCAGAACGACAGATTAGAGCTCCAAAAATACATGGGCATTGGGGGAAAAAGAATTCATAGAAATGAGTTGTAGATTCAGACTCACTTACTGGAGTACCTGTGGGAAAAGTAAAAAGTCTAGCTGAAGTTTCCTCCATCTAATTTATGTCTAGTTTTGAGAATATCTCCAAGAACAGCAAGGAGGTTCCTGAGATCAAGAATACAGAGGATGGCTGGTGAGATGGCTCAGTGGGTGAAGATGCTTGCCAAACAACTCCCATAATTTGATTCCAATCCCTGAAACCTGCATAAAGGTGGGAAGAGAGAACTGACTCCAGAAACCTCCTCTTACCTGCACACATGGGCTGTAGTACATGCACCCCTGCAGCAGTAGTAGTAAGTAAAACACACACACACACACACACACACACACACACACACACACACACACACAGATACACACACAGACACACACACACACACACACACACACACACACACACACAGATGTTTTTGGAGGCAACCATAAGCAGAGTCTTAAGGTTAATGGAAAGACACTGACCTGAGCAGTAGCTAAAGGTAAAAAGTTCAGAGTCCATGGAGCTCAACAACAGATAACCAGTCTCTGCACCAAAATATTATTCAGGTAAAATATTAGCTTTTTCCTCATGCATAAACAGTGTGTGGGGGGGAAACAAACTAAGTTTTTAAAAACAGAAGTAATCCTAAAATTTAGTAATCATTTGAAAGAATGACACTGAGATACATCAATGTCCACCAGGAATAGAGTATTTATACATTTTTTTCCCCGAGTGAAAAGTAGTCTTAATGACAAAAAGGAGTGGTAAGTGTTGTAAGGGCAAGAACAGAGCTGTCAACCAAGGCTTGGGTGAGGGCAGCTTTAGGAAGACTTCCAGGCAGTAGTGATATTTACCTGTTAATCTGTGGTGCTGGAGATCATACCTAGGACCTTGGGTGTGCTAGGCAAGTGCTCTACTACTGAGTTACATTACCAGCAGTTCGTTCTTGAAAGGTGAGTAGGAAAGATGCATCGTTTGGCCATCAACATGAGAAAAGTTATATATAGAGACAAACACAGTAGTCAGAGTGCCCAGGTGAGGCACTATGGAAATGAGGACAGGAAGTGGAAAGTTAAGTATAGAAAGGAAATAGCAGTGAGAAAGCCTGGCAGCAAGAAATACTGTACAGTATAGTAACTGTGCTCATTTTCCATTACTGCTGTAGCAATTATTAAGAACTTAGTGACTAAAAGCAACACAAATATTAATTTACAGGTCTGAAAGTCAGAAGTCTGAAACATCTCACTGGGATCAAGTCGGTGTCATCAAAGTTACATTCCTCTGGAGGCTAGAGGGAAAATTCTGTTCCTTGCCTTTTCCTTGGCTCATGGTGGGAGTCAGTTCTCTCCCTCCATCATGTGGGTCCCAAGGAATGACCAAGAAGGTAGGCTTGGTGGCAAGCACCTTTACAGGCTGAGCCATATCACAAGCTCTCTACAGGAATTTTAAAATTAATTTATCCCAAAACTTGCTTGGCTTCTGACTAAGTTATACTGAATCTATACATCAACTCAGAAGAATTGAAATTCCACCAAATAATGTCCTCTGATTCAAGAAAATAGTGTGCCTCTAATATTTAGGTCTTTGTTTATTTAAACGTTCTTATAGTTTTCACATTTATGAGCTCTTTTGCTCACAAATCTTGTTTGTTATTTGTAAGTGTTATTGGATTATAATATAAATTTAAAACATTTTTATTGCATGCAAACATGGGCATCCATACATGCACACATAGGTAAACATGCCATGGTGAGCATATGGAGGTCAGAGACAGCTTTGTAGAGTTGGTTCTCTCCTTTCACCTTTTATGTGGGATTGAATTCAGGCTTGAGCCGCAAGTGCCTTTACCTGCTAAGCCATCTTGATGGCCCTAAATATCAATCTTTGATTATTCCTTGCTAGTATGTACAAATATAGTTGATTTTATGTATTGGTCTAATAACTTGCAACCTTACTTGTGGTATTGTGTTCCCAAGAATATTGTGCAGGCTAATAAACTTATCTGGGGTCAGAGAGCAGCACAGCCACAATATTCAACATGGGGATAGGCAGTGGTAGCACACGCCTTTAATCCTAGCATTCCAGAGACAGAAATCCCCCTGGATCTCTGAGTTCAAGGCCACATTAGAAACAGCCAAGCATGGTGACCCATGCCTTTAATCCCAGAAACCCAGCCGTTAATCCCAGGGAGTGACCGCAGAAAGAGAAAGATTATATAAGGTGTGAAGACCAGAAACTAGAAGCTTTGGGCTAGTTAAGCATTTGGCTGGTTAAGCTTTTAGGCTTTGGAGCAGCACAGTTCAGCTGAGAGCAACTGGGATGAGGACACAGAAGCTTGCAGTCTGAGGAAACAAAACCAGCTGAGGAACTGGCGAGGTGAGGAAGCTGTGGCTTGTTCTGCTTCTCTGATCTTCCAGCAGTCACCCCAATAACTGGCCTCAGGTTTTATTTTTATTAATAAGACTATTTAATATTCCTGCTACACTTACTAAATATATTTATTAGATCTATTAGCTCTTTTCTAGATTCCACTGGATATTTTACATAGGCGATTGTGCCGTTAGCAAATTATAATTTTTCTTTCCCAGGTAGAAGTCATCTCCCTTCCCACTACTTGGTTTATTATAATACTGGCTAGAACATCCATATAATATTAATAGAAACACAGAATGGAAATTCTTCACTTTTTACATAAATGTTTGTTATATATATGATATGTGTATGTGTGGGGGGTACGTGTTATGTGTATGCATGTGGTGCCCAGAGGACAACTTTCAACAGTTGGGTCTCTCCTTCTGCCATGTAGGTCCCAGGATCAAACTCTGGCTGTTAAGCTTGGCATTTGATTACCCTCTGAGCCCTCCCACCTTACTCTTGATTTTGAGGAGAAAATGTAAGCCGCCTGAGCCACAAACGTGTGGTCAGACCCCTCCTGCAAGGACCTCTAACTGCCAGTTTCATCCCCAGAATGCTCTAACTGCTGAACCCTGCCTCCATCCTACAGAGTAAAAAGCCCAATCTTTGGACATGAAATCCCACCATTTCCACCCTGGAAAGCTTCACCCTGAAAAGGTCCACCCCCTCCCCAAGAAGCTCTATATAAGCTCTCTATCTGGTTCAGTTTGCTGCTGAGTCTTGCTCTAGCAGAGGCAGCCACCCTCTTGGTTTTTTCCCTCCCAATAAATCTCTTGTGTGAGGTTTGTTGTGTGGTGTGACTTTGTGGTATTCCTTGGCTCCTGGCTGCCAGGATGCCTTTCCATCTAAGCTATAATGCTTATAGAAAACATGCAGGGTTTTATCATTATGTATGATTTTAGCTATAGCTTTTTTTGGTAACTGTTCTATAATAGGAAGAGAAGAATTCCTATTTCTAGTTATTTGGGGGTTTGGGCTTTTTTTTTCAGATTGAAAAAGATTTAAATGAAGAATAAATGTTAGATTTTTGTCAAAAGTCTTTTCTGAGTCAACTTCACAGGGTTTCCTTTTGTAGCTTGTAAATATAGTGAGTCAACTGACTAAGATTTGTTACATGTATTAACTGACTCATAATTTACATTTTAAAGGGTACTGAGATAAATTCACATAATATGAAATTCACTATTCAGATTTATTTTCTGTTACTATGGATTTGTCTATTCTTAATATATCATATAAATGGAACCATTTAATATGTGGCCTTTTGTATGTGTAGCATAATGCTTTCAAGATTCATCCTTTTGGTTTTTGGTTTTGTTTGAGACAAGGTCTCTCCAAGTAATCTTAGCTGGCCTGGAAGTTGCTATGTAAGCCAGGCTGGCCTCAAACTCACAGAGATCCACCTGCCTTCTGCCTTGGCCTCTTGAGTGCTGGGATTAAATGTGTGCACCATTGCTGGACAGTAGTGGCATACACCTTTAACCCCAGCACTTGGGAAGCAGATGCAGGTGGATCTCAGTGAGTTTGAGCACTGACTGGTCTACAGAGCGAGATCCAGGACAGCCAGGGCTGTTACACAGAGAAACCCTGTCTCAAAAAAACAAAACAAAATAAAAAGCATGTACCATTATGCTCAGCAAGGGTCATCCTTTTTGTAACATGTAACAATACTTCATTCTTCCCCTTTTAAAGTAAACCCATTTTTAGTAATTTGGACATTTTCATACATTGATCACAGTCACACACCCCCATTGTCTTCTTTTGCTCCTCCTTTTTGCTCCTCTTAGGCCCCGTCCCTTCCTTTTCCCACATTATCCATTTCTGCTTTTATGTATTTTTAATTAAAAAATTATTTTATGTGTATGAGGGTTTTGCCTATACATACACACACACACACACACACACACACACACACACACACACACACACACACACACATATATATATCTGAGTACCATGTGTATGCCTGGTACTCATGGAGGCCAGAAGAGGAAACATTGGATCCCCTTAGACTGGAGTTCCAGACAGTTATAAGCTGCCATGTAGGTGCTGGCAATCAAACCTAAGCCTTCTGGAAGAGCAGTCAATGCTCTTAACTGAAGAGCCATTTCTCCAGCTCTGTATTTTTAATTTTGTAGTTGCATTTAAAAAAATCTCTCTCTCTCTCCCTCTGCTCCCTTCTCTTACGTTTCATTTTTCAAACATTTATTTATTTATTTTGTGTGTATGAGTGCAAGCTGTGCAAAACACAGCATGTGCAGAGGTCAGAGGCCAATTTGTAGATGTGGCTTTCTCCTTCCACTATTTGGGTTCAGAGCATGGAACTCACAGCTTCTTTACCCACTGAGCCATCCTGCTGGCCAGTACACAGTAAGTTATCAATGGCAATTGTTAAAGTTCATATGACAGCACTCATATCTTCTGCTTTTGTGAACATGGAGCAAATATTCTTTTCCCTATTCTTCTCAGGAAGTGTGTGTGTGTGTGTGTGTGTGTGTGTGTGTGTGTGTGTGTGTGTGTAAAGCCTAGAACACCACATATAAAACAAACATTAAAAAACCCTGAAATGTAGAAACCAGAGGTCAGGCTAACTAGATCTAGACCCAAGAAAGGTAAGGATTGTAAGATGTCTGAGTTTTCTATTTTATCCCTCACGTACCTCAGAACTGGAGATAAAGGAAGTGGCAACCCAGAAATGTCCACAAATACTCAATTTTTTTTTAAAAATTTTGCTCTTTGTAGTCAAAAAAAAAAAATGGAAAGAACAAAGATCAGTACAAGATACTTAAAACAATATACTCTCCTCCAGATGAGCAGCACAGAGACCACTGCAACCTCATCCCCCTGCTGGAGTGCATGTCACATGAAGCTTCCTGGGGACTTAGGCCTTTCACTGCACAATGGCCTTTTGCCGTTCTAAGTCTAGCACCAGCAGCCATGAAACAAACAGTAAAGAGGCAGTTCTGCTCTTCTAATTCAGCATGGGACAGCAGCAGGGAATCAGGGCTTCTACATCCACTGGCAATAATGCGCTCCTCTCCTACTTCTGCAGTGTCAGAGGCGGTATTAAAACAGAGGTCCATATAAAAACTGGACTCTCAGCTCACTGGAGGAGTGATTATCTAGGATGCTTCATTTGATTCCCACGCCACAGCCACAGCTACCCCTCCACACACATCAGAACACATTAAAAAATAATGAAGAGCCGGGAGTTGGTGGCGCACACCTTTAATTCCAGCACTCGGGAGGCAGAGGCAGGCGGATCTCTGTGAGTTCAAGGCCAGTCTGGTCTACAAAGCGAGTTCCAGGAAAGGCACAAAGCTACACAGAGAAACCCTGTCTCGAAAAACCAAAATAATAATAATAATAATAATAATAATAATAATAATAATAAAGATAAGTATCCAGGGTTTTATAATGCTCCAAATGTCCAGATTTCAATGGAAATCAATTGTTTTAAGAACCAGGAAAATCTCAACCTGAATCAAAAGATAATCAGTAGATATCAACACCCAAATGACAGATGTTAGAACCTAACAAAGCTTTTTAAAATTTGATTACACTTTTATTTATTTTGTGTGCATATGTGTATAGTAGGGTTCAGGAACGCTATTGCACACAAGTTCAGGTCAGAGGACACCTTAGGGAGGAAGTCTCTCCTCCCACCATATGAGTTCTGGGAATGATGCTCAGGTTGTCAGGGGTGGCAGTAGGTGCCTTTACCAGCTGAGCCATCTTGCTGACCTCTTGACAAAAGGAGCCATATTAAAAATACTTCAACAAGCAATTACAAATGCACTTAACACGTTTTTTAAAAATAGAAACTGTCAACAAAGAAATACAAAAAAATGTAAAAAACCAAGTTGAAATTGGAGAACTGAAAATACAATCCTGAAATAAAAAATTCAATGGACAGACTGAACACCATACTAGCTGGGGCAGAGAAAAGAAATCAAGGACTGGAGAGATGGCTCAGAGGTCAAGAGTACTGGCTGTTCTTCCAGAGGTCCTGAGTTCAATTCCCAGCACCCACATGGTGGCTCACAACCATCTATAATGAGATCTGGTGCCACCTTCTAGCCTGCAAGGATACATGTTCCAGGACAGCCAGGGCTGTTACACAGAGAAACCCTGTCTCAAAAAAAAACAAAAAACAAAAAATTTCATGAGGGGCCAAAATTGTTCAGCTGGTAAAAGGTGCCTGAGGCATGGCTATTTATTTATCCCATATAATGAACTACATTCTGCCACATTTTACTTTACTTGAAAGTTTCAGAAAATATCAACCAAGGGTGGACAGAGATCATTCAGCAGTTTTGAGTGTATACTAGTCTTTCAGGGAACCTGAGTGGCTCCTAGGACCTAATGGCTCACAACTGTAATTCCAGCACCCAGGAATCCTTAGATTATGAGAGTACCTGAAAACACACACAAGTGTACGTGCACACACACAATTAAAAAAATAAATAATATCAATGTATAAGGCCATATCCAGAGAAATAGTATTACAAAGTGTCAAAGAAAACTGAATGTTGAACCTTAGACTACAGCTGCTTGGATAGTCAAACCTGTAAAAATACTTTCCAAAGAATTCCTGTATGTGCAGAATTCTCTGGAGTTCCCTTCTCAAAGCAGTCTTGAAGCAGGCTTTCTTGGACCGCCAGCCCCCAAATCATGACACAGACACTTATTACTACTTATGAATGTTTGGCCTCAGCTTAGGCTTGTTTGTAGCTAGATTTTTTAAAAAAATTAACCCATTTCTATTCCTCTGTGTGCTGCCCTGAGGCTTGTTTACCTCATCTGTGTACTGTCCTTCCTGCTTCCTCCATGTCTGGCTGGCTGGCACCTGGCTAGCTGGCTGGCTCCCCTTTTCTCTCTGGCCACCAACCTCACCTATCGCCTCCTCTGCCTAGCTATTGGCCATTCAGCTTTTTATTAGACCAATCAGGTGCCTTAGGCAGGTAAAGTGAAACAGCAACACATCTTTACATAGTTAAATAAATGCAACATAAACAAACGCAACACATCTTTACATAGTTAAACAAATATTCTATTCCACAACAGTCTCTTTCAAACTCTCCATACACACACACACACACACACACACACACACACACACACGTGCACACACACACACACACACACACACACACACACGCACACGCACACGCACGTATGTATAAGGAAATTTATTTAAAGGACTTACAGGCTACAGTCCAACAATGGCTGGCTATGAATGGAAAGTCCAAGAATCCAGCAGTTGCTCAGTCCTACAGGGCTGGGTGTCCCAGCTGGTCTTCTCTTTTTTAAAAAAAGATTTATTTACTTATTATGCATACAGTGTTCTGCCTGAATGCCAGAAGAAGGCATCAGACCTCATTATAGATGGTTGTGAGCCACCATGTGGGTGCTGGGAATTGAACTCAGGACCTCTGGAAGAGCAGCTTGTGCTCTTAACCTCTGAGCCATCTCTCCAGATCTCTCTCTCTCTTTTTTTTCTTAAGAAATCTTTTTTTTAAAGATTTATTTATTTATTATGTATACAGCATGTATGACTGCAGGCCAGAATTGGGTACCAGATATCTCATTACAGATGGTTGTGAGCCATCGTGTGGTTGCTGGGAATTGAACTCAGGACCTCTGGAAGAGCAGTCAGTGCTCTTAACCTCTGAGCCATCTCTCCATCTGCCCCAAGCTGGTCTTCTGTAATCCTAAGAAGTAGGCTCCAGAGCCAGTGAAGGAAAGGATGAAAGATGTGCTGACAAGGCGATACAAGCAGGTGAAGAACGAACACACGCCCTTCCTTCTTCCTTTGTCCTTACTTAAGGTTCCAGCAGAAGGTGTGGCCAAGATTAAAGGTGTGCCTTCCCACCTCAAGATCTGGATTAAAGGTGTGTGTCATCCAGCCTCAAGATCCAGATCAAAAGTACGCCCTCCATTTCTGGACTATAGTTCATCCCAGATATAGTCAAGTTGACAACCAAGAACAGCTATCACAGGTACCTTGAAATTTCTTTTACCAGATTAATTAATCTGTTACCTTTAAATTTAGCTTCTCAGGCATGTAGAAAAATTTCTGGCCAGAATGCAATGATCATTAGTCTAATTCTCCAGTACCCACTGCAATCTGGAAAACTGAGAGCCTAGACATTAATATCTGTCTTCTATCAACATTCTGGTCTTCTGAGCTCCTATCAGAATTTGTCACTAAATTACACTAACATAATTCTAGGCTTTTCCTAACTTGCTTCTCCAAATTTTTCCTAATTCCTCCCATAAACCAGTCCTCAAGGCTTTTGAACCATGTGGTAAGGAAGAGCGACATCAATGACTCCCTCTCTCAGAGCCAGTTTTCTGTTAGCACGGTGTTGCTATAATAAAATACCCCAGGAAAAGACATAAGGGAGGGTGGATTTATTTAGGCTCCTGGTTTCAGACATGATGGTCACTGGCTCCATTGCTCTGGGTGGGTGTGCAGTGAGACAGAACACAATCTGGAAAGGGATGGTTTCAGAATGCTGCTCACATGATTGTGATTACAGAGAATAAGAGAGAGGATGGTCATGGTGCAGCAACAAGATATAGCCTTCAAAACCACACCCCTCAGTGATCAACTTCTTACATTGTCCATTCATTAAGAACTCATCAATAGCCGGGTGGTGGTGGCGCATGCCTGTAATTCTAGCACTTGGGAGGCAGAGGCAGGTGCATCTCTGTGAGTTCGAGGCCAGCCTGGTCTACAGAGCTAGTCCAGGACAGGCTCCAAAGCTACAGAGAAACCCTGTCTTGAAAAAAAACAAAAAAACAAAACAAAACAAAAAAAAAGAACTCATCAATAGATTAACCCATTGAGGAACTTAGCGCCCTCATGACCCATCACCTATTAACATCATTACCAGCTGGGGACCAAGATTCAACACATAAACCTTTTGGAAAATACTTCATATTCAAACCATAAAAACACATTTGATTTGCACAAAGCCTGAGTTGCTGTGGGATGTTCTGTATGTTAAATGTGTTTCTCTTAGTGGTTAATAAATAAAACACTAATTGGCCAGTACCCAGGCAGGAAGTATAGGTGGGACAAGGAGAGAAGAGAATTCTGGGAAGTGGAAGGCTGAGTCAGAGAGATGCTGCCAGCTGCCACCATGACAAGTGAGATGTAAGGTACCGGTAAGCCACGAGCCATGTGGCAACTTATAGAAATGGGCTAATTTAAGATAACAAGAAGCCTGACACGGCCATACAGTTTGTAAGCAATATAAGTCTCTGTGTGTTTACTTGGTTGGGTCTGAGCAGCTGTGGGACTGGCAGGTGAGAGAGATTTGTCCTGACCCTGGGCCAGGCAGGAAAACTCCAGCTACACTGAGGTTCCAATCATAGCACTACAGGAAACAAGTTATATATTATTCAATTTATACAATATCTGAAATCACAAAGTTATAGGAACAGAGACTAGATTAGTGGTTCCTAGGAATTAGGAGTAAGCAGTAATAGGACAGGGGGGTCAGAGATATAGTTTTGTGCTGCCCCAAAATCAGCCCAGGCCTTTTCAGAGACCTTTCCTCAGATGAAGACAGGATTATTGACTTGCAGCAGAAAAGAATTTTAGAATGATACAACATGACAAATAATTATAATGTATTAAGAAGAGAGTTTTGTTGCTATTTGCAGGTGTGTGCGTATGTCAAACTCAGGGCCTTGTGTCTGCTACTCAAGCATCTTATTACCGAGCTACATCTTAAGGCTCAAGAAGAAAGCTTTAACATAGTTTTATGCTTGGAGCACTCAGGAAAAGGACAAGACATACATAATGTGGGCGTGAGCTTCTCATGAGAAAGTTTCATTTAAGTGTCTTAGCAATAGCTAAACAAACATAAGATTTTGCTGGCTCTCAAGTTACATCTCAAATGATTACTAAGGGACTTAAATTAAAGGGTAGTTCTGGATGTGCCTTAGATAGGGTTGCTATCTGACTGGGGAAACCATGGGTCACCAGGGTTGCACAAGGGTTAAGACATGCCTTTTACTGTCCATAGGGGTTCTTGTGGGATTCTTAGAAAACTCATGTTGACAGGTGGGAAAGGAGAAGAACCCCTGCTCAAAGGTAATGTATATCTTGGCCTTAAGCATGGTTTATCACTATTTGAACATTCTTATTTGAAACATTTATATAAAAAGAATACTATCTCTATGTAGGCAACCTTTAGAGCAAATGGTAAGTGTGCTAGAATTCTACCCTCTCAGCTGGTTGAGAGGCTTCAACCAGATTCCTGGGTGAGGGTCTCCTTTCTCTTTCCATGTTCCCTTTATTTTATCTGTCTTTGTCTTCTCTCATATGAATTGGGGGAGGAGATGTATGTGACTGTGGCTATAAGAGATAGGTTCTTCTGATAACAGAAATTAGTTGTATTTGAACTGTATCAATATCAATATCCTGGCTGATATTCTCCTACAATTTTAAGGTGTGCTACTACTGGGAAATGAAGAAAAAGAATTCTCATAATATTAATTCTTTTAAAAGTTTCTTTTGTTAATGTATATATGTGTATGTGTATGTGTGTGTGCTTGTGTGAGTGGTGCACATGCGTATGCAAGCCAGAGGACAATCTCAGGCATCATTCTCAGGAATGCCGCTCACCTTATTTGAGCCAGTGTCTCTCGCTGGCCTGGAATTCAACAATTAGAGGAGACTGACTGGCCAGACATGCCTAGAGACCAGCCTGTCTCATCTCTTCCCAGTTTAGGGATTACACACTCAGAATTTTTACATGGGTTGTAGGGACTGAACTTAGTCTTCAGGCTTGCAAAACAAGCACTTTACCAACTGAGCCATCACCACAGCCCATGAATTACTTCTAAAAATTGTAAGTGAATTTACCATCTCAAAATCACAATTTAGTGGAACATATATAATGCTTACAAAGATGAATATTGTATAACATTCCTAATCTTAGTCATCTGATGAACTCACAGTCCTCTGGGGGAGAACAACTTAATGAAAACTACAACTCACTAATGACAATAACTACTAATTATTACGAACTCATTTTCTCTTCTGAAGAACTGTTGGCCGGGCAATGGTGGCACATGCTTTTAATCCCGGCACTGGGGAGGCAGAGCCAGGCTGATCTCTGTGAGTTCGAGGCTAGCCTGGTCCTCAGAGCGAGATCCAGGACAGGCACCAAAACTACACAAGAAACCCTGTCTTGCGGGGAGTGGGGGGGGGGGGGGGGTGGGGAAGAACTGTCAACTAGCAGGGCGGTGTTGGCCTACACCTTTAATCAAGGCCATCCTGGTCTACAGTGCGAGTTCCAAGACAGCCACAGCTACACAGAGAAACCCTGTCTCAAACTAAAAACTGTCAAGTAGATACTATTATCATTTCACCCACGTGGACCAAACTCAGGCTGTCAAGCTTGATGGGGGCCTTTATCCGCTGAGCTGCCTCAGAGGCCACAATTTTGTTTTTTGAGACTGAATTTTTAATGAGACCTGCGGCTCCTGGAGATTAGGTAGGAGGGCCTGCCAGTGAACGATTTTCCACCCCCCCAGGACTGGGATTATAAACCTGCATCACCACACCCTGCCTTTTCATGTCTGTGCTAAGACTGGACTCAGGTCCTGGCAAGCACTTTACCAGCTGACCTACTTCTTAGCCCCTCGTTTGTGGTTTCTTTTTGTTTTTGTTTGTTTGTCTGTTTTGAGATAGGATCAATTACTTCAGACTGGCCTTCAACTCAGTATGTAGTCAAAGGCAGCCTTGAACTTCTGACTCTCTTGCCTCTATGTCCCTAGTACAGGATCACAGACATGTTCCGCCATGAGTGTCATTCAGTGCTGGACACATGAACTCAGCATCAGACTCAGGCTGCCTGGCTCGGCAGCAGGTACCTTCATCAGCTGAGCCACTCCCCAGCCCACATTTCACTGTTTTAATTTCATCTCTGGATTTACTTCTGCCTCACACATTTGATTCTATGCTGTTAGTATAGTTATGTTGCTTATAGTTAAACTGCTTATGGTGAAAGTTTAAACGACTTTAGAGTTAGTTGGGGAAATAAAACATAACATCATTTCTTTTGGAAAAAATAACTTCTAAACTAAATATGGCATGTAAAGCAATTGTTCTAAAAATGCAGATCCTCTATTCAAATGTATTCTAAATGTCTGTTCAGAAGGAAAGAAAGAGACGAGTCCTTTAAAAATATTAGACTTGGAAGGAGCTGTGGGCCTTACAGAAAAGTTAATGAATAATCTTTTGTGTCTAATGCCAATTAGTTTTTTATAACAGTGCCAGCCTTCAAAGAAAAGGAAGTAGCTGAGAAGAATTCATGACAAAATTTCTATCCAGGCGGTAAAAAGCAGCAAAGGGTAATCCTCGGAAAAGAATGATTATGTAAGCAAAATAATTTCCTTTCCTATTGAGTTCAAATGGGAAAAAAGCAGGATGCTGAAAGATGCTGAGAGGCAAGCCAAACCAGAGCTGGGATAGCAAGACAGAGACAGCCTCTTGAGAAGTCTACAGAAGACTCACCGAGCAAGGTGCTTGCCTAGTCCTGGGTGTACCCTCCAGCACTGAAAAGAAAACAAACAAGCAAACAAGCAAACAGAACTTACTTTTTCTCGTCTCTCTCCCTCTCTCTCTCTCTCTCTCTCTGGTTTTTCAAGACAGGTTTCTCTGTGTAACAGCCCTGACTTTGTAGACCAGGGTAGTCTCAAACTCACAGAGATCCTGCCTCCCTTTTTTTTTTATTACTTTATAGGGGTGGGGGGAGCTGACATAGTGGCCAACACTTTTAATCCCAGAATTCTGGAGACAAAGGCAGAAAGATCTCTGAGTTCTAGGTCAATGTAGTCTACATAGGGAGTTATAGGCCACCCAGAGTCACAAAGTTGAGACCCTGTTTTAAAAAACAGCTTCCGGGAACCTATTCCTCATATGGTCTTTCCTTGCCCAGCCCTAATACAAGGGGAAGAGCTTAGTTCTACCTCAACTTGATACCATGCTTTGTTGATACTCATGGGAGGCCTGTTCCTTTCTGAACAGAAACAGCGGAGTGGATTGCGGGGGGTGGGTTGGGAGGAGAGGAGGGTGTGAAACCTTGGTCGGGGTGTTTAATTTTAAAAAAGCCCAAAAAACAAACAAACAAAACCCCTAAAACCACTTCTCATTAAACCAAAATAAAACCAAAGCTAAATTACAATAGCAGAAGTCTTATGATGAAGTATACAGGTATGCTGAAAGGTTTTATGTAACATAATTCTATGTTTTATTCTAAAGCCCCAGATTACATCCTGACTGTAGAAATGGTTTTTCCAAGAAATGCTGTTTAAAATTTCCCTTTACAAACCAAGTTAATAATATGTTTTGAGATCATTTATAACTATGTACTCATTCTGCTTATACAGAGTATATTCAACTGTTCAGAATTAAGTGACCACTAGGAAAACACTGTAATCAGCCGTACTATTCTCTGTCCTTACCATATTTGCTCTCCTGCTCAATACACAAGAGGACGGTCTTTCTTGAGGGCTGTTTAGACTAGACTCTTAGATCAGAACAGCAGAGGACAAAACTCTTCTGGATAAACAACACCAAGAGTTTATCTTTCTTCCTTAATTTGGCATTAACACACTGACTGTCCCAAAACATTATTTGTATTTATAGTTCAAGACCCTTTCCTAAGTGTAAAAGTAATTTATTCACATTATGGAAGCAGAATCACGTGGACTCATTACACCTCATATTATTTCTTTATCAAACAGATGACCTCCTCTGGCCCATCTGGCAAGATCTCCCTCCATACCTGCCCCTCCTCCAATCTGCTCCACATTGATAAATAGCACCACCATTCACCAAAGTGCTCAACTGAGAAATCCAGGAGAAGCCTAGGACTTCTCTCTAGTCTTTCAACTGTATCATGTTGATCCTACCTTGGAAGATAGATTATTCCTTTACTTTTTCCCACTGCCAATAGCACCCCAACCTTCTACTACTTAAGACTGCTGCTGCAAGAGCCTCCGAATTGGTTCTCTACCTCCTCTTTCCACTATTCATTAATAATTTAAATGCCTTTCCTTTATTTTTAAGATTATCTTATTCTTTCTTACTGTAGTGTGTGTGTGTGTGTGTGTGTGTGTGTGTGTGTTTCGAGACAGGGTTTCTCTGTGTAGTTTTGGTACCTATCTTGGATCTCATTCTGTAGACAAGGCTGGCCTCGAACTCACAGAGATCTGCCTGGCTCTGCCTCCCGAGTGCTGGGATTAAAGGCATGGGCAACCACTGCCCGGCACTGTATAGTTTATATTGATCCACTTTTTTAACTAGGTAGTTAAATATCTTCAACATAAATTATATTAGATTATGTCAGCAACATGAGAAAAAATATTAGCAATTACTGTGCCTGGTAAGTTACTATCCAGATATATAAGAAACTTCTACAAATCAGTAATAAAAATGGCACAATTAGAACATAAAAGAATTTAAATAACCAATTTCCCAAAGCTACACAAATAGTCAACAAGCATAAGAGAAGATGTTTAACATCTGTTTAGTAAGTTTAGTAAAGGGTCTTGAACTATAAAAACAAACAATGTTTTGGGACAATCAGTGCGGTAATGCCACATTAAGGAAGAAAGATAAACTCTTGGTGTACTTAATCACCATCATCAGAGAAGTACAAATGATTTTTTTTTTGAGCTGAGGATCGAACCCAGGGCCTTGCACTTGCTAGGCAAGCACTCTACCGCTGAGCTAAATCCCCAACCCTAGAAGTACAAATGAATATGGGCATGATCATACATACATGTAATCTCAACACTTGGGAGATGCAGGCAAGAGGATTAAGAGTTCAGGGCTAGCCTCAACTACACAGTGTGTGAGAGGACAGTCTGGGTTACATGAGACCCTGTTTGAAAAAATAAAATATAGAAAGAAAAGTACAAACAAAAAGTGCAATGAGATACCACCTCATTTCCAACACAATAGCTATTATCCAAAGACTAGAGATTGGCCAGGGATGGTGACTCCCGTCTATAATCCCTGCATTCACAAGGTAAAGGCAAGAGGATCCCTGCAAGGTCAAGGGCAGCCTGGTTCACACAGTGATTTCCAGACTAACCAGGAAGACAGAGGAAGACCCTGTCTCAAAAACAGAACAAAACCCTACAACAAACTCAAGAACAGAAGATGGCAAGTGCAGGTGTGAGGATGTAATGAGCCCTTTTCACCACTAGAAGGAATTTAAAAAGAATTGCTGGGCAGACAAGATGGCTCACTGGGTAGGAGCACTGTACTAAGCCTGACAACCTGAATTAGACCCCTGGGACGTAACACAGTGGAAAGAGAGAATCCACATGAGCCATGGCACATGTGTGTCCACACACAGACACACAGAAATAAATAAAATAAACATAAAAATTAAATAAATTCCTTCTGTTTTTCTTTATTAAAATATAACTAAAGCAAAGAAGAACTACATGGAGATCGCTACCCTTGAACCACATATCATGCTTTACTGTGGGAAGCACTACTTATGTTAAACATTGTTTATGCATATTGCTAATTAATTAAATGTTAGGTTTTTTTATGAACATCATGTTATTTATTAAGATTGTTTATGCATCATCAGATTTCCATTGCTATGACAAAATAGTTGAGACAAACATCTTAAAACAATGGAAGATTTATTTCAGCTTAACTTGTTTGGCTCAGTTGACTCAAGACCTGAGAGGAGGAAATATCTCAGGCTGAAGCAGGAAACAACCATAGGTAAATGTTAGTTTTAACAATCAAAATTCTATGTGCAAAGTATACAACTAGAAAAATATAGGAAAATCTATAATATTTAATATAACTTGGAAAATATTAATAGGAATTCATTACTTTGAAAACATACTTTCTGAGCCAGGTGTGGTAGTGCATACCTTTAACTCCAGTACTATGGAGGCAGAAATCTTTGTGAATTCAAAGCCAGTCTGGTCTACGAAGTCTTTTTTTTAAAACAGAGAAAAAATCATCTTGAAAAAAGAAAGAAAGGAAGGAAGGAAGGGAGGGAGGGAGGGATGGAGAAAGGAAGGAAGGGAGGGAGGGAGGAAGAAAACATATTTCCTACCTCAATGAGAAAGCCTGAAAGCAATAGCACCATGGACTCAGCAGTTAAGAGCACTGCTGTTTTTTGCAGGGAACCTGGGTCCTGTTTCCAGCACCCACAAGGTGAATCATAACTGTCTGTGATTCCCTTTCCAGGGGATTTGAAGCCCTCTTCTGACCTCCTCAAGCATTGGGCACATACATGGTGCACACACAAACATGTAGGTAAAAAACCTCATACAGATAAAATAAAAATAAATACATTTTTTGAAAATGGCATCATTATGGCAACAAGCACATGCTGTAAGTAGTAGACCTTGGTTTCTTATATTTTTGGTTGTGATTCTTGCCTTTAGCAGCTGAGCCATCTCTCCAGCCCAGATCTTGGTTTCTAAAACCCATTTCTCATTAAAAGTAATTCCTTCGCTGGGCAGTGGTGGTAGTGCATGCCTTTAATCCCAGCACTAGGGAGGCAGAGGCAAGCAGATCTCTGTGAGTTCAAGACCAGCCTGGGCTACAGAGTGAGTTCCAAGAAAGGTGCAAAGCTACACAGAGAAACCCTGTCTCGAAAAAACAAAAAACAAAAAACAAACAAAAAAAGGTAATTCCTTGGTGAATTCCAGGTCTATATACAAAAGTACCATATTTTCAGAGTTATTTTATGTTGCCTAAAATCAAGGAAGTTCTCACAGATAGAAATATATAAGAGAGCCGGGCAGTGATGGCGCACATCTTGAATTCCAGCACTTGGAAGGGAAAGGCAGGCAGATCTCTGAGTTTGAAGTCAGCCTGGTCTATAGAGTGAGTTCCAGGACAGCCAGGGTTACTCAGAGAAATCCTGTCTTGAAAACAAACAACAGGGGTTGGGGATTTAGCTCAGTGGTAGAGTGCTTGCCTAGCAAGCACAAGGCCCTGGGTTCGGTCCTCAGCCCTGGGGAAAAAAAAAAAAAAGAAAACAAACAACAACATCAAAAGTCACTTAAAATATAAATGAGAAAAAAAATGAAAGGACGAAGGATCTAAGTTACATAAGATAAAATAAGCATACTTCACCGTGTCTCTCATAAGGAAAATATTTTAAAATCTGGAGAATACATGGAGAAGGATATGAGAACTCTGAAAAGTCATTAATATCAAGCAGTCAGGAGGAGACCAATTCAAAATAAACTGAAGTATCAGTCAACCATCCTTTTTTTCCTCTCTAGTCTCCTCAGACTGAATTGCACACATAAAAACAACAAAAACTAGCAATGAGGACTGGGCAACCTCTCAAGCTGGAAGAAAGTAACAGGATACTCAGAGATTATAAAGATGCCCCACTCCATTTCTGGTTCTTTTGTTTCTGTCCCATCCCAACTTGCAGGCAATCTTTAGTGACGAAAGTTTTTGTTTTTGTTTTTGTTTTTTTTTTAAAGCAGCAACATCTACAGCCATAGGAGTCCTCATAAATTGAAATCTGGAAGACAGAGACCTTCCTCTGTTGAGTAATGTGTTTCCCAGTCTTTTTGTTTTCCTATTATGTGGACTCAGATACAATGATACACAGCAGGAGGGAATAATTAGTACCCTAGACTAGAAAAGGAAACCCCAGAGAACAAGAATGAACTAGGGAAACCTCAGATGGGACTACTCAGGAAAATAACCCCAGAAACCTGTTCATGAACTGTGTTCTGCTTAAGCTAAACACACGGATCCAGCATACCAAAGAACTAATTGCTGGTGGATAGAAAAGAGAGCTGGCATCAGTCTCTCTACCTGTGGAAACCTAGCTGGAACCTGAGTTTCAAGTCAACCAGGTAAGACTATCTACCACCTGTGACAACAAAAACTATCAATAAGATCCATCAGATTTATGAAAAACAAGCCGACTACAAAAACAAAAACAACCCTGACTTCTGCTGGGCTGGTGACTGCTGACGGCTCGGCAGGTAAAGGGGTCTGTTGCCAAGTCTGACGACCTGAGTTGGATCCCTAGGACCCACATGGTGGTAGGAAAAAACAGCTTCTACTGCTGTGGAACAATCTTTGTACAGTGTAAATATGTACTGCTCTCATTGTTAATAAAGAGCTGACTGGCCAATGGCTAGGCAGGATTTTTGGGGCAGAGAGAATGCTGGGAAGAAGGAGGGGAGGCAGAGGAGTAGCCAACCAGCAAAGAAGGAAGAACATGAGTGTTAGGATTAAAGGTGTGCACCACCATGCCCAGCTTAAAACTGTGGTGGGTATTGTGTTCCCTGAAATATTGTGTGTTCCCCGAAATAAACATATCTGGGGCCAGAGAACAGACAGCCACTAGAACAAAGCCAAAAATGGTGGCTAGAAAATAGGAAGAGTGAGCCCTAACAGAAGTTGGGCGATGGTGGTACACACCTTTAATCCCAGCACTTGGGAGGCAGAGCCAGGTGGATCTCTGAGTTCAAGACCACTTTAGAAACAGCTAAGCATGGTGACCCACGCCTTTAATCCCAGAAACCCAGCCTTTAATCCCAAGGAGTGGGGGCAGAAAGAGAAAAGTATATAAGGCGTGAGGACCAGGAATTAGGGGAGAAAATAAAGCATGTAGTTAGTTAAGCATTTGGTTGGTTAAGCGTTCAAGCTTTGGAGCAACACAGTTCAGCTGAGATTCATGTGGAGGAGGACTCAGAAGCTTCCAGCCTGAGGAAACAGGATCACCTGAGGAACTAGCAAGGTGAGATAGCCATGGCTTGTTCTGCTTTTCTGATCTTCCAGCATTCACGGGTTTGAGTTTTATTAATAAGAACCTTTAAGATTCATGCTACATAAAACCCCACTTTAATACAATGACATAAATTAAGCTAAAAGTAAAAGAAAGGAAACACATGCACACATACACACGCGCACACACAATATGTAAACATTAATAAAAATAAAGCCATCATGGGTACAGTAACGGGAACAAAGTAGAATTTAGTTTAAGCACCCATACAGACACACAAAGAATATTATACCCTAGTAAAGGGTCCACTTACTAAGGGAAAAAAATCCTAAGTGTGTATTCACCTGACAACAGTGCTCCAAGTTATGTAAAGAAACCAAACACAACTAGAAATACTTCCAATTACAACTGGAGAAGTAAACACTCCCAATCATTACAGATTCAATCGAGAGTATTCAGTGATATAGGCAACAGAACAATGCCGTTAACCAGCAGGATTGACAGAACACTACTAAACAGTACACACACTATTTTGTGAAGGTCACAAAAACAGTGCATGTCCTGGGTTAAAAAATAAAAGTAGTTTGGCTATTTGTTCCTGTGCTCAGACAGTTGATTAGCTTGAACTGTTGGGGAGGCCCCCAGGCAGTGGAGCCAGGACCTGTCCTTGGTACATGGGCTGGCCTTTTGGCAAGGCCTCTGCTCAGCCTTAGTGTAGGGAGGAGGAGACTGGACCTGCCTTGGCTGACTCTACCAGGCTGGGCTGACTCCCCAGGGGAGACCTTGCCTTGGAGGAGGTGGGAATGGGGGTGTGTGTTGGGGGGGCTGGGGAATGGGAGGAGGGAGGACGGGGGCAATCCACGACTGATATGTGAAATTAAGTTAATTATAAAAGAAAAATATTAAGTTAAATAAATCAATAAAATAAAAATAAATATAATTTTAAAGAGTTGCTAATTTTCAGGTCATAACTGGATTATAATAGAAATTAATAACAGAAAATATAAGAAAACCTCTAAACTCCAAGAGATTAAGCAACACATTTCTAAATAACCAAAAGATTTTAAAAGTGTCAAGAAAAGTTAGAAAATGTTTCAACTTAGTGAAAAATAACATGAAAGTGAATAAGATGCTGCTAATGTAGTGTTTAGAGGAATATAATGCATGTATATTTTTAAAGAACCTCAAGTTTAATGATCTAAGCTTCTAACCTAGGTAACTTGAAAAAGAAATACAAAGTGAATACAAATCAAGCAAAAAAAAAAAAAAAAAGGAAATAAAAAAATTAATGTTTTTGAGATGATCTGGCAGCAGCATCGGCCGCCAGGGTTGATTCAGCAGACCTGCTGGCTGGCGGGTTCCCTCTTCCTCCCTAGAGAAGCTGATGAGGAGCTGTGCTCGCTCCCTGCTAGAACCACCAAACAAGCTCTCAAGGTCCATTTGTATGTGGACATAGGGTAGTCAAGCCTCCAAGACTCTTGACATGTGCACCAAAATAAAATACATTTGAAATTCTATATGAAAACACGTTGCTTTGAAATTCAGTAAACTACTTTTAAAAATCTAATATAGAAACAACAGAGCAAACAATGAAGCCAAAGCTGGTTCTCTGGAAGATCAACAAGAGAAGAGCATCTACCAAGTCTAAGAGATAAAAGGGAAGAACATAAAAGTGCCCATTTCAGGAAGAGAAGAGGGGCTACCACTAC
This sequence comes from Onychomys torridus, assembly GCF_903995425.1. Taxonomy (NCBI): domain Eukaryota; kingdom Metazoa; phylum Chordata; class Mammalia; order Rodentia; family Cricetidae; genus Onychomys; species Onychomys torridus. The sequence continues at coordinate 131,509,507 of NC_050444.1, read as the reverse complement.
ATACCATGCAGACACTAAAAAGAATAATAAAGAATTATTAGGGATAACTCCATATACAAGTTGAACAACTCCGCGGAAATGAGTAATTCCTCCAAAACTCAAACAGACAACAACAAACTAACTACAAAGTAAACAGACAAACTGAATGTCAGAGGTGAATACTTTCAAACTCATTTTATGAGACCATATAACTACCAGGGCACTAAGGTGAAGAGGGACGATAGGGAGGAAAAACAAACTAGAGTTTGTTTAACTGTACCCAAACATAAAAATCTCAACAAAATATTAGCATATTTCAATTCAGAAATAACTACAAAGAACAATGTATCATTTTATTATATTACAGAACATGAACTCTCTCCTATAGATAGAAAACCTATGCCAATATCTGAAAATCAATTTATATATTAACAGTCTACAGAAGAAAAAATGTGATCATACTAATTAACAAAGAAATTACATTTGGCAAGATACAACAGCCATTCATGATTTTTTTTTTTTTTAATCCTTGGAATCATCATCTCACTTTGTATCCCAGCTGTTCTAACTCACAATTCTCCTGCCTTACTTAGCCTCCCAGGGGCTGAGATTACAGGTATGTGCTATAACACAGATATATTTATGATTTAAAAAAAAACTAAGAATAGCAGATAATTTCCTCAACCCTATAAAGGGAGTTGATATTAAAGAAAGACCTGATATCTTCTACCTAAGATATGGAACAAGGAGGGAATGTACATTCTTTTAAAGGTTTGTTTGTGTATTTCATGTGTATGAGTGCTCTATTTGCATGTACACCTGAACACTGGAAGAGAGCACTGGATTCCATTATCGATGATTGTGAGCCACCATGTGGTTGCTAGGAAGTTAATTCAGGACCTCTACAAAAGCACAGCAACCAGTGGTCTTAAATGCTGAGCCCTCTCTCCGGCCCTCAGGAATGTACATTCTTACTTACTTTCTTTTTTTTCCTTTTTTTTTCCTTTCCTTTCCTTTTCCTTTCCTTTCCTTTCCTTTTTCTTTCTTTCTTTCTTTCTTTCTTTCTTTCTTTCTTTCTTTCTTCTTCTTTTTTTTTTTTTTTTTGAGACAGGGTTTCTCTGTGTAGCTTTGGAGCCTGTCCTGGAACTCACTCTGTAGCCCAGGCTGGTCTCAAACTCACAGAGATCCGCCTGCCTCTGCCTCCCTAGTGCTGGGATTAAAGGCGTGCGCCACCACTGCACAGCAGAATGTACATTCTTACTACTCCTGTTCAGCATCATACTATAAGTTTTAGCTGGTACTTCTGACAGAGAAGAAAACTGTTATAGCAATCATGCTATTTATTATTAATATATATATATTAATAATACATCACTACTACTAGTATTATACACTAGTAGTAGTAGTAGTAGTAGTAGTAGTAGTAGTAGTGATTAGTGATGCTGGGAGTGACACCTAGGACTTTGCACAATACTAAACACACACTGTAATACTAAGTTACACTCCCAGCCCCACACTGATTATAAAACTACAGTTATCAAGACAGACCATGGCTTGGCATGGTGGTACACACCTTTAATCCCAGCATCCAGAGGCAGAAATAGGCAAGATCTCTGTGAATTCCATAACAGCCTGGCCTATACAGAAAGTTCCATGCAAGCCAGGGCTACACAGTGAAACACTGTCTCAAATTATTAAATTAAATTAAATTAAATAGACATGGTATAATAGTGAAGGGATAAACAGCAAAATATAATATAGTCTAGAAATCTTTTGACACAGGTCTGTCCAACTGAATTTTCATATATAGAAAGAATTCAATATATGCCACTAGTCATGTAATAACTCAGTTATAAGCAAAAATAAACAAACCTCATCCTAAAGCCATGTTTCATGCTAAAATCCACGCAAAGTGAACTATGCCTGGTGTGGCAGCACACACTGCAGCCTCAGCAGTGAGAGGCTCAAGTGGAAGAAACTGCTTGAGGTTAAAGCCAGCCTGGGGATGGAGTGAGTTCCAGGGTAGCCAGGGTTACATAATGGGATCCAGCAAAGCAAAACACAACAAACAAACAAAAACAAAAAGGACCAAGATCTACAGGTAAAATACAAACCTTCAGGATATCACACAGTAGAAAAGTCTTTGTGATTTGGGATTAGGCAGAGTTTGAAGGGATGTTACCAAAAACGTGACCCATAGAAGAAACTGAAAAACTTTGTCTTCAAAATACTTCAATTTTTTATTGTGTGTGTGTGTGTGTGTGTGTGTGTGTGTGTGTGTGTGTGTGTGTGGTATTTTTTTTTTTCAAGACAGGGTTTCTCTGTGTATCCCTGGCTGCCCTGGAACTCACTTTGTGGATGAGGCTGGCCTCAATCTTACTAAGATCCGCCTGCCTCTGCTTCCTAAGTGCTGGGATCAAAGGTGTGCACCACCACCACCCTGCAATAAGAAGGAAAAAACTACAGAAACATGTAACAAATTATAAGAATATCAGAAACATTGTATGTTGAATAAAAGCAGCTATCTGGAAAGGTTACATACTCTATGATCCCATTTACATAACATTCAATGTTCTTTTTGGTTTTGTTGTTTTGAGATATGGTCTTCCTATGTAGCCCAGATTGACCTTGAATTCATAATCCACCTACCTCTGACCCTGAAAGCTAGAGTACAGTATGAGCCACCATATCACCATTTAACATTCTTCAAGACAAGACTACAGTGATAGACAATAGATCGCTGACTGTCAAGTGTTACAAAATGACCATAAAGGGATAAAATGAAAAAAATTCAGGGTAATGGAAGCGTTTTGTATCCTGATAATAGTAGTGGTAACAAGAATTTATACTTCTGTTAAAATGCATAGAGGTATACATGAAAGAAGGTAAAGTTTATTAGATGATATTTTTTTATTTTATTTTAAAGTTAAGGAGAATAAAAGTTAAAGAAGCAGAAGAATGAGCAAAGGTAAGAGAAAACTAAGTGTAAGTATCCCGGGATCCTTATGAAGGCAGTGACTCAAGGTTGAGAGTGTTCGCTCGGCTAAGCCAACACTCTTGACAATGAAGGCAAGGACTGAGAAATGGCATCGAGCAATGTAGGTCACTGGTGGCTCTAATGGAAGAGGGCACAAATATTAACAGAATTTAATTTAAGAGAATATGGGAGGAGATAAAATTGGAGTCAAGCTATAGGCAACTGTTAAGTTTTACTAGAAAGGATAGAGCAGAAATATGACAGCAGAGTTGAGAACTCTTTGGTTTTGTTGTTGTTTGATGAAGAAGAATAAACCCGGGCTGGAGAGATGACTCAGAGATTAAGAGCACTGACTGCTCTTCCAGAGGTCCTGAGTTCAATTCCCAGCAACCACATGGTGGCTCACAACCCTCTCTAATGAGATCTGGTGCCCTCTTCTGTATACATAATAAATAAGTAAGTCAAAAAAAAAAAAAAAAAGAAAGAAAAAAGAAAGAAAGAAAGAAAAAGAAGAAGAGGGGGCTGGAGAGATGGTTCAGAGGTTAAGAGCACTGGATGCTCTTCCAGAGGTCCTGAGTTCAATTCCCAGCAACCACATGATGGCTCATAGCCATCTATGAGATCTGGTGCCCTCTTCTGGCATGCAGGCATACATGGAGGCAGAATGTTGTATACATAATAAATAAATAAACCTTAAAAAAAAAAAAAAAAGAAGAAGAAGAAACCCAGGCTCTCACCTGAAATACACCCAAATCCATGAGATGATGTTTTTAAGGGCAAGAAATAAAGCTGTGTTTGTATGTTGATAGAATTATCTAGTAAAAATGAAAAAGTAATAATGTAGCCCAAATGATCTGCATATAACTATTCTTCTGAACATATACTATAAATATTTGTTTAATATATGTTTGAAAGAGGGAAACCATAACGTCTAGAAATAGCAAAAATACTGGTTATCAAGGATTTCTTTGATCCTCAATAGATAACATATTTGGGATAATATACACAGCTGGGTGTGGTGGCACAAGCCTTTAATCCTAGCACTCAGGAGGCAGAGGCAGGCCGATCTCTTGTGAGTTAAAGGCTAGCCTGATCTACATATTGAGTTCCAGGACAGCCAGAGCTACATAGTGAGACCCTGCCTCAAAATAAATAAATAAGTAAATAAACAAATGAATGAATAAATAATAGGGAATATATGAAGGAACATTACAGTATGTGGTTCTCCTCCATTCCCTCTGCCTTGCTATAAAAACCATTAGGATACACTCCTAAAGCTAGTCACCAAGGTCTATTTCCTTATTTGGCCACTTCTTCCTCCTGAGGATGATTACCAAAATCCAGCAATCAGAAGCCCCTTTTGGTTCACCTAATGAACATGCCCAATTAAAATTAAACACCTCATCCTAACATGGGTTTCCCCCTTTACCTTTGTAAACCGACATTTTCCTATGTGCCAAGTCTGTCTCCTCTCTATCCAGAGGTAGTCCTTTGTCCCTCTGGAACAAATGTCCCTGACCCTTTCCCTTGTCCCTTCCCCTTCTTCCTCATTCTGTCTCCTTTACAACTGCAGCCTGGCCTCTTCTAATACAGACTTCCCCTTCTCCTCTTAAAATTACACTTGCAAGGTCATTTTCTGCTGTTTTTCTGTCAGAGTCAGAAAGCAGCCACTTCGACTTTTCTTATTTGCTTAGTAAAGGATCTCTCTGTGAAAACAGGTGTTTGGGTGTGGCTTGTGTTTAATCCGGGGTCTGGCAGGAAGCTCCTGCTGCGTGGAAGTCCCTTTCAATATACAGTACACAACATACATACACCACATACTTTGCATAATACACATAGATATATTACATAACATGTATATGTAAATAATAGAATTATCTTCATTCTCAAACTTTCTAGCTATCATGCACACAAACATATATGCAAACACACAAAACTGCATATTCTCATACTGATTAAGCTTTATCCAATTCATGTTTATAATCCTAATACCTAAGAATGTACAGTAATTCAATGAAAAGTGTCTGCTTAAGGGCTATGATATAGAATAAGCTTGATCAAGAAGAGGCTTTTTAACCCCTTTGGCCAGGGGTTAGAGAAATGACTTGATAAAGTACCTGCTCCACACAACTAAGGACTTACATTCGATCTCCAGAACCTACTTAAAAAAGTTGAATGTTGTTGCACATCCTTGTAATGCCAGCACTAGGAACTCAGAGAAAGGAGGACACCTGCAGCTTGATGGCCAGCTAACCCAGTCTACCCAGCCTACTCAGTAACCTCCAGCACAGTGAGAAACGCTTTTTTTTTTTTTTTTTTAAATCAAGGTGGATAGCTTCTGAGAAACACCTGAAATACTCAAGGTTGACCACTGGCCTACACACACACACACACACACACACACACAAATGTAGGCAAGCTCTGGGATAAATTAACTTCCCTAGGAAACACCCTTTATATCCCAAAGTAATTTCTACTTCCGTGCCTACTCATAACCCACTGCATGGTCACCCTCAGTCCTCTCTCCCTACAAGTCTACTATGAACCTGACTGAATTCTACCTTTTCACTGCTGGAAAATATATTCTTTTGTTTTTTGAGACAGCATCTCTTCTTGGGCTGGCTTTGAACTTGAGATCCTCCACTTACCTCAGCCTCTTAAGTGCTAGGAGACATGGGCCACTTCATCCAGCCTTTTATTATAAATGTTCTACAGTTCTTTCAGGTTCCAGTGGGCATAAATGACATTTTCCAGTTAACAAACATCATCTTTAATGAAGGATGAACATTATCAACTTCAAAAAGAGCTAGAATGTCCCCCAAACATAGAATTTTAGAATGTTGGGGACACCAAATTCAGGGCCTTACACGTAGTAGGTAAGTATGCTACCAATGAACATCTGTAGCCCCCAAATTTAAATTTTTAAAGTGAAAAAAAAATTCCTAATTTAAAACATGGCTAAACTTTTATGAAGAGACAGCTTAGATGAAATATATCAACTCAAGAAACAATTTTCGGGGTTGGGGATTTAGCTCAGTGGTAGAGCGCTTGCTAGGCAAGCGCAAGGCCCTGGGTTCTATCCTGAGCTCCACATTAAAAGAAGAAGAAGAAGAAGAAGAAGAAGAAGAAGAAGAAGAAGAGGAGGAGGAGGAGGAGGAGGAGGAGGAGGAGGAGGAGGAGGAGGAGGAGGAGGAAGAAGAAGAAGAAGAAGAAGAAGAAGAAGAAGAAGAAGAAGAAGAAGAAGAAGAAACAATTTTCTTATAAAACCTCTTCTGATTAACTATGGGAGGAAGAGACAGATAGATCCTGCAACTTGCCAGCTTCTCACTTGTAAATTTACAATTACCGTTTACCCTCATAGGAAAGGTTTCTGCTTTGCAGAACTCAATTGTGCATTCAAAACCAGTCCTAAGAAAGGACTCTAATTTGTTCTATTGTTAGTCAAGTGGTTTATGAATCTAGGAAAAAACTAGCCATATATAATACAAAAAGAAAAAAAATGGGATGGAGGAAATCACCTCAGTATTTCTTGCTTTTTTTTCTTCAACTCCAATCTCATGCTTCCCTTTTCTCATCCTCCCTTTCCCCTCCAAAAGCAGCGGTTGGTAAACCTCACAAGAATCTGTAGTCCCCTCTCCAGCATGCAAATGTCACTTTCTACCCAGACCACACACTCCCTTTTTAGTGAACTAAAAAACAAAACACAACAACAAACCAATCTGTGAACGCCCCCAGAAAAACTGCAATGGAAGAAAGTACGGAGACGTGGGGGTCACGACGGATATGGTAGGTCTGCAGCTTAGACGGACAAAAGAAAATGAAGGTGAAGGGACTGCAATCAAACAAAATGGTGTGCAGGCTGTCATTTCATACAAATTAGAGTCAGAAACATATGAATATTCACTTGAATAAAAATCATTCATTATATGAGCGGTCCTTCAAGTAAAAGGATCTCTGTCAAGGCCCAATGTGGCTGGCATTCTTTGTTTGACTTTGCAATTAAAACAAAACAAAACAAAAACGTGTGTATAGAAGAAAATGAGAGAAAATAATTTATATGTGCACAAACCCTAAAGCCATCAAGAGCAGGAGTAAGTTTCCTCAGGATATAACCAAATGCTATGTCAAAATTAGACATTCAAAGAGTGGCAATAAGGGACAAGAGACTCTTCAGCAGTCACATGACTCAGGATCCCGCCAGATGCACATTATGATTCAGATTTGAACAGTAAACAGAGTAGGCTACAGGGTAGGGTGGAGGACTTGAAGAAAAACACAATGCAGAGAGGTCATCAAAATGAAAACTGTCGTCTTGCCTCACAATTTCAAGAGAACTTTTATTGAAAAAAAAATAGCTGTGACCAATTTAGGCAGAAATAATTACAACATTTTTACAATCTAACCTCTTAATGATGAATAGAATTTTTCTCCCTGCTTAAGGATCAAATCGGTTGGGCTCTACACTTGTCTGGCACCATGCTGTGGGCTATTTCCCTTAATATATAACCAATCAAAGATGTATTCAGGCTTTTGTGAGATCCAAAGCTTTGTAAGTGCATATTCTAGAGCATCATGAAGTTTCTCTAAAGGAGCGAAATGGTACACAGTCAGTCTCCCTTTAGTAGCTACACTCAGTGGCTTCTCATGTCCTAAAGGTGGATGGACACTGAACCCTTTTATAATATACCAAATACTAAATACTTTTTCTCATACTACTTGTCACACAATATTTATACTGTATTTTTCTTTAATTCATACAAACACAGTACAAATCACAGTTGCTTAAGGGGAAAAGAAAAAAGCAAAAAATAACAAAATACCAGTAACAACAAAACACCTCTTCAAACTATGTACTTGTTACAAATACAGTAAAATAATCTGTAAGTACTAGCTAGGAACAAATACTGCTTTATCAGGTTTAATGACAACTACAGTAATATAGTTAACATAAATCTTTATGGAATGACCATGTTCATATAAGACATATGTAAACATTACCATTGTTAAATTCATAATATATAAGCAACAGTAATTTTACATATTGGCAAACAAGTTACATAGCACTATCTATACTTAAAATCTGAGACAAGGCTTGGAAAACCTTCCTAGGAAAATGCATCATGGCAACCAAGCTAAGCCAAGGATTTAAGGATGAAAAAAACATATGTAACAGTTTTATGTGAATTAAATTTGTACTCATTTATTTGTAACAGAGTCACAATCTATGGAATCCACAGGGTGACACAGAATAAATAGAGCTAAATATTTGTTTTCATCGAAAAATAGCATGCAACTTTAGGATAAGTTATTTTGTGACTATAGTATTTTGGTGTGTTTATTTTTTGTGTGTAGAAGTTTGGGCATACACATGCCATGGTGCATGTGTGGAGCCCAAAGGACAACCTCAGGTATTGGTGCCACCTTGATGAAACACAGTCTATTGTTTTGCCCATTACATGTGCCAGGTTAGCTGGACTGCGTGCTTCTGGAGCATCTCCTCTGCCTCCATTCCGCCACACAAGCTCCAGGCTTTTATGTGGGTTCTTGGCATCCAATCCCGTCCTCACTTGTGCAGCATGTGCTTTGCCTCCAAGCCACCTCCCCGGCCCCTTCATTCATGTGCAGCAAACACTTCATTGACCAAGCTCTATTTTCCAGCTGCTAATAATTTATTTTGTTGAAAATGACTGTGTGAGTAGGGGCATGTGTGCATCATCGTGTGCATATGTAGGTCAGAGGCCAGCCTTAAGGAGTTTGTCTTCTACTTCCACCATGAGTTCCTGGGACTAAACTCAGATCAAGCCTGTATGGCACTGCCTCTGAGCCATCTCCCCAGCCTGATAGCTTCTTTTGAATGGAGGGAAACGGACCTTTGTCTGAAAGGGATCATTTCATTTTGTTATCTATGTAAATATAATGAAAGATATTAGTTGTGTTTAGTGAATAGGGTTTAGCAAAATTCTTATGGATTCAAGAATCGATAGTACACCAGCCATTATGGATTATCAGAAGAACTAACTGGCTTCAGCAAACCAAGGCAAATCAGAGAGGGTCAGCAGGAGAAAAATGTTAATTCTTGGGAGATTCTCATAGAAAGACACAGAGGTTGGGTTTGATATAGAGAGAAACCTATTATAGGAAATTTATACACTGTGTGAAGATGTATTTCTTGATTGGTGTAATAAGCTAAACAGTCAATAGTTAGGCAGGAGGTATAGGCAGGACTTCTGGACAGAGAGAGAACTCTGGGAAGAAGGAAGGCAGAGTGGCCAGCTAGACACCGAGAGGAAGGGAGGTGCAAGATGGAAGAGAGATAATGCTACATGGCAGAATGTAGATTAAAATAAATGAGTTAATTTAAGTTATAAGAGCTAACTGAGACAAGCCCAAGCTAAAGGTCAAACTTTCATAAGTAATAAGTCTCTGTGTCATTATTTGCAGGCTGGTGGTCCCGACATAAAAGTACTATTATGTGGCTGGCGACTCCACCCTTTTTTCTGCCCCAAAGTCCTGCCTGTACCTCCTGCCTAGCTACTGGCCATTCAGCTTTTTATTACACCAACCACAGCAATACATCTTCACATAGTGTACAAACATCCCACAACAGAAACCCACATTAAGCTAGTTATAGCACCTCCAGACAAGCAGAGCCTTTCCTAAGGGTAGATGGTATTATGTACCTGAAGGAACTGTCATGGGGTCAACTGAAGCAGTGATGAAGCTGGCTAGTCTATGGAGTCACTTACACAAAATGACCTTATTGGTCCTTATCAAAAAAAAAAAAAAGTTACAAAAGGTTCAATGCTAGATTGTGTTACCTGGTGAGTAATGGGCCAGCCAGGACTACATAGCAAAACCCTATCTCAAAAACAAAACAAAACAAAACAAAAATAACAAACTGAACTGAACAAAATAGAAACCTGAACCAGGAACAGAACAGAGGATGGTCACACAGGCCTGTAATCCCAGCACTTGGGAAGCTGAAACAGGAGGACTGATAATTTGAGGGTATCTTGGGCTACACAGCAAGACTCTATTTCAAAAATAAATAAGTAAATAAATAGGTTGGACACTGAGATTCTGCTGTGTGGAAACTAACAACCATATTTTTGAAGTGTTTCAGTCTGTACCACCTGGCAACAAAGTAAATCAGTAGCGACTAACTCACTGAGGGCTTTCCTTGATGAGAAGTGGGAATCAGGTAACACCTGATGTTCAGAATGACTGAATCTCCATAGCTTTCAGACAATGCCGGGGAGAGGAAGGAAATACCTGTGTGTCAGACAGTACATGAGAAAAAATGATTTTGCTCTCTCTACTAAACACAGAATAGAGATTTGTGTTGATTTTAATTTAAAGAAATAAGAAAGAGACTACATTTCACTCCGAGTGTTGTGAGGCATATCACACCAGTACCATGGTTTAAATATGTAAAACATCTAGTACAGAAGCTGGCTCACAGCAGTTAGTTATAAAATGACAGCAGTGGCTGTTCCTAGTTCAGAGGGAGAAAGAAGTAAAAGTGGCTACAATATTAAGGAGACTGGTTATAACAAAGAAAATCAGAAGAAATGTCTGAATTTCTGAAGATAATTTGGCATCAGCCCTACTGAGTTTGAGCAGGAGCCTGCACCCACAGAGTGATGGCTGCTGGCTAGAATGCACGTCCCACTGTTCCGTTTACTGAAATCTTACCCTTTTTTCTGCCACTTTCCAGATAACCCTTCCCACCTCTACAATTCTTGCTTTCTTCCATCCCTTGGCACTTTAACATTCCTACTATTACATCCTGTTTTATGTCAATTATTTTTTTATTTTTTTAATTTTTAATTTTTGTTTGTTTGTTTGTTTTTCGAGATAGGGTTTCTCTGTGTAGCTTTGTGCTTTTCCTGGAACTCGCTTTGGAGACCAGGCTGGCCTCGAACTCACAGAGATCCACCTGCCTCTGCCTCCCGAGTGCTGGGATTAAAGGCGTGCACCACCACCGCCCGGCCATAAATTATTTTTTAATGCTTATTTTAATCAACAAGTCTGTGCATTCCCTGAGACAGAAGTCAGGCAACTACTGAAGTCAGGGAGATTGTTGGTTGTCCCATAGGATTTTACCCATGATGAATATTTAATAACACTATCAGAAACAATTAAGGGAGAGATCAAGGGCTCTATATGAGCCTAGGATTAGATCGTCTAAACATCCCATCCACCATTTGTAGGATAATCAGAGGGACCAGGGATTCAGTGAAATACTAACTCTCACAGCTTCACTAATTGCTCAAGCTGCTCAGGTCCCTCAATGTCTTTTATGCCCAGTTCCTCCAAAGGAGCCCAGCATTCTGATTACCCCACAATGCCCAGATTTGTCTATGAGCAATGAGACAAATGCTCCACATGCCTCAACACTACTTACTCCCCCTCTTTTATTTTTCTCTGTAGCATTTATCAACCCCAATGATCGAGTTGTTTGCAGACATGAGATTCTGTCTATTCACTGCTGTACTCCAAACCTAGAGCAGTACCTGGCTCATGGTATGGCCCAACAGACATTTGCAGAGTAAATAAATGAATACATAGTTTATTTGTTTGTCAGAAAATATTAAAATGCCTATAATATACCTAAAAGAATATATCCATAAATAATAAAGGCTTAGCAAAATGAAAGATATCATATCAAGCAAAAATTACAGGTATATATAATTATGATAAATGATAAATGCTTTCAAGGAAAGTATAGGATATATAATAGGGAGAGTTAACCTAGCAAGACACAAAGGGAGATTCAAAGCTAGAACTGAGGAAATACAGTTAAGCAAAGACTGAAGGATAAGTAGGAATTAGGTGAAGAAAGAAGGGTGGAAGAAGGTTTTAAGGAAATGAAATGTATCAGTGTTCACTGGTTTAGTAACCTTATTAGGGAAAAAAAAAACACTGGCAGGCAATATATCGCCCCTAAAGTGTTACAATTCGTCATTCTCTGTTAAATGTGACAGAAGTTAAGATTTATTTATTTATTATATACACTGAAGAGGGCACCAGATCTCATTACAGATGGTTATGAGCCACCATGTGGGTGCTGGGGATTGAACTCCGGACCTCTGGAAGAGCAGCCAGTGCTCTTAACCTCTGAGCCATCCCTCCAGCCCCCAGAAGTTTTGATATACATACATGAAACCACCACCAAATCAAATCGTGAAAAAAATCTGTCTCTACCTTGTCATGCAATTTTTTTTTTTTGAGCTGAGGATCGAACCGAGGGCCTTGCGCTTGCTAGGCAAGCGCTCTACCACTGAGTTAAATCCCCAACCCTGCCATGTAATTTTTAAAAACAATTTATTTATCTTTATTTTATGTGCATTGGTGTTTGCATGTATGTCTGTGTGAGGGTGTCAGATCTTAGAGTTACAGACAGTAGTTAGCTGCCATGTGGGTGCTGGGAACTGAACCCAGGTCCTCTGGTAGAACAGTTGTGCTCTTAACCACTGAGCCATCACTCCAGCCCCTGTAATTTTTATTTATTCAACTAATATTTACTGATATCAGACCATGAGTATACATTGGTATAAGATCCTTGCTTATTCAAGGAAGCAAAAGCATCCCAGAGTAACCATGTTTGGGGAAGATGGAGGTTATAACCTGCAGTGCCTTGCAGACTAGATTTGACTTTTATACAAAGCAAGATTGAATGCAATCAGGCTTGAGTAACGCTGACCTTCAACAGGAAACTATTAGGACATGTTCACATTTGTCACTACCCAAATAAGACAAGAGAAAGTCAAGAATGGCTTCTAGAGATATCCTTTATTTAGGCAGTAGTCTTGGCAAGAGATTATGACAGTTTGGCTAAGGGTTGAGGGGTGAAAGGTAAGTTTCAGACTATTCAGATAATTAGGAAGCAGTATTATCAGGACTCAGTGACAAGTTAGATATAATGAGTAAGGAAAATAAAGAACTCAAAAACAAGCCTAGGGGCTGGAGACATGGCTCAGCAGTTAAAAGCACTGGTTGTTCTTCCAGAAAACCTGGGTTCAATTCCCATCACCCATATGGCAATTTACAACTGTCGGTAACTCCAGTTCCAAAGAATACAATGTCCTCTTCTGGCCTCCACAGGCACCAGGTATATATGTGATACACAGACATACACACAAGCAAAATACCCATACAAATAATAATTATACTAATAGATTTTTTAAAAACAATCTTGTTTCCATTGGAACTATTAGTTGAGTGAGATGGCATATCCAATAGAAGAGACTTTAGTTTTTTAAAAAAAAAAAGGTAAGTTGAGTCTTCAAGATATTGAGCTCAAAACGACAGGTATGTGAACAAATCCAGGAGGAAGTTAATTAATTACACCATGGCTGATTAGAGTAGAACAGAACACAAAGATTATTAAGAAAAGATAAATAGGCTAAAAAAAAAAAAAGAACAGGTATACAGGTACTATTCATAGGTCAAATTATTTTTATATAGAAGATCCTAAGGAATTCACACAAAACTCACTAAGAGATAATGAATTTGTTCAGCAAGGTTACAAGGTTCACCAGATTAAATCAGTTGTTCTTATACACATTCCCAATGAACAACAATAGTGCTCGCTTCGGCAGCACATATACTAAAATTGGAATGATACAGAGAAGATTAGCATGGCCCCTGCGAAACGATGACACACAAATTTGTGAAGTGTTCCATATTTTTTTAAAAAAAAGTGAAATAAATAATCAAGATATAAAACTTCACCATCACCACCTGAAAGTTCCCTAGATTCTTTACTAGTTAATTAGTCCCCTCCAGAGACAATCATTATTCTAATTTTAAAAAACCCATAAATTTGCTTATTCTCCTACTTCAAATAATGAAATTATACAATATGCATTTTGAGTAGTTTTTTCATTCCATTTAATTTTACATTTTAGTGTGTGCATGGAAGTAGAGAACATCTTATGGAAGTCAGATCTCTCCTCCCATCATTTGAGTCTGTCTTAGTTAGGGTTTCTATTGCTATGAAGAGACACTGTGACTATGGCAGCTCTTACAAGGAAAATATTTAATTGAGGGGCTCATTTACAATTTTAGAGGTTAAGTTCATTATCATCATGGAGGGAGGCATGGTTGAGTGCAGGCAGACATGATGCTGGATTAGTAACTGAGAGTCCTACATCTTGCAGGCAACAGAAAGTCAACCAACTCACTAGGAAACTGGGAAAGTATCCTTACCAAGGAAACCTCAAAGCCCGCCCTCTTAGTGACACACTTCCTCCAACAGGGCCATACCCATTTCAATGAAGCCACACCTCCCAACAGTGCCACTCTTATGAGATTATGGGGGCCAAGTACCTTCAAACTACCATAGTCTTAGAGCTTGAATTCCGGTCATCAGGTCCGGCAGCAGCTTCCTTTATCTACTGCCATTTTGTTATCCCATCAGTCAGCATACTTTCCATCTATGCATATTTTTGTATGTATCTGTAATCTGTTCCTTGTAACATGAACCTTAAAACATATTAATAAAAAGCCTGGAGCCAGATATTAGGGTAAATTCTGAAAAATCAGAGAAGCAGAACAAGCTACAGCTAACCTCACCTCACCAATTTCTCAGCCAATCCTGTTTCCTCAAACTGGAAGCCTCTAAGTCCTCATCCAAATGGATCTCAGCTGAACTGCTGCTAAAAGCCTAAAAGCTTAAAAGCCTCTAGCACCTTATATACATTTCTGCTTCCTGCCTCCACTTCCTGGGATTAAAGGCATGTGTCTTTCCCAAGCAAGACGTGAGATCTCAAGTGCTGGGATAAAAGGTGTGAGTCACCAGGTCTGGCTTTTCCCAGTGTGGCCTTGAACTCACAGAGATCCATCTGGAATGCTAGGATTAAAGGTGTGTACTACCACTGCCTAACCTCTATGTTAAATAGAGTGGCTATTCTGTTCTCTGACCCCCAGATAAGTTTTTTGGGGTGCACAATATATCAACCACAGTTCCTTTCCATTTCCAAAAAGTAGTATTCCACTGTATGACCATATCAGCTCATTCAGCTATTCTCTTGCTCAAGTACAATTAGGCTGCTTCTAGTTTGGAGCTATTATTACTAAAGCTACCATGAGCATACTTGGGGTTTTTTTGTTTGTTTGGTTGGTTGGGTTTTTTTTTGTTTTGTTTTGTTTGTTTGTTTGTTTGTTTTTTAGCTGAGGATCGAACCCAGGGCCTCGAGCTTGCTAGGCAAGCGATCTACCACTGAGCTAAATCCCCAACCCCATGAGCATACTTGTAAGAAAATTTTTGTTGGCTCTCATGAAATTCATTTTCATTTAATTTGGGTGAATTTACAGGAGTAGAATGTAAGATAAATGTATGTTTGGACCATTTCCCAAAGTGGTTGTGTGCTATTTTTGATTCCTAATAACAATATATATCTGAGAATTTTGATTTTTTTAAATTTCAGCTATTCTGACTGAAATGTAGTAATATCAGGATAGATTTAATTTACACTGGGGCTCTCTAATGACAAATTATGCCAAGCGCTAATATATATATTATATATATTATACTATATATATATATATATATATATATATATATATATTTAGCCATTTGAATATAATATTTTGTGATGGGTCTATTACCCTTTTTGCCCATATTTTATTGGGTTGTTTGTCTTTTTTATTACTAGGATGTCTATACACCTTAGATAACAATCTTTTGTCAACTAAACTTTTGACGAATATCTCCTAGGAGACAAATATTTCCTGACTGAACTCCTCCCTTCAAAATCAAACAGCTTTTGATTTTGGCTAATACTTGGCTCTACTTATAACTAACTGTGGGAATCTGAACAAGGTATTTAACTTTTGAAGGTTTTTTTCATCCATAAAATAGATAAAGCTTATCATTATAGAGTTATGATGACTTAAGACAATGGAGCTTGACATATCTGGTACATAAAAGTTCTCAAGTAGGTGTTAGTCATGTTCCTTTTTAATTTTAGTTCTATGATAATATGGCAGTTGCTGCCTTAAATAGCTGAACTGCAATTCTTAGAGTGTAAAACTCTATAAAAATTTAAATTTTCACAATGCTATAAATCATTGCAATAGGAGACTATAAAAAAAAATCAAGGCTCCTGGGAAAAGATTAACATGTCTTTCTTTTATTCTAGTACAGTAACATGCAAAATAAGATTGAATCTAAAAATAGTCAAATCAAAAGCAATTCATCTGGAGGTACAACTGGAAAAAAGGTATAGAATTTATATTATATTGTGCTAACAGTCATGTCCTATAGCATGTGAAAATTTAAATGACATACTATTGTACAAACATTTGTACTGAATCCCATCTATACTAGAATTAGTCAAATTTTATCTCTTGTATAAAAGATTCACATAAAATTACCTTCAGCAAGTTGGTAAAAGTTACACTAATAACTTACTAAAAATAAAGTAAGTTTTAGTAACCACTGTAAAAAGAGCAATACAGTGCAGAATTTTAGGTTTATTTTATGGTCTGAGTGTTTTGTCTGCATGTATGTCCTTGTACCACATGCATGCTGGGTGCTTTTGGAGGTCAGAAGAGGGCATTAGAGTCCCTGGAACAGGAGTTACAGATGGGATATATAAATGCTGAGAACCGACTGAACCTGATGCCTTTGCAAGAGCAACCAGTGCTCTTAACCACTGAGCCAGCCATCTCTCCAGCCCTACCGTTCTTATGGTTACTGCAATTTCTGTGTGTGTGTGTGTGTGTGTGTGTGTGTGTGTGTGTGTGTGTGTGTTTCTAGATACAAATTCTGTCCCTCTAATACACTAGCTAATTTAGTTAATGCCTCTAATTCATTTTTTATTTGTAAATGCAGATATTATCTAAGGTAGATTAAGTGAGATAACCATAAAATCTTTACTTAGTACACAATTCTCTTAGCATATAATAAATAGTAGTTATGTATTACTTTGTTAAAATAACCTAGTCAATTTTTTTTACGTTTCTGTGAATTCTTCTGGTTTCAATAATTCAAATTATAAAAAGTAATTAAGATATGATTACAACTCATCTGTCAAACTGAAAATCATCCATGGAGATTATTATGTTTTACATACTTCACATGTCATTTTTTTTTTAAACAGCATCTCTCTATGTAGCCCTTTCCTAGAATTGACTATATAGACCAGGCTGGCCTCAAACTCACAAAGATCCAATTGTTTCTACTTCCCTGGTGCTGGAATTAAAGGCATGTGCCACCACATCCAGGCTACATGGCATCTTAAATGTCACTTTCTTGGGAGAAATCTACTAAATAAGCATTCCTTATATTCCCCAAAACTAAATGGAAAATAAGAAATAATGATATAGAAAATAAGAAAAAAAATCATATGATAGTGAGAAGGGAAAGTATTTTCATAAATGTATTAAACATTTGTTTTATAAGCAACACAACTTATTTTGTGTTGCTAACTATTAATAGTTGCCACAGGTTACAAACAAGGTTAGGCTCTATGACTACCCCTTTCTCCATCTGGTAACTATAAAACCAATTGCACTGTGCACACAGGAGTGGGGAGGGGCAACATCAATGCAACAATTCCTCCAAATCTTATGGCCCTTACAACCCAAACTGTAAAATCAATAAAGGTTAAAAGTAGAGAGGAATATGCCTTATTGGCAAAACAAAATACTTCTCCGTCTGAATTTTCTTAAATGGCAGGCAAAAGACAAGACAGTCTCCCTATCCTTCAATGAGAAAATTCAGGAAGATTGAGCAATCAGTCACTAGCTGACACCAAATGCTAACCAGCTGTCACAAGCCCTCACACTGTCTCTTCCTTCTTCCCTGCCTTGCTTCATCTTCTCAACTCCTGCTTCACTAGAATAGCAAAGTAGCATATTAAAAATAATTTCCCTTCAGGCGGTGGTGACACATACCTTTAATCACAGCACTCAGGAGGCAGAGGCAGGTGGATCTCAGTGAGTTGAGGCCAGTCTGGTCTACAGAGCAAGTTCCAGGACAGCTAGAGCTACACAGAGAAAACCTGTCTCAAAAAAAAAAAAAAAAAAAAAAAAAAAAAAAAGAGAGAGAGAGAGAGAGAAAGAAAGAAAGAAAGAAAGAAAGAAAGAAAGAAAGAAAAAAGAAAGAAAGAAAGAAAGAAAAAAGAAAGGAAGAAAGAAAAGAAACAAGAATTCCCAAGAGCGAAGGAGATGGTTCAGTAGTAAAGGCACTGACTCTGAAAGCCTGCAGACCTGACTTTGACACCAGAACTAGTGTAAAAGTGGAAGGAGAGAACTGACTCCACAAAGCCGTCCTTTAACCTCTGCACACACGCACATACATATCACATATCACACTCACATTCCTCTACAAACACATAATCAATTACATTTTTTGAAAGATCTTATTTTTATTTATGTGATTGTATCTATTATGTATGGCACACATGTATGGGTGCCCTTGGATGCTAGGTGGATCCCCCAGAGCTGGAGTAACATGTGCTTGTGAGCCATCCAACATGAGTGCTGGGAACTAAACTTGGGTCCTCTGAAAACTAGCAAGTGTTCTTAACTGCTGATCTATCTCTCCAGCCCCTAATAAGAATTGTTTTGGATTTTAAGAAATCATTTCCCAGTCCAGTGTTATGGCTCAGTGGGTAAACCGTTTGTCCCACAAGCCCAACTATCTGAGTTTGATCCCTGGAACCCATATAAAGGTGGAATGCAAGAACCGATGTCCTCTGACCTTCACATATGTGCCATAGGACATACTCACTCCCACACATATATCACATACACAATAATAAAAGTTTTAAAAATCAATTTCCAATTCAATGCAAGCAAAACCATCCCTTAAATTCAATGCATTCTATGGCACAAACAAAATATGTACCCATTCAAAGCTGGTATACAAATTTTCACAGCAGTATTGTTCATAGTAAATGAAAGAAAAACAAAAAACAAAAAACAGGTCCAGCCTGATGGGACAGGCCTGTAATCTCAGGTACTCTGGAGGCTGAGGCAGGAAGATCAACAGATTTAAAGCCAGCCTTGGAAACTTAGTAACACCAAGCCTCAAAATAAAAAGTAGAAAGAAGACTAGCAATACTTTATCTACCAGGTTAGTTGTCTGCTGGGAGCTCACAGCTGTGTCCTTCGCCATAAGCTACCCTCAACCAATGTATTCCAGGGTGAGCTCTCTGAAAGTAGATGACAGGACCAATATGAAACTGCTATCACCTGGGAAGGCAAGGCAGCAGGAGGAGGGCTGTGAAGAGGAACCAGTCCAGCTGAAACACACGCCTGGCCAAAGATCAGCCAGCCAGGCAAGTCTCTCTGACTCACTTCTACCGACCTTTGCTGGCTCACTTAGCCTCCTGCAAACTTATCCCTGGATGGAAGTCGGTCAGACTTGCTGGCAAGTGCACCCTTACCTGCTGAGCCATCCCAACAGCCCCTTTTCACTCTTTCCAGAGCCCAGCCTGATCATTTAATCCAACTTAACCCACAAATTCCAAATCTAGCTTGGAACAATCTACAGTATAAATTTATCCTACCCATTTCTTAACCACTTTCCAAGTGAGTATGCTAAGTGCTGTGGAGCAGTGATTCCCAAGCACTTAAGCACAACCTCCCCTACACACACACACACACACACACACACACACAACAATCTTAGTTACCAAGACTTTAAGAGAGTGAGCTCCAGAACAGAGACTTTACAAAGTTCAAGTGGCTCTGGAAAGCTGCCAGGGCTGGGAGACATTATTAAGCAAGTTATACAAATGAACGAATTAATGCTCCCAATTTCAACAAAAACCTGTTTAAACTCCATTATTAGGGAGGGAAGATGTAGAGTTTGCTTTCTATTGCTGTGATAAACACCATGACCAAAAAAGGTTTATTTCATCTTATAGCCCATCATAAAGGGAAGGCAGGTCAGGAGCTCAAGGTGGAACAGAGGCCATGGAGGAATGCTCTGGCTTGCTCTCTAGGCTCATGGTCAGCTGCTGTTTTTGTTTGTTTGTTTGTTTGTTTTTCAAGACAGGATTTCTCTGTGTAACAGCCCTGGTTGTCCTGGAACTCATTCTGTAGACCAAGCTGCCCTTGAACTCAGAGATCCACCTGCCTCTGCCTCCTGAGTTGCTGGGATTAAAGTTGTGTGCCACTACCACCCGGCTTCAGCTGCCTTTCTTACATCCCCTAGGATATCTGCTCAGAAGTACCTAGGCTCCAGTGGGCTGGGCTCTCCCACATCAATCATTAATGAAGAAAAGGCCACCACAGGCCTGCCTATAGGCCAATTTGATGAAGGCATTTTGTCAACTGAGGCTCCCTCTTCCCAGATGACCCTAGCAAGAAGCCTTAGCATGCAAAAAGAAAACAATACATTATGAAGCCTATGAGGACACTACTGAACACACTGTAGGATGTAACCCTTGTCCTGGGAGATTTTGCAGACAAAAAGGAAGGACAATATTTATAACAAACAATTATAACACCAGCTAAAGATAGAAAGTGTTTGTTTATCACCTCGCTAAAATGTGCACCCTAGGAGATCAACACAAAGCATCTTTTTTGTTCACTATTGTATCTCTAGGGGATAAACTAAAACCTAGCACATTGTATTCAATAAATAACTGCTAAATAACAAAAAAAGCTAAAAATAATGTTAATTTCAAGTAAATAAATAAGGAAATAGCATTTTTGAGAACAGAAAGAATTTTAAGAGACAGGGAGAGGCGAGCTTCGTTTTGCAGCAGATGGTGGTTAACACAGAGACCCACACTGGTCAATGTGCAGAGATGGAGACTGTGGAATGCTCAGTCTAAAAGGAGACATCGATACCCCAGGGATCACTGCAGAAGCAAGGGTAGACCACTACAGTGAAGCAGTGTTTTCTGGACACAGCAGGCCCGTTGTACAAACGAACTCACAATGGGGGTGACTACTAGATACACAAGATCAAACCAGACAAAACCCCAGCATGGGTGCAGGAGTTGATGAAGAAATTCCACCCTTAGCTGAAAAGCTATTGGCAAGTGATGGTTGCTGAGAGAAGGAGAATCAGTTTTCTTCAGGGATGTGGTCCGATAGGCTATCCATATTCCAGTAGACAGCCCTACACCCATGCACATACCAGCAGCCCTAAATGGACTCATTAGGCTTTTAAAAAGAACACATGAAATTGAGAGGGAATGTGGGGATGAGGGAGGAGTCAGCAGGAGAGAAGAAGGGGTTGAATGGATTGAAGCATATTATTATATATACATATGAAATTCTTTTTTTTAAGAAGCAAGGCAAAGCCAGGCAGTGGTGGCAAACACCATTAATCCCAGCACTTGGGAGGTAGAAACAGGCCAGCCTGGTCTACAGAGTGAGTTCCAGGACAGCCAGGACTGTTACACAGGGAAACCCTGTCTGGAAAACAGAGAGAGAGGGGGCGGGTGATGGAGGGTGGGTGGGTAGTGGAGGGTGGGTGGGGATGGGGGGGGGGGGAGAAGCAAGGCAAAGAGAGTTGCATTGATGGTACTCCTACAAAGGCTAAGAAATGCTGAGCTGCTTATATATGTAAACTCATTTAACATGATACTGTGTTCCTAATTTATAGACAAGAAAACTGAATTGGCCTAAGAACTTGACCAAAATTTCACAGCTAAAAAGTGATAGAATTAGGATCTAAGCACAGATCTCTAGATACAGTGATTAGGAATTCAGACCTCATTTCCAGTGTAACAGAATGTCTTTGAAGGTTTTTCTCTGAGGAAAGGTGGATACTTGAATTTCTGGTAACACTTTTTATTGGTGAAATTATTAAGGCCACTCCACGTAGTTAAAAGGGAGGTTTATTTTGTGGGGTAGCTTACAAATGACAGGATAGGTTGCAGGGTCTGGTAAAGGTATGGCCCAGTCTGGTGGTGTTCTCTGGAGAACTCTGCTTGGTCTACCTCCAGCGTCCAGGGTCCTGGAACCAAGAGAGACCTCTCCTCTTGATCCTGGGTCTTCAGCCTCCTCTCTCAGCCCCACCTTGTAGGCATGACCATTACCGAAGCCTCAGTGGGGGTTGGAACTTCCAGGCCAAGGCTGGAATGTCTACCCACTACAACTTTTATAGCAGTATATATAATTCATGTCATAAGATCCACTAATTTAAAGCAGATAGTTCAGTGGTATTTGATAAATTTATGGATTTGTACAGCTATTGCCAGTATCTAATTTTACGATCTAGAAGAAACACTTTTATGATACAGAAAAATAAACATTATATTCATTAGTAATCATTGTTAACCCAGTCACTGAAAATTACTAATCTACTTTCTTACACAACCTAGGTCCATGTTGTGGGAGAATTGTTTGTACAGCCATTCCTCTGTGCCACTAAAGCCACCCTGCCTCAAAGGATGGAGCCAACGACTGGCTGGACCAGAATTAGCTATAGAGTTCTTGGAGGACTGAGGAGGTCTGCTAGAGAGGACAGGAAGAGAGAAGAAAGGATTTCCAGGGGATTTTCAAGGTTGGTGGTTGGGGAAAACATGGAGAGTGGGTCGTCAGCCAATCGACTCAGCAATGTTCTTGGATTTATCAGGTCTTTATCTCAATTTCTGACTCCCATATTTTTATTATACTGGAATAATTTAGATATTCATTACAGGTCCACCTACCTTATAGTGGGCTGGGCCCTCCCACATCAATCACTAATCAAGAAAATGCCTCCACAGACTTTCCTGTAAGTCAGTCTGATGGAGGTAATTTCTCAAATGAGGGTCCTTCTTCTCAGATGACTCTGACTTACAGCAAGATGACAAAAGAGCCAGCGTAGCGATCATCATTAATGCTGCTCTAGACATGACTATATAATCACCTGATCAAGACCTTGCTTTCTGGGTTATATACCCAGAACTAAAACTGCTGGGTCATACAGCAACTCTGTTGTATTTTGGGTGGAAACATCACACCATTTTCCAGAGCAACTTTACTACTTTAAACTTCCAAGGATTTCTGATTCCTCCATATCCTTGCTTGTATTTGGGAATAGCACTGTAGCTTGATATCACACTAATAATATGAGGGTTTTTTGACAATGACTGCAATGGCAAAAATGGATGTACTTTGTACTTTCAAAAGACGAGAACATTATATGCTAAGCAAATCATTCTTTTTAAGCTCCATTAACAAGTAGAAGTCAATATGAGCCATAACATTTATGTTGGCAAAACTGCAAAATATTTTGATTGTCAACAATACACTTAGAGCTGGGCAGTGGTGGCATATGCCTTTGATCCCAGCACTCAGGAGGCAGAGACAGATGGATCTCTGTGAGTTCGAGGCCAGCCTGTTCTAAAGAGTTCATTCCAGGAAAAGCACCAAAACTACACAAAGAAACCCTGTCTCCAAAATCCAAAGACCAAAAAACAAAAACAAACACACACACACACAAACCTCATGTGTGTGATTCAGAGATTAGAACCCATAACTTCTTTTTTTCCCCTAATCCAATAAAGATCTTGTACTACATCTCTATCACAGAGTAGTCTTTTAATCCAGAATCTTGTTTCCATGGCTAGACAACTCTTAGAACTTACTCCTCATCATGCAGATCTGTCCCTTTTTTGTGGAAACAAATACCCTCTGAATTCTTCTGACACTGTTTGTTGTAAGTGTTGATTAATCTGGTGCCTCACACATGCCAGGACAAGCCCTCCACCACAGACCTGCACCTCAAACTCTGACATCCTTCACTTTTAACTACGTGGCTTGCAGAATAAAAGCAGCTGCATGAGAAACAAGTTCAAGGTTGTTCCCTTCAAGGATTAACTAGTCCTTCTGGGTCTGAGCAACCAAACAGCCAAAACCTGGTTCCATCCAAATGTTATGGATATATTTTCCACCCAACAAATTCTGGATTTCAACAAGAAATCCACTTTCTGAGTATTGACCTGGATGAAAAGGTAAGCATGGTCAGATCTTCTCTTCCAACAAGAACCTAACATATCATTGTTAATTGTTCTCTACATAACTGTACAAACAGCATCCAGTTCCTCCTGTTTCTCAACATTTGTAAACCAAAGCTTCCTCTTTTCTTTTTTTTTTTTTTTTTTTTTTTTGAAACAAGGTCTCGATGGGAGGTAGTGGCCCACGCCTTTAGTCCCAGCGCTTGGGAGGCAGAGCCAGGCGGATCCCTGTGAGTTTGATGCCAGCCTAGTCTACAGAGCGAGATCCAGGACAGGCAACAAACTATACAGAGAAACC
This sequence comes from Onychomys torridus, assembly GCF_903995425.1. NCBI lineage: Eukaryota > Metazoa > Chordata > Mammalia > Rodentia > Cricetidae > Onychomys > Onychomys torridus. Next base: position 131,485,332 of record NC_050444.1, on the reverse strand, counting down.
GTCTTGAAACCACCACACACACACAAACCCCCAAAAAGGAAAGAAAGGAATTGTCTCCCAATGTGACTGTATCATTTTGTAGTCCCCCAGCAGCACAGCAGCATTTCTGTCTCTTCAGTCTCTTTGTTTTTAGAACAGGGTCTCACTATGTGGCCCTGGCTGGCCTGGAATTTCTTATATAGACCAGACAGAGATCCATCTGCTTCTGGGTCTCGAATGCTGATACTAAAGGTCTGTACCACCATGCCCACTGGTATTTCAGTCTTTTTATTTTTAGCTAATGTAGTATATGTGTAGAGTAGGTATTTCCTTGGATTTTAATTCCCATTTCTCTAAGAACTAATGATACTAAGTATCCAGATAATTATCTTTGAAACAAGAAAACACTAGGGTACTCCATCTTCTGTTTAAATAGCCCCAGGACCACACTTACCTAACCCTTATAAGGAGGGAAGAAAAAAAAAAAAACACAGTGAATAAAAAAAAAAGTTTCAGAGACTCTTAGAGTCAAGTACCCATTCAACTTATAACTTGCCTAAATAAAAATGGTAACAATATAATCCTTAGGACCTTAGGGTTTGGTATTTTTAACCTTGGTTTGGACTCTAAAGGAAGATACAAAGTTTATTAGAAACCATTCTATCAAAAGCTGGTAAACAATTATTTACTGATTCTTACATAAAATAAGTAACTGTGTTAACTCAATATATAACCAAGAACTAGTAAATAACAAGCTTTGCCACTTTTAAAACACAGGTTTAAAAAATTAGAAATATCCAAAGATTAAGTCATAAAATGTCAGCATATCTTCCAGACTTCGGTCACATATAAGTTAATTAAGAGATATATCCATACTACAAAATATAAAAAAATGACACATGACTGTTCTTTCATTCAATAAACATTTGTTAGCCAGGTATAGTGGCTCACACCTATAATCTTAAGACCTCAAGAGGTTGAACCAGAAGGATTACAATGAAGTCTTTATTGGAAAAGCTGGTTTGTAGCCCAAAGAAAAATCACAACTATATATTTCCTGAACACCATTTAGGGTAAATTAACCTCAATAAGAGAAAGTTATACTGAAAACCAAAACCAATGGATAATACCACATGAAAAGTATCATAGAGTAATTTGCATATGATCACAAACACTATCTTAGCTTGGTTTCTGTTGCTGTAACAAAGACCATGACCAAAGCAACTCAGGGAAGCAAGGGTTGTTACAATTGTAGGCCATCGTGAAAGGAAGTCAGGACAGGAACTCAAGACAGGAACTGAAGCAGAGGCCAAGGAATGCTGCTTTCTGGCTTGTTCACCATGGCTTGCTCAGGCTGCTTTTGTAGACAACCCAGCGACACCTGTCCAGGGGTGGCACTGTCCACAGTGGGCTGGACCCTCCCAAATCAATCATTAATCAAAATATCCCACAGACTTGCCTACAGGCCAATCTGATGGAGGCATTTTCTCTGTTGAGGTTTCCTCTCCCCAGATGATGCTGGCTTGTGTCAAGTCGGCAAAAAATAAAATAAAATAAATCTAACCAGGACAAATCCTAAATGTTCATATCAAAATAACTATAGTTCCTTACCATACCAACTCAAGCACAGGTTAAAAATGGCCAAGAGGTGGGCTGGTCAGTGGTGGCCCATACCTTTAATCCCAGCACTTGGGAGGCAGAGGCAGGCAGATCTCTGCAAGTTCGAGGCCAGCCTGGTCTACAAAGTGAATACCAGGACAGCCAGGGCTGTTGCACAAAGAAACCTTGCCTCAAAAATCAAAAACAAAACAAAACAAAAAAATGGCCAAGAAGTACACTGCCTTTATAAGAAAGAAATGAGTTTATAAATAAATTACAAAGTAGAAAATTCATATAAAAGTAACTCAGAGCCAGGTATCTTGGTGTACATCTAGCACTTGAGTGGCTGAGCTAGCAAGATCACAAGCAAGTTCAAGGACTTTCAGGTAAGCCTGGCCTATATGATTAAAAAAAATCTTGAAAAAAAAAACAAACCCAGAATGAATTATCATCTCCTAAAAAAAATGCTTGGGTTTGAACCATAGTCCTTACACATGTTTGTCAAGTCTTCTACCAAACTAACTTAAACCCATAACGGTGAAAATTTTCTCTTTTTCGTATGAACCACTGGCCTTTTAGTATATAGCCCCATATTTTAAAACCCTAACCAAAACAGAATATCATCAGTTAATTGATTTTTCATAGCCATGTGGTTTTTTTCTTTCTTTTTTATTTTTTGGGGTGGGGGCGGGGAGTGTTGTTTTGAGATAATTTCTCAACTCAACATGTAGCTGAGGATGACTTTGAACTCCTGATCCTCCTGCCTCAGACTCTAGAGCAGTGGGTTCTCCACCTTCCTCATGCTGCAACCCTTTAATACAGTTCCTCATATGGGGTGACCCCCAACCAAAAATTATTTTTGTTGCTACTTCGTAACTGTAATCTTGCTACTGTTATGAATCATGGTATAAATGTGTTTTCTAGTGGTCTTAGGCAACCTCCATGAAAAGGTCATGTGACAACTCCAAAGGGGCCACGACCCACAGATTGATAACCACTGTTTTAGAGTGCTCACTTTCAGGTATGTGCTACCATGTCCAGCTTCATAACCATTGTTGATGTAGGATAAATTACTTGGTTCACATATGCATAAATCAATTTCCAGCCTTTTTCACTATAAACTTTAAACTAGGCTAATTTAAACTCACATTTCAGTAATATTTATTTTTTAAATTGTAGGTGTACTTTAATATAAAAAGAAAGTCTGTATGTTTCAAGTCTTTCTGTAAAATACAAAGAAAAGTGCTCCTAGCATTCTGGGTAAAACTGTATTGTGAAATACATATGTACAATGAAAATATTTAAAAATTGTGGCACTGGGGAGCGAATCTAGGCAAGCACTCAGACACTCAGTCACAGCACCTGCCCTAAAAATTCTTTTTTTTTTTTAAATTATTTTTACTTCTTGTTCTCCTGTACATCATTTTCAAAGATTTGTCTTTTTTTTTGAGCTGAGGACCGAACCCAGGACCTTGTGCTTGCTAGGCAAGTGCTCTACCACTAAGCTAAATCCCCAACCCGCAAGATTTCAACTTTTTTTTTTTTTTTTTTTTTTTTTTGGTTTTTCAAGACAGGGTTTCTCTGTGTAGCTTTGCGCCTTTCCTGCAACTCACTTGGTAGACCAGGCTGACCTCAAACTCACAAAGATCCACCTGGCTCTGCCTCCCGAGTGCTGGGATTAAAGGTGTGCGCCACCACCGCCTGGCCCTAAAAATTCTTAGAGCTAACTTCTAAAATGAAATCTACTCTCTTTAGTTTGCCCATGATCTTTAAAAATCTAAAACTCTACTCTTGAGATGGTCATCTGTATAAGAATTCACATAATTTCTTATATTTAGAAAAAAATGAAAAATCACCACTTCACATATGATGCTGTAACTCATCCACTTCTTTTTTTAATTTTTAAATTTTTTTTAAGATTTCTTTATTATGTATACAATATTCTATCTGCATGCTAGAAGAGAGCATCAGATCTCACTATAGATGGTTCTGAGCCACCATGTGGTTGCTGGGAATTGAACTCAGGACCTCCGGAAGAGCAGCTCGTGCTCTTAACCTCTGAGCCATCTCTCCAGCCCTTATCTACTTCTTATGTTGGCAAGTTTAGAGTTTTTCCCATCTCTTTCTATATGATATGCTCACACTAAAAATTAAAGCTTATCTCTCTTCTCCTTTCAGGATTTTTGTTCTGGGTATGGGCATGTTATTTATTTTTTTTTTTATTTGCTTGCTTGTTTGATTGGTTGCTTGCTTGGTTGGCTAATTGTTTGACTGGTTGGTTAGTTGGTACTTTTGAGAAAGAAGTCTTATTAATTTCACATTATGCTTTCAGAAACTCCTGGACTCAGGCTATGCTCCCAGCTCAGCCTGTTGAGTAGCTGGGCCTACAGGTGCACTGGCAACAGTCCATTCTTAGCATTCATTCATTCAACTGACACTGAACACTAACATGCACGTACAGGAGTTGGGAAGACAAGAAGATGGCTCAGTCAATAAAGTGCTTGTCTTTCAAGCACAAGTTTCTGTGCCCACATAAAAAGCCAGGCATGGTGGTGTATTTGCAATCAGCGATGAACAAATTCAAGGGTCTTGCTGGCTGGTCAGGTCAACCTAGCCTAAGCCATGAGCCCCAGTTTGTAGTATAAGAGCTTGTCTCAAAAAGCAAAGTGGGGGCTAGAGAGAAGTTAAGAGTGTATACTGCTCTTGCATAAGTCCCAGTACCTACATCAGGTAGCTCACAATCATCTGTAACTCAATGAATCCAATGCCTCTGGCTCCAAGGGCACCAACACTCACATGTACATATTGACATGCACACAGACACACATGCATATAATTAAAAATATTGTTTTAAAGAGAGGAGAGGTGAAAGGCCTTCCTAAGTATTGAAATGATACCTGATCCTGACCTCTGGCTTCCCCATAAACATGCACATAAACCTGCACACAAACAGCAGCACACAAATTAAAAAAAAAAAAAATTAAAACCCCATGTATACAATAAAGGAGGAAGGAGAGAACTCACTATGAAATGCATGTATACATACATACATACATACATATATACATACATACAAAAAAGATCTAAAACTTGATAAATTTCTTCACTAAAGAAATGTTACTAGGCCAGGCGGCAGTGGCGCATGCCTTTAATCCCAGCACTCGGGAGGCAGAGCCAGGAGGATCTCTGTGAGTTCGAGGTCAGCCTGTTCTACAGAGCAAGATCCAGGACAGGCACCAAAACTACACAGAGAAACCCTGTCTTGAAAAAAAGAAAGAAAGAAAAAGAAAAAGAAAAGTTACCAGACCATGGAGACGGCTCAGTAGATAAAGGCAGTTAGCACTATGGAAACATACGCAGGACCAAAGTGGAGTAAGAGGACATATTCCCAAATTGTCCTCTGATCTCTGCATACATCATTTCATAATGTAGACACACAAACAAATAAATGCAACTTAGGGGTTTTGTTGTTGTTGTTTTTAATGAGCTGGATGTAGTGGGGACATATCTTTGATCCCAGTACTTGCTAGGACAGAGACAGGCAGTTCTCTGTGAGTGCAGAGGCAGCCTGGTCTACAAAAATAGCAAATTCCAGGACAGCCAGGCATACATAGTAAGACTCTGTCTCAAACAACAAGAAAATTTAATGTCACCAAATACTCCTTAAAAGTATACAGCTGCCTTGTGTGATATCCTACATATAAATTAAATCATTTCCATTATGAAATTTTGTTGTTACCCATTCTATTTGAATTTACAGAGGATACTATGAAGCTTTCTAATAGGTTTAAATATCTTTTGTGCCCTCCAAAATTATATATAGAAATTAATTTCACATAAAATTCATTAACTGGAGCTACAGGTATAAGTTAGTAGCAGAGTGTTTGCCTAGCCTGGGCTCCATTCTAGATATCACAAAACAAATAAAAACAGTAACAACAAAAAGAACAATTATTATACTTGTTATAATTCACAGGAAATTTCATAGATATGTTTATTGATGATACTCAACTATACATAATTATAGACTTACTACCTAATGTATAAATTGTGGCTAATTTCTTGAAATTGACCTTTTCTACTACAACTGTTAGCTTTGTAGTTACACCTATTCCACACAAGGTAGTATTGGCATCCATATAAAACACAAATAAAACATTTTTTTTATCTTTTTTTTTTTTTTTGCCAGAGCTGAGGACCGAACCCAGGGCCTTGCGCTTACTAGGCAAGCGCGCTACCACTGAGCTAAATCCCCAACCCCAAATAAAACATTTTTAAAATCCAAATTATATTACCTTCATAATAGTGAGGGATCAGAATGCAAATTTATTAACACAACTTCAAACTTAGAGAAATACTCGCAAAGACTAAGTCCCACACAAACACTTTTTTGTTTGTTTGTTTTTGTTTTTCAAGACAGGGTTTCTTTCTCTGTGTAGTTTTGGTGCCTGTCCTGGATCTCTCTCTGTAGACCAGGCTGGCCTCCATCTCACAGAGATCCGCCTGGGTCTGCCTCCTGAGTGCTAGGATTAAAGGCGTGCACCACCAGTGCCCGGCTAAGTTTCCCCTTTTTTAAAAAGGAACAATACTTCTGAATGGTATTATTGTGTAAAAAAAAAAATGTATCTTTAAACATAATAACCTACATTTCTCCCTTTTGTTGACATCAAGGTAGGAAGTTTGAGTTCTAATTCAAAATGTGATACTTTCTACAGAGTACCCAAGCACACTGACCCCTACTGATGACTCAATGTGGAAAGTAATCAGAAGTTACAGAATTTCGCTGATATGTGAAAAGTAATTTGGAGTTACAGAATTTAACCTATATAGTCTTTATAAAAGTTTTGTTTGCTTTTATTTTCTTTTGTGTGTTGTGCTTTTATTTGTTTGTGAAGGGGTCTTACTATGTAACCAAGCTGGCCTCAAACTCATGATTCTCATCTCTACGCAAGTATACTCTGTTGTGCAAAATTCAAACAAACCAACAAAAACACATTATAAGGGGCTGGATATATGGTTCCTCAGTTAAGAATGCTTGATGACTGCTCTTATAGTCCTGACTTCAGATCCCAGCACCTATATGATGGCTCACAACCATTGTAATGCCAGGTCCAGAGGCTCTGACCTGCCCTCCCCATACTCTGAAGATACCAGCACTCACATGCACCCCCCCACACACATACTAAAGTAATTACAAATTAAAAACATCTTTTAAAATTTTCCACTATGAATCTTTAAAGGATATTAAAATTTGGTGTCTCATGTATATAATCTTAGAATTAAGGGTACTAAGGAAAGGGGATTGCCTTGAGTTTGAGGCCAGCCTAGTCTACAGAGTAAGACCTTGACTCAAAAAAAAAAAAACAAAAAACAAAAATTTAAGGCTGGAGAGATGGCTTAGCAGTTAAGAGCACTTGCTGCTCCAGCAGAGGATCTGGGTTTAGTTCCCAGCACCCACATGGCAGCTCACAACTGCCTGGAACTCCAGTTCCAGGGATTCCAACACCCCCTTCTGGCATCCATAGGCATTAGGCACACATATAGGCACTCACATGTATAAATAAAATAGGTCTTTAAAACAAAATTAAAAGAATAAAATGATTTTTATTATAGAACTATCCAGAATTTTCTTCCTTTCTACCTTTAACAACCCCCAGTTTCAAGATCATAATATGACTTGGAAATACAGAGACTTCTTAGTGGGATGTAAGAATTAAATTGAGTTTGAAGTGACGTTATAAACTAAAGAACATGATTTACTATGAGACTATACGTAAATAACTCATGGATCTCTTTGCAATGCTTTTAGAAAACTGATCATCTAGATTAAGTCACACAAAACATTAAGAGGGGTGGGTTTCTAGTTTTATATATTACAAGGTGATTAACGTCAAAATGCTTTAAATAATGAAGAAATGAGATATCTTCTTCCATACTTTCTAGTACAAATTAAGGTCAGAGAAATAAAAAACACAAAGCACCTGGTTCTCAAATACAGTATAATTCATTATCTAGGAAAGTCAAATAAATCAGACAATGTTTGTTTGTGTCCTTCTCAGGATCCCTGAAATGATCATGTACAAGTCCATTACCCCATAAGTACCTTATATTAAAAGAGGAATATGTGATTTAAATATGATCTCGATTATCCTCTAAATCTGATTTCACTTGGAACTTGACATTCTAATCACTGTAAAAATAGGTACCTCTTGGGGCTAGAGTTACAGCTGAGTGGTAGAGTGTTTGCCTAGTGCCAGAGGCCACAGGTTCAATTCCCAGCACTGGGAGGTGGAGGTGGGGAGATAAAAATCTTCTCCCTTATTTGTTCCCTTCAAATTTGAAATTCTTTCAAATTCATTTCTATCTCTAAGACAACCACTTAAACTGACTCATCAATTTAAAATGTTTTAAATAAGAACCTTTAAAAGTTAACTGTTCTAAACTCTCATAAAGATTAAAGCTTAAAGATTAATAAAATGAACCATATTCATTTTCATGTTTTCAACATTTCAGTATTAAAGCTGTATACCATAATCACCTATTTATCCAACTCATTCTTTCTAAAATATACACAAATACAAAAAGCACTGACATCTTTCAAATAAGCACAACTTCTCAACCCAGTGTTCCTATATTCTGGCACATAATACATATGCATTTTATACTTATTTAAGAATTATGGTATGTTTTTAAAAAATTTGTTCATTCTCAACAGAATTTATTCACTCTCAATAACTGGAAGCAGACTGATATATAAACCACTGTGATGTACTAGTTTTCAAAGGGAAATAATTCCAAATACGTTGGTTTTACCTGGGGAGAAGAGAACTAGATGTTTGGGTTTGTATATGTATGTGTGCCTGAGCCTGTGAAACGTCCTCCTTTCAACTCCTTTAGAAAAATCAGTATTGCCTTTAGTAAAAATAAGCATATACTGTACAATAAAATACACAAAGATATGTACTTCAAGAATGCCATAATAATCCAAATAGTCCCCAAAAAGTGTTTTAATATTCTGTATAACAAATCAATGTTAAACAATGTCGTTTTTTTCTTTCTCCCTGATCATTCCACAAATCAGGCACACTTTAGTTAAATACTTAATAAGATTAACAAACTAACTGGAAGCTCAAGAGAAAGAGTACATGAAACAGAACCAGTTTCCATTTTTGTACAAACAAAAAGATAAAACAAAAGCGAATACGAAGACGTGCTAAATGAAAAGCATTAGAAACATCCAACGTGACTGGCTTTTGATTTACCCCAGTCTGACAAGGAAGGCAGACCCCGCCCCCACTCCAGATTGTGTGGCTTTTTTTTTTCTTTCCCATGGATGGGGGTGTAGAGAAGAGAAGCTGTCACATTTCCATCTTCGGTTATTGTTAATCTGCAGCCTAGATTCCCAAGCATCACTGGCCCAGGGGGAGAAATATTAAAACGGACAATTAAAATTGTCTAAAATGCACAGTATTCTGTTGCTTTTTCTGATGTGAAAGTTAATTACACCCGGATTCAATCTGCTATAACTACAGATTGGCTGTGACAGCCTGTCCCTCAAATACTCCCTCTAAGACCTATTGCTCCAGATTCGCTAACAATCCCTTCTCCTCCAAACTTAAATCGGTAAAACGCGTTTCGAAAATTGTTGCATCCAAAAGGGCACCCATCTCCCCATCCTTATGCCTTTAGTATGGGGAATAGAATGGGGCGGGGGGAGAGAGAGAGAGAGAGACCGAGAGACCCCTATTCGCTCTTCAAACAAAAAGAAATGGGGCAGCCGGTGAGGGGAAAGAACAGAAGTGGACCTCAAGGAAACGTTAGGAAAAGTTTTTTATCTGACTTTTTTATCCTTCGGCGGGGGTACAGGAGTTGGGCAGAAAGCCGGGGTTTCGATCCAGGGCTCGGGAGGCACCTGCAGAAGAGGCAGGGGACTGAGAGGGGCCGGCCGGGCAGCACCTACCGACTTGCAGCACGTTCTCCACGGAGCCGCTGTCCAGCAGACGGATGCCCCGGCGGAACGGCAGCCCCTCGCCGCCTCCGCCGCCACCGCCGCCGCCGGCGCTCGCCACGCCGGTCCCAGTGCCCAGCCCGGGGGACGCGCCTGCCCCGGCGGCCCCGGGGGCGGAGCCGGCCGGAGTGGCGACCCCCGGGGGTGGCGGCGGCCCCTCCTCGACCGGCGAAGACCCCGCCGCGCCGCCCGCAGCCGCTCCGGCGCCCGGGCCGCCCCGGTACTGGAAGCTGGAGTACATGCAGATCTCCCGCTCATTCCGCGGGAAGGACCAGTACACGATGCGGCGCTGCACCGGCTCTGGGATCCGCTCGAAGCGCTCCTCCACACGCTCGTACGCCCACTTTTCCGCCACCGTCTTGGCGGCGCAGTCCAGCAAGGACTCGGGCTGCAGGTGGGGGCGGGCCCCGGGGGCCAGGCAGCCGCCGCCGCCGACCCCCGCCCCTCCGCCCGCTGCCCCGGGAGTCCCGCGGGGGTGCTGAGCTTGCGGGCTGGGCCAGGAGCACAGCCGCTTGGCCGGAGAGATCGGCGGCGGCGAAAGCAGCTCCTCCCGCTCACCTCCTTCCGCCATTGCTGGGGACTGACTGACTGACTGACTCGAGGCGGAGGCTGCTGCTCGGGCTGCGGCGGAGACCCCGGCCACGGCCACGCGCCCCGCGCAAGCGCCCAGCGGCGGCGCTGTGGGGAGGGGGCGGGGCGAGCGAGCCCACGAGCTCCGCCGGCCCGAGTGGGAAGCCGGGGCCGGTCCCGTGCTCGCGCCGCGGGGGCGGCCGCTGGTTGGCCTGAGGACCAGCGCCGGGCGACGCGCGCCGTCCGGGGCCGCCGCGGGCGCGAGGAGACGCGGGCGCGAGCACGGGCTGCCCGCGCGCTCCGGGGCGCAGCCAGCCCCGAACACAAGCCGAGCGCTCGCACCGGGGCCGCGGGCCGCCGAGGACGGGGAGCGCCCGGGACCAGGTGCCACCAGCCCACCTGCCGCCCGGCCGGAGAGGAACGGGCCGCGTGGCCAAGTGGAAAGACCCGGCCGCCAGCCGTCGCCGAGAAGTCCCAGGCTTTGCGGGGCGCGGGGAGAGGCAACAACTCGAGATCAGGCTCCTGCGGCAGACAGGATTGACAGGCGGCTATCGCGGCTGAAGAAGGAGCAGCAAGCAGGCGGCAAGATGCTCGGAAGGAGGACGCCGTGGTGGGATCGGAGGGTGGGATCGGAAAGTTCGAGGGGTGGAAACTCTTCCCAGGGCACGATGTAGGAGAGCGTCGGCGCCCCCCGCCAACTCAGAAAGTGGCTAAGTCCACCAGCCGGTCCGAACAATGGGGCGCCAGCTGAGGCAGCAGCACCCTCCTGGGGTTCTTTGAGGGGTTTAGCACTACGGAAAGAAAGAACACGACTTTTTGTGTAGTTTTTTGTTAGAATTCTCTGATCCTTGCCTCGGCTTTAAATTAGGATTTTCATGTTCTTCTTGTCTGCCTTCCGTTCCCCTGAATTACCTAAAAATTAATGCGGTGTTTTGTTGTTGTTGTTGTTGTTGTTGTTGTTGTTATTTAATGTCTAACTGCCCAGCTAGCAGTAAACCCCATGACAGTGAAGGTCATGTTCATTTTCTTCACTGTGGTGTCTTCTCACCCAGGTACATTAGTGGGTGCTCAAGAATGACAACTTCAACTGTAGCTTCTCCGGAAACAGCACCGACTTGTGACTGTCTGTTACTCAAATTGTAGGATTTGCTGACAAACCACCACTCGGGAGGCAGAGGCAGGCGGATCTTTGTGAGTTCGAGGCCAGCCTGGTCTACAGAACGAGATCCAGGACAGGCGCAAAGCTACAGAGAGAAACCCTGTCTCTAAAACCAAAACAAAACAAAACAAAAGTTCCAAGAACTGTATTAAAAGACATCTATAGCCGAGTTCAGCTGGAGAGTGAAGTATAAAGAAAGAATAAGCGAAGAAGGCCTAGAACAGAAGTCAAGAACACAGGCTATGACTTAGACCGGAATCGCTCTTGCAATTGATTTGTAAAAGAGACTGGTAACAATGTCTGCATATAATTTGTAAGAATTATAAATGAGGTCAGTTGCTTCTTCCATAAATGAGGAGCTGACATTATTTCTGCAAGTATACTTGGATTACTGTGAAGTATCAATCTCTACTTAAATGCCTCTCCTTGAATCTCGCACCACAGTCCTAGGCTTTCATAACACCATTCTTTTCAGAATTGTGTGTGTGTGTGTGTGTGTGTGTGTGTGTATTCCTTTAATGTCTATCTTGACTCCACTATTAGATTTGTAAGGAAGAAACTATTTCTCAGTAAGGAATGATTCTCACCTGCCATAATGCTTAAAAATGGAAGCTGCGGGGCTGGAGAGGTGACTTGGTGGTTAACAGAACATTGCTCTTCTGGAAACCCCCGGGGTTCAATTCCCAGCATCCACATGGCAGCTAACAACTGTCTGTAACTCCAAGATCTGACACTCTTAACACAGACATACATGCAGGCAAAACACCAATGCAAATAAAAATAAATGTTTTTTTTTAAAAATGGAAGCTACTTGAAGACTATGGTTTTTTTTTTAAGGAAAAAAGAATGATAGACAATAGAGAAAAAAGAATATTTCATTTTGAATCAACCAATATGTTAATTTGATTTAATCAGTTGTTAACAAGCATGATTAATAGATAGTGGGATAGGAAGAACCGTTATTTAAACATAGTAACAGTAAAGTTTAATTTAAATAGATTTTTTAAAAATTATTTTTGAGGACATGACAAAATACAAGGAGTAACATATCTACACTCATACAGGCCCATCACTCAGAATTAACCATTACTATTTACTATATCTAAAGTCCATTTCAACCATCTCTGTATAACTTCTTCAGAAGCAACTGTAATTTGAATTTAGAGTCTATTTCCAAATTGCATTTGTGTAACAGTTTTGTATATTTTTGTTTAAGTGGTTTCACTCTGTACTCTCCTACTGGGGCCTTATTTCTTCCTATGCATAACAAAAATTCTCAGGCATTCCCAGGTACCACAAAACAATCTGTTATAAAAATATATCATATTTTGTGGCTAGGGAGATGAGGTTGGTCAAGGGCCTGCTTCATAGACATGGAGAGAGCGATGAAATCGGTGGTTAAGAGACTATACTACTTCTGCAGAGATCCTGGGTTTGGTTCCCAGCATTCATCTCACCATAGCCATCTGAAACCCCAGTTCCAAGGGGTCTACTGCCCTCTGCTATTCTACTAGAGCACCAGGCATGCATATGGTGCACATAAATACATACAGGTAAAACACCCATACACATAAAAACACTAAAAATAAACAAATGTTTAGATCCTCCAGCACCCACGTAAAATCCCAGGTGTCTATAACCCCAGTGCTAAAAGGTCCTGAGACAGGAGACTCCTCAGAGCTCATTGACTAGCCAGCCTAGCAAAATTGATGAGCTTTGGGTTCAATAAAAGACTGTCTCAAAAATTAAGATGGAAAACAATCAAGGAAGACCCTACACACACACACACACACACACACACACACACACACACACACTAATTTATCACATTTTAGGGCCTGTGAGACAGCTCAGTGGGTAAAGGTACCTGCCTCCAAATCTGAGTTCAATTCCCATGATCAACAGCAGAAGAAGAGAGCAGACTGCCAAAAGATGTCCCCTGACCTCCACTTTCACTCTGTAGCACGTGCAAGCCCCCACACAAATAAATAAAAAAAGCTTTAAAAAAGAGTATGTCACGTTTTGAACAAAGCAGGGTGGTTCGTGCCTGCAATCTTGGTGTTTCAGAGGCTGAGGTAGATGGACTGCCATTTCAAGACTAGCCTGAGCTACAAAGTGAGTTCAAGGCCAACCTGAACTGTGCAAGTGAGATCCTACCTCAGGAAAAAAAAAAAAAAAAATGTGTATCTCACAATTTTTAAAGCATAATGCCCCTACTTGTTAGCTATAAATACCGAAAGAAGTGACCTAAATCCTGTAAATGCATCAGTTTTCTAATTTGTAAAGTGAAGTTAAGAGTACTTTTCTAATAAGTTTTATAATTAATATATCTAGATTGTATAGAATAATACCTACTACATGCTAACTTAATAAATGTTAGCTATTATTTGTGTACTTATTTCACTAATGGTAGACATTAATTCTTCCCTTTTCTTCCAAATGGTATTTCAGTGAACATTCTTCTCTGGGTTTTCTTACATCATATATTCCAGAGTCTTTCCTGAGAATGTAACTAGAGTGGAATTTAAAGTATAAATACTTTCCCTTGTAGTGAATGCTGACAATTTGTAGCTACTGCTGAATAACAAATTACTCCAAAATTCAGAGGTGTCCAATAACAGTACTTTAATACCTCACACAGTTTTGTGAGTGAAGACATTTGGGAGTAGCTCATGAAACTGACATCAGATATTGGCTGAGGATGCAGTCATTCGAAGGTTACCTGGGCAGTCATGTGACTGGAAAATTGAGGTAGATCTTAACCAAAATCCCCAGTTTACATCCAGGAGTTCTCTCCAATATCCTGGTTTCCCATAAACAGAATTGGAAGCAAGGTAGATGCTGCAATACCTTTCTGACCTAGCCTCGGAAGTCAGGAGGTCACATGCAGTCACTACTGTATCTAGCCTATCAGCTCAAGGTCAGAGAAGACCGCACACAAGAGGGAGATTGAAGGGGACATGTTGGATGTTGCCTGCCACAACCTACTCTCATCAGCACTGTGTGTGAGTGTGATTTTTCTAAGTATTAGGAGTGAAAGCACCGTAACTGAGGCTGTTCTAGAACTGGGGATAGATGCAGAACACGCTACAGAAAGACACAGAGGTGGGGAAATCCAGTAATGACGAGACTGTAGAGAATGCGGTGTTTTTGCGCCTTTTATCTTGGGGAAAAAATGTCATTGCTGGGCCTGACGGTGGTGGCGCACGCCTGTAATCCCAGCACTTGGGAGGCAGAGCCAGGCAGATCTCTGTGAGTTCGAGGCCAGCCTGGTCTACAGAGCAAGATCCAGGAAAGGCGCAAAGCTACACAGAGAAACCCTGTCTCGAAAAAACAAACAAAAGTATATCATTGCTGAAGAGAATTCACTGAATTGTGTCAGTCAAAAGCACTACCATTTTAATTCAACTGGCTTCTAAATGCTGCTTTGTGACTCTGTTGTGTCTCCCTGTCTGATTGGTTCTTTTATCCCCATTTACTATATCAGGGATGACTAAGAAAAGTTGTGTCTTAAGGCCACAAGCAAATGAGTAACAGAACCAGAACTCAAATCCATGGTGCCAAATTCTGAATCCAGTGAAATTTCCTGTAGGTACCATGAGTAAGTAGATTATCTCTCCTGAGCACAGATTTATATTGACAAGGAAAGGCAGGAATGGCAATAAGAATTTCCAGTGAAGTATGAGAATCATTCCATTGCCTACTTCAAGTGGGAAAAACTGAAGAGAAGGAGGGGCAGGGGGAAGAGAAGGAAAAGGAGACACAGCTCTGATACGTGACAGAGACGTTAGAAATACAGCAAGTAGGATCAAGGGAAACCCAAAGTAAAGCCTTGTCAGTACATGGTGTGTGGAGTATCAGGTGGGTAGTGTTATTGGGATCCATGTGAGGTCACTGTTGACCTCTGCCAGCTCCTTTCAAGCGATACCAGTTTGTTAGTATTGACATTTTCTAGTGATCAAAATACAAAATCCAACACACAGACAGCAAGGAGCTCACAGTCTACTTCCAGAAACAGACATTGAACAAACACGTAAATACAGATGGTAATAACATGTCATGTGAGACATTTGGGAATATACAAAATGATGTTGGGAATAGCAAGTATTCCAGATCGACGAGAACTCAAAGTCTGTGGTGAGAATTAATGAGAAAAACTGCAAAGGAGATAGAAGACATTGAAAAAAAAAAAAAAAAAGCTTAACATGCCTAATTAAAGAATCTGAACACTTTTGGGTTGGCAGAGATAAAAGATGCCACTGTGAACAGGAGGACAACTATCAAAAGGCAGAGTTTGGGGAAGGTTAGTCGGTCAGAAATATCCACTGGCTAATACACAGGAAGAGTCGAGAGAACAGAGTTTGGAGGCAGAGAATGAGCTATAGTCTACACCCAGAGCATAGACCTGGAGAAGCACAAAGACATGTAGACACAGAACAAACAATGCCTTTGACAATCCTCACCCATCTGGGCTAACACTGGCTTTGGGCCTGTGTTTATCTGTTTGATCCCTCTCCTCTGATGAGAAATCAACTCATTTCCAAGAGGAACGTGAGAATCTAAAGATACTTCTTTAACAACATTGCAATGTCTAGAGTGAAAACAGAAATGACCAGGAATCTTAACACAGCTCCTTTAATGTCTGGAAAATTGAGGCAACTTTAGAAATGAGACTTTAAAATAAAAAAGTATTTGTCTCTCAGGTTAGTATGGAAATTAGTGATAAGATGAGGGTGAGGAATGAAGTAGGGCTTAGAGATTACAGTTTAGGCAAACAAATTGTATGCAACTCCTTCATTACTAATTTAATAACAAAATCTGGCTCCCATTTCAAAATGCAAGAGACTGATAACTGTTATTTCCTCTGTGTGTAAGTGTGTGTGTGTGTGTGTGTGTGTGTGTGTGTGTGTGTGTGTGTAGGCCAGAAATCAGTTTCAGGTGTCTTTCTCATCCACCTTGGGTTTTATCCATTTTTTTAATTAATTTGATTTTTCAAAATTAATTAATTTGAAATTTTCATATATATATATATATATATATATATATATATATATAATCATTCTTTTTAAGGTTATTTTATTATGTTTACTTATCTGTGTGTGCGTATGTGCACATGACTGCCAGTGCCTTCAGAGGTCAGAGTTGTCCAATATCCCTGGAATTGGAGTTACAGGTAGTTGTGAGCCATCTGACTTGGGTGCTGGGACTTGAACTCAAGACCTCTGGAAGGGCAGTACATACTCTTATCCATTGAGCCATCTCTCCGGCCTGTGTATAATCATTCTGATGACTCTCTTGCCTGCCCTCTTTTGTCTCCCTCCCATCCCTATCAACAACCGCTTCTCCCTTCCAGTCCTTTTCCCGGATTCATGACTGTTGATTTTGTTTTATAGCCCATTGAGTTTAGCCAGCACCATCTGTATCAGCCCTGTGTTGAAAGTATCCATTGGACCTTGTGGGGTCATCAGTGAGTACACAACTAAAGGCAATGGCTCCCCGTTTCCCTGAATCTATCAGTAGCAAATAGTCCAGCAACCAGGACTGTTGATGGGCCCATTCTTGTGTAAACCCAACGCAGGCATCCAAGGCTGCTGTGAGTTTGTGACTACGGTGGCGGCAGCCTGTCTAGAAGATGGCATTTCTCCTTCTCTTTCTGCTTTTACATTCTTCCTGGACCTTCCTTGAGCTGTAGGGGAGATGGGCTGCATGTCTTGTTTAGGGTGGATCAACCATCTGTCATTCATTTTCAGCATCTTGTGAGGCCATGAGTCTGCAATCATAACCCTTCACTAAAGAAAGAA
This sequence comes from Onychomys torridus, assembly GCF_903995425.1. Classification (NCBI taxonomy): domain Eukaryota; kingdom Metazoa; phylum Chordata; class Mammalia; order Rodentia; family Cricetidae; genus Onychomys; species Onychomys torridus. The sequence goes on along the minus strand of NC_050444.1, from coordinate 131,468,216 downwards.
GCTTCTCTGATTAAGATTTAGTGTCCGGCTGGAGAGCTGGCTCAACAGTTAGGAGCACTGGCTGCTCTTGCAGAGGACCCATGTTTGGCTACCGGCACCCACGCTAGGCGACTCACAACTGTAATACCAGAGAATCCAATGGCCTCTTCTGGCCTCCAGAGCCATCTGCACTAATACACACAGACTCACACATGGACACACACACATACTTACAAATAAAAATATTTTTAAAAAAATAGAATTTGTCTATGGGTACAAACATAAATATTTAGAGGGCAAGACAGACCGTAGCAGGTAGTGGCACACACCTTTAATCCTAGCACTTAGGAGGCAGAGGCAGGCAGATCTCTGAGTTGGAGGCCAGCCTGGTCTACAGAGTGAGTTCCAGGGCTTCAGAGAGAAATGCTGTCTCGAAAAAAATAAAACAAAAAATACTTAGAGGATAATTTGATGTTATGTCAATTTAGCCAAACAACAATCTGGGGATGTAGGACAGTTAGTAGAATGTTTGCCTGCCATCTTCTTTTTTTGAGACACAGTCTCTTACAGGGACTTGAACTTCATTGGTTAGGCTTGGCTAGCTGACCAGCAAGTCCCAGGCATTCACTTGTCTCCTTTCCCAGCACTGAGATTACAAAGTACATGCTATCATGCCCAGTTTTTACATGAGTGTTGGATATCAAACTCAGGTCCTCATAATTGTGACAAGCCCTTTACCAACTGAGTTATATCCTTCACCCCCACTTATGCTTTTGATAACACTAACTTTGGAATGTGTATATGTACACACACACACACACACACACACACACACACACACACATATACTAACTGTGGTTATATATTAAACATTGTATAAAGTGGAGATGAGGAAAGATATTTAGGGAATGGAAAGGGAGACCATGATTAAAAATGATATTGAATTGATGTATTACATATTTTATAATTAAGCAAATGAATCCTTTTATTAGCATGTAAGATTTTGCTTTTCAAACAATTTTCACCTCAAATGCTTCTCAGGTCTGCTTCTCAATACACTTATAGCTTGACTACATATGAATCTTGAAGATGCCTCTTCTCCAAGTTTAAGGTCCATTGCAGACCATTCCAAGTTTTCCTTCCCAGCCCACAAAGGGCTTTGCAGGGATCTTCATTTTATTCCCAGGATCTCCTCATATTGCTAACACGGTGAGTCTTCTTAGGAGAACTCCGACACAATAGCTGTGTTCTATGTGGAATTAATTTTTAATTTTAATCATGTTTTATATTATGTGAATGAATGTTTGGTTGCATTTATGTCTGCACCATTTGCATGCCTGGTGCCCATGGAGGGCATTGGATCCCCTAGAACCGGAGTTACAGTTGTGAACTGCCATGTGAGTGCTTGGGAATAAACCCAGGTCCTCTGGAAGAGCAGCCAATGCTTAACTGTGAGGCCATCTCTCCAGGCCCCCCCATAATTTTTTTCTGCTCTTTTTGATCAGGCTAGGAGAACTGCATTTGTTAATTCAATGGCTGCATCTGAGGCCACATTAATCTAATCTAGCAGCAATATCACATCTAATATTATTGGAGCTACCATTTGGCTAAGCTTGTGGTAATCTACAGGCCTCTTTTAGAAATTTCCTCTAGATTCTGCAAGAGCTACACAAGCAAATCAAATGGGTTTATAATAGCTTATACCCTTTCTTTTCCTATAGAAGTATCCCTAGCTATGTTACGATATAATTTAACCAGGTTATAGGTCAAATAACAAAGAGACCAAGTGAGGCCAGCTCCTGGGGAAGGGGCTTAGTTTATGACCACTGTATCATTTTCTCACATGGGGAGAATGTTAGCTCTTGGGGGGGGGGGTTGGGGGATTGGGAGGGGAGGGGCCACTTCCGTGGGCTCAGATGTTCATGGAAAATTAGGGAAACAAGCCTTTAACAAGATAGATATCCCTATCTCCCCCATGTGTGTAGGGTCACAGGATTGCTCAAACAAGATCTGGACTTGGAAGTGGAGATCTGTGTTGTTTGACTCTTCAGTCAGCTGCTGTCAAATCCTATGCTCTATCTTCATGTTTTTCTACCTACTACCACATGAGATGCAGCATTTTTGTTGACCATCAAAGGGACTCTCTGCTCTTGTATTGGCACTTACTATACAAATCTGGCAACCTGCCTTTGATCCCCAGATGTAGATGTAAGCATCTTGTTAAATAAGAAACACAGAACCAGTTGCAGAGTTAAAAACCACGTGCAAGAGCAGAAAACCTTACCCTTCACTGCTTCTGCTGTCCTTCCTCTCTGCAAGAGACCTACTTCTGTGTGTCCTGTCTATTTATAGACTTTCTGTTGTTTTCTCATTGGTTGTAAACCCAGTCACTGCCTGTTTGTACAGACCTCCAGGCCTTCTATGGTTGGTATTGAGATTAAAGGCGTGTCTGCCATGCTGTATCCTTGGACACACAGAGATCTATCTACCTAGCTCTGCCTCCCAAGTGCTGGGATTAAAGGCGTGCACCACTACCGCCCAGCTTCTGCTCTGGCTTGCTCTGACCTCAAGGCAACTTTATTAACATACAAATAAAATCACATTTCAATACAAATAAAATATCACTATATTTCCCCTTTTCTATTTTAATAAAAAGAAAAAAAGGAAAAAAGTTATAACTAATAAGAAAAACTATATACAAAAGTACAGTAACTATATGTACCATATATACAAACAATAAATACCTAAACAATGTCTAGTCCATTTGCATTTGACAAATTCAGAGAAAATAATTCCATTATCTATCCTATTTTGTTAAGTCCAAAATTTACCTGATTCACTTTCTATCCTAACTTATATTGCTAACGGAACTGTCTTATAATGTCTTTCAAATTTATACACTTACAGCTCTTAGTGAGTTTTTCTGAAATCCTTAACAAAGATAATTATAACTATAACTAACTGATCTTCAACTCCCTCAGAGACCCAAGAAGGAAATAATACTACCTAATAAAAAATAAAAACAGGAAGTGCATACAAGCAGCTTCCAAAAAAAATGTGAGTTTACAGAAACAGCCAGCTGCCTGGACAGTCACCTGAGGTTTCTCCACAGTGTTGGGGCATCATCTTCAGCCTATAGGCTTAGCATATCTGACAGACTCATTTGTGAACTAGGATGTATATAAGGTCAACAGTTTGACCTCACATTTGGTGAGAGCAGTCCATGTACCAGAAACACCTGAATTCCATTAGTGTCGTGTCATGATTCAGGATTTTAAATTCTGGAAATTATTGATGTTGTTTCAAGTCAGCTGTCCATTTTTCTTGGCTGTGTATATGTGGCTTCATCTCGGCATCCCGTTCTTCTCCACATCCCTCTATTAAACGCCAGTCTACTATTGAGAGGGGTGAGCTTAGTTACTCTTCAAGAATAACTGTTTCATCCGCTGTTCCATTGCACCTCAGAAGCCGTTGGCCCACTCCCTGTTCAGCTGCCTTCGAAGAAAAGGGCATGGTACCTTTTACAGATTGCAAAGGTCACTCACTTCAAGGATGGTGCCATATTGTCCAGGCTTCAGAAGATGCCTTTTGTTAAAGCCACAACCACACTTGTTTTGGCAAGAATCGGTAGTCCTTGGTTTCATGTCCTGTCTGTCCTGTTTGTCAGCAGTTGACTCGATTATACTTTGTTGTCCAGTGGCTAACTTTTGCCACAATGAAAGTTAACTCCATATGCAGTTTCTTCAATGCCCATATTTTCTCTGAAGTAGATTGGTACTGCCAGGAGCCGTCATGTCTCATAGTCATAGCAAAAAAGAAAAATTCCTAAGTTATTAAAACATTTTAAATGCCATGTTCTGTAGATCTCTGAAGGGTTTGAAGATGACCTGTCTATCTAAAATATATCTGTTTGATCTTGAAAACACACCTAATATGAATACAAGTTCAATTGTAATATCTAACCACTAACTTTCATTTCTACATATCCTAAAAGTTGGTAATAATAACATTCAAGGATTAGCAAATTTCATTACATTGTTAAATGAATGGTATAAATACAATATCTCGAGCAAGATTAGAAATATGTGTATGGTATATTCTAACAATCTCAATCTCAATAATAATAGTAATTTGTATACAATATAAAACAATCCAATCCAATGTAAAGTATTTAAAACTAGTAATTGTCTTTTTCTTTCTTTTTTTTTTTTAAACAAGCACCTTTTGCCTAGCCCTTTTCCTAACCCTTAACAACAACTTGTAACCAATCCTCCTAAACAATGAAAACTATCCCAGACCCAATACCCATAAAAGACCAAAAAACCACCCACCCCACACTACCCCTTTGGGAATGTGGGCATCGTATTCTTAAAATTGCTTCCTGCTGGGTATGGGCGAAGTTATCTTTATTCTGAAAAGAAAAATTTTGGGTTAATTGACAAATTCTAGGAAAGGTAATTATATTCTTTGTTATCCATATGCCAAAGTTCAGGGTTTATCTCAAGTCCTTATTCAAGTAGTCTTTGAAACTGGATGATCTCAGCTAGCCATCTCAGAATTGCTCTAAGCACTTTGTAGTCCAAAGCTGATCTGTAGATGATGTTTGTCAGCTTAGTGATATTATTTTCCACATGGAATTGTCGTTGTGGGGCCCCATCTTCTTCCTGGAGATTTCAGTTGAAGTTAGGCCTGGCCGTGATTTCCTGCAAAAAACTGAAAAGAGATTCGAACACAAAGACATGTATAGGCAGCTAATCGAAGCCTTTTCTCTAGAATTAATTAGTACTCTATATGACCATTATTATCTTAACAAAGTTTAAAATATATATATATATACATATATATATGTATATATATATATCTTGTAAATTTTGATATAAAATTCATACTTTAAGAAAAGTTTAAAGAATCAGAATAGAATCAAAGAATTGAGATTAGTAATAGTAGTCCCTTAATTAATTTGGTTTTTCTCCTGTCCCATGTCAGAAGATGGCTCTTTCTTCTGGTATGATACAGGGAGTTTGCATTTTCCTTTTAACAACATGCTTGAGTATAAAGGAGGAGAGAGCCATTCTCCAACTCCAAAGTCAGCTTTAAACTTTAATTGAACTGGGACTACAAGAAGACCAATAGTATTAATTTTTTAGAGATGAGCAGAAACAAACATTTAGAAAGGTTTATGAAATTTTGTAGATGATATACCAATAGGCCATTTTACTCTTTTTCCTGGGACAGATGATTTGTCCTTTTTCTTCAGTTGTCTCATTTGTCCAGTGTTCTTCAGATTCCTTAGCCTTCATTCTCCTAAAAGACAAAAACAAAAACCCTTCCCCAAGACTAATTTTGAGGAGGTTCCCTTTTGGCAAGTTATATCTGATTAAATGAAAAGGCATATGTTAATGGTATAAGTTAGTTTAAATTGGATGGTCATGTTGGTTGATGAACACCTCCTCTAATTAAGAGGTCTCTCTTGTTCAAATTGAAACTTTATCAATTTTGATGGTACCCACAGTTTATCTTCTCCTGCAGAAACAAAAACAAAACCTCGTCCCCAACATAACACATCCCCTGGTTTCCATTCTGAGGTCAGCACATCCTTGAAGTATATAGGCTGATTTAATTCTGTAGTTTTTTTCTATTATCCAATGGTTCCTCAACTCTGTCCCATGTATTTAAGGCTGCCATTCAACATAGAATTAGAGTTTGGATATCATATAAACATTGTTTGTACTGCAGCATATTGGCCTTCTCCAACAAGCTGATCCTGGAAGATTTGTATACCTCTATCCCTACATTGTTTTGCTATGTTTTTAGCTTCCTGTTTGAACCACATTTGCCACTGGAGCTGCTGTCCGGGTTCCAGAACCGCCTGTGCCAGCTCCCGCCAGTCCTGTGGTATAATTCTATTATAAGTTGACCAGGAGTTTAACATTTGCTTTACATATGGAGAATGCATGCCATGAGATACTATTGCTTCCTTAAACCTTCGTAAGTCTAACATTTCAACTGGAGTCCAAATATTTTGTGTATTCACTTGACCAGGTTGCTGTTGTATGGTTACCGGATAAATTAAGGGTGATTGTGTGAAAACAGGCTTTCTTTCTGTAACTTTATAATCCAATCCTGAAACAACTTCACTGTTAATGTCTTCTGTCTGAATCTGAATTTCTCTATAATTCATTTTAACAGGTTTTCCTGAAATTTTTATCCTGGCACTTAAATTGACTATCTTCTTAAATAATAAAATAAGGATAAGAAGATTAATAATGTACATAATTCGATCAACATTAATCTTCTCATATAGTTGTTCCTTTATCAGACTGCCTAAAATTTCAAACAAAGCCCAATTTTCTTCCAATGTACACATAAAACCCATTTTTTTTTAATGTGGAAAAAAATCTCTTTTAAATAGTTCCCTTTAAAATATCTGATATAAATGACTTACCAATTCTGCGTAGAACAGTAGAAATCTGAGGGAATTTCAAAACAGCTACCTAGCATCTGAGGTGGTAATCCAGACAGAGAGAGAGAGCAAGAAAGCAAGAAAGCATAGCCACGTTCAGGCTAAAAGCTTGAATCCAACCACATGTTCACGCTTGAGCCGAGTCGAGCCTGGGCTCTGGTTTCCTTAAGCTCCGACCGACCACGTGCGCTGGCGTTTCAGCCAAAAGCAGCCTATCTGCAGTCGCGTGTAGCTCCTGCAATTAGTGGTAGCTCCCGCAGGCCTGAGTTGTTCCTAGCACTGGCTTTTTAAGCAAGTAACTCCAGCTGCTGAGTCCTAAGCTGAGCTAGGCCCGGGTTAGGCCGGGGTTAGGCCGGAGCTCCAGAGCCAGGAAGACGGGCCCGCCCAGGCGGGAAGCCGGACCCATTGCCAAGGCAAGCGGTTTTTTAATGAATTCTTGCCACGTTGGGTGCCAAATGTAGATGTAACCGTCTTGTTAAATAAGAAACACAGAACCAGTTGCAGAGTTAAAAACCACGTGGTCAGAGCAAGAGCAGAAAACCTTACCCTTCACTGCTTCTGCTGTCCTTCCTCTCTGCAAGAGACCTACTTCTGTGTGTCCTGTCTATTTATAGACTTTCTGTTCTGTTTTCTCATTGGTTGTAAACCCAGGTCACTGCCTGTTTGTACAGACCTCCAGGCCTTCTATGGTTGGTATTGAGATTAAAGGTGTGTGTCTGCCATGCTGACTGTGTCCTTGAACACACAGAGATCTATCTACCTAGCTCTGCCTCCCAAGTGCTGGGATTAAAGGCGTGCACCACTACCGCCCAGCTTCTGCTCTGGCTTGCTCTGACCTCAAGGCAACTTTATTAACATACAAATAAAATCACATTTCAATACAAATAAAATATCACTATACCCAGACTTCACAGTGAAGGTATGAACCACTCCTAAAAGTTACCTCTAACCTCCACACACATGCAGCAGTCCATGCATGGCACTCACCCTCACACAGCATATGCAATAATAATTAATTCAATTCAGTTTTTTTAAAAAACAAGGAAAGGGCTGGGGGCGGGGGGTGGCACACGCCTTTAGTCCCAGCACTCAGGAGGCAGAGCCAGGCGGATCTCTGTGAGTTGGAGGCCAGCCTGGTCTACAGAGCCAGATCCAAGACAGGCACCAAAACTATACAGAGAAACCCTGTCTAAAAAAAAAAAAAAAAAAAAAAGAAAGAAAGAAAGAAAAAAGAAAAAAAAAAGGAAAGAGCATCCCAAGGACAAAAGAAAGAACATTAGAAATCAATACATACTAGCAGAAATTCAAGGATTTCTAATTCTACGGGAATCTCCTTAAAGAAGTGCAAAGTGAGTTAGAAAAACGGAAAATAGGAAAGTAAAGGTGAGAAAGTTAGATGATCAGTCAGAAAAGCATATCAAAGCTGGGCATATGGGCATAGTGGTGTGTGCCTTTAATCCCAGCACTCTGACAGCAGAAGCAGGCAGAGCTCTATGAGAGTCTATCCTGGTCTACATAGCGAGTTCTAGGCCAGTGGAGGCTATATAGTGAGACCCTGTCTCACTGCCCTTTCCCCCCAGAAAAGTCTATCAACAGAGTAACAGGAGTTCTAGAAAAAGCATGGAGGAAGAAATCACCATTAAAATCTTTTTCTTTTTTTCCTTTTTGAGCTGACGATCGAACCCAGGGTCTTGCGCTCTACCACTGAGCTGAATCTTTTCCTTTTCTTTTTCTTTCTTTCTTTCTTTCTTTCTTTCTTTCTTTCTTTCTTTCTTTCTTTCTTTCTTTTTCTTTCTTTTTTTTTTTTTTTTTGAGCTGAGGATCGAGCCCAGGGCCTTGCGCTTGCTAGGCAAGCACTCTACCACTGAGCTAAATCCCCAACCCTTCTTTTTCTTTTTAATCCAAAACTGAAGTGTGGGTGGGGTCTGTGGATTTGAAACGTCCATCGGAAGTTGGAAGTGATGAGAATGAAGGTCAGGACCTCGAAAGCCATTCCAATTGAGTTTAAATTCTAGTCTGTGGGCATGGGGAAGTCCGCAGGGGTTAACCAGGTTCGACCGTGTACTGAAGTAGACATGGGAGCAGGATAAACACGGGGTGGGGGGACAGTGGTGGAGATGAGAATGGTTCGGAGGATCTCTGCAGAACACGGAAGCCACTTTAGTAATTTAGGCCCGGGGTGTAGCTCACGGGTAGGGCCTTTGCCCCACGTGTACGAGGTCCTGGATTGGATGCTGAGCACTGGAGAAGTGGGGAGATGTTTGTCCTGGATCGGATGCTGAGCACTGGAGAAGTGGGGAGATGTTTATCCTGGATCGGATGCTGAGCACTGGAGAAGTGGGGAGATGTTTATCCTGGATCGGATGCTGAGCACTGGAAAAGTGGGGAGCGGCTTACCAGGTGGAGAGAAGCACTGGAGCAGTAAAGTGAATTAGAGACAAAGGAAGTAGAAAGAAGTTTCTAGATTTCTAACTTGGACTATGTGGTAGAAGTTGAACTTAATAATAACCCAAACAGAAACCTGAGAAATTGGAGATTTTGTTTACGTGTGACAGTCTCTCACTATGTAGCTCTGGCTGGCTTGACTCACTAAATCATCCAGGATGACCCTGAGCTCATAAAGACCCACCTGCCTCAGCCTCTCAAGTGCTGGGATGAAAGGTGTGCACCTACCAGAACTTGCAGATTTAAAGGGAGAAATGACAGTTCCTTTTTAGACATACCAGATTTTAGAGTCCTTGTGAGATGTCCAAGTGCAAATGGTCTGAAGCTTAAGAAAACAGTTTAGGACTGGGAGAATTTGGCTAGGACAAGAGTAAAGGGAGGGGGCGTGTCTCGTGGAAGAAGACAGACCACCTAGAGCAAGCCTATGAAGCTGGGGGTCAGGAGGGCAGGAAAGAACTAGAAGAAGCAACTAGGCATCGATAACCAGGGGGACACACAAGGACATGCAAGCCCAAGAGAGTGCACGGCACATGCAAGGCTTGGGTTTGATCCCAGCTTTCCGGGGTGGGGGGAGTTTAGTTCAATATTGTGGTACATCATACAATGTATTTTTCATTTATTAAAGATTAAATGGGAGAAGCTGAGTTCGATGGGATGTGCCTGTAGTTCTTCTACTTGAGAGACTGAGATGGAAGGATTTTGTGAGTTTGCCATAACCTGGGCTATACAGAGTGAGATCCTGCCTTAAAAAAAAAAAAAAAAAAATTGGTGGGAGACACACATAACTAAAACACAGCAAGGTGTGTACAGTCTTAGGAGAGAACACTCTTGCTCTGCTGTTGGCTCTCAGTCCATGGTAGCTAACTGCCGACAATCTGTTGAACTCCAAACTCCCAGATAGCACTGCCTATGCCCCACACCCAGCATCCCTTCTTTGCCCATTCAATAGGAGCTCCACTCTGCTTGCTAGGATCAGCAGCTCAGCACAGCCGAGGGGCCCCTAGAATGGTGCATTTCCATTCGATCCTTTCTAGAATGCACAGGCATTCCAGAAGGATTAGAGAAGGCTGGATCAAACTGTGGTCAGGAACAGGCACCTGTCCTCAGGAAGTCTTGTTTTCTAGTCCCATGTTTCAGACTCTTCATTTACAGTCCTCTCTGAAGAGCCCTTGGATCTCTCCCGCCAACCCTGTTGACTTGGGGACATGCCAGTCCTGCTGACAGAGGTAGATTCGGATGCTAAAACTCAAATGCTAAACGAGTTCAGGTTCTCTTACAGAGGGTATCTGGACTCAAAGCAGGCCAGAGCTGGTCCATGGGACTAGCTCACCAGATGACAGAGAAACTTATTGAACCATGCAGCTAGGCAGGATCTGATCTGGAGGAGTCATCCACTGAACCACAGATGACTTTTCTGAATGTTACAGGTTGGTTGTACCTGCAGCAGGAGCAACCTGTTGGGGAGCAGAGAAACATGGATGATGAAGGAAATGGGAAGGCTATAGGGAAGAAGGATGGATAAGAACGAAGTAAAGTTGCATATATGTAGTGAAGCACATTATTTGTTTTGTATGCTAACTTAAAAATATAGATTAAAAAATAAAACTATACTACAGAAAAAAAAAATGTCAGTACTAAATCAAATCTTCAACCAGCCTGTAGGGAGCCAAAGAGGTCTTAAGCAACCGAAGTTCTGAGTGAATATGGATGGTTTGACATGAGCTGGCCATGTCAAAGAACCGTGGAAAATTGGCAAAACCTTTCCCCCCAGGTGAGCTCAGAACTGGCAAAGCCTTCTTCCCCTGGTCCAAGTTTGAGTGGTTACAAATGATTCACAAGTGTGGACAAAATTAGCAACCGCAGCTTCCTCCTCCGGGATGACTGCAAGCCGAGACTGCTCCCCTACGGAGACCTCCTACAGCCGTGGTTCTCAACCTTCCTAATGCTGCAACCCTTTAATACAGTCCTCACGCTATGGTGACCCTCACAAAGCACAAATTATTTTTGTTGCTACTTCATAACTGTAATTTTGCTATTGTTGGGAATCATAATGTAAATATCTGTGTTGTCCAATGGTCTTAGGTGATCCCTGTGAAAGGGTCATTCGACCCCTCCAAAAGGGTCATGACCTGCTGGTGTGGGTTAATCTTTTGGTACCCTGTAAAGATGTGTCTCTGCCTATGGAGCCTTCTGATTGGTTTAATAAAGAGCTGAATGGCCAATAGCTAGGCAGGAGAGACTAGGCGAGACTTCCAGAGAGAGAAGAATGCTGGGAAGAAGAATTAGGTGAGGCAGGAGATGCCAGCGAGACACAGAGGAAGTCAGACCTACAAAATGGAAGAGAGGTAAAAAGCCACGAGGTAGAACATAGATTAATGGAAACTGGTTAATTTAAGTTATAAGAGTTAGTTGGGAACAAGCCTAAGCTAAAGACCAAGTTTTCAGAATTAATAATAAGTTTCCGTGTCATTATTGGGGAGCTGGGGGTGGAGAAGAGCTGTCATATGAGACTATCGACCCCTGCTGCTGTGCAGTACATAAAAACTGGGTGAGGTTCCAGGAGTGTCATAGCAGTTAGTGTGGCTCCATCAGTGTGCACAGCCTACCTGACACAGCTTTTCTGCACCTACATTTGTGCATGTGTGTTCTTCCTTCCTTCCCTCCTAGCCTGAGTCAGGTTTCCAGACCCAAGCTGTGCAGCACTTGCCCATTAAGCTGTCAGATTCATCTCAATCTACACAAGTTAACACATAATACTGGAACGTGTAGTAAATGCATCCAAATCAACGAATTCCTCCATGTTATATTGTGCCTGCCTTAGAATCTACTCCTGTGTCTGTTTCCAGGAGTTTCTGTTAACAATGAGTATTAGGCAGACCTGGTGATGGTGCTGTATATTGTCCCTTCTTCTCCATGATTTTGTCTCTGCAGCTTCAGTTACCTACAGTCATCTACATCCCCTCCAGACCTCTTTCTTTTTCCTTCCTTCCTTCCTTCCTTCCTTCCTTCCTTCCTCCCTCCCTCCCTCCCTCCCTCCTTCCTCTCTCTCTCTCTCTCTCTGTCTCTCTCTGTCTCTCTGTCTCTCTGTCTCTCTCTCTCTCTTCCATTTTCCCTTTGCTCCTTTCTTTCTCTTTTCTTTTTTTTTGTTTGTTTTTTGAGTCAGGGTTTCTCTTGTATAGCCTTGACTATCCTGGCTGTAGACCAGGCTGGCCTTGAACTCACAGAAATCTGCTTGTGTAGTTGGAGTTTTCCTGCCTGGCCCACAGTCAGGACAAATCTCTCTCACCCACCAGCAGACATGTCTCACTGTCCAGAAAGTCTAAATTTTAAAAATATTTTAAATGCCATATTCTGTAGGTCTTTGAAGTATTTGAAGATTACCTATCCATCTGAAATATATCTATATATACCTAAAAGACTTAACTAACATGGCTATGAGTATGGTTATCAGAGATGACTAAATTATTAATCTATTTTTAAATTATCCATTACAATTTTAAATGAGCTGTACAAACATAATACCTTAAACAAGAGTAGAAATATACACACAGTATAATGAAATTAACTTTAAGTTTGTATCAATAGACTAAAATCTATACCAATGTAAAACACTTTAAACAAGTTGTTGCTCTTTAAAAGAAAGTTCATTAATCTACTCTTTCATCCTATTATATCTATATCATATCCCCTTTTCTTCTTTAGAAAGAGATCACATTTATAATCAACCTACTTTAAATAAAAATACTGTGTTTTTTTTCTGTCCCACACCAGAGGGCTCTTCTGATTTGGGACACAAAAATCTCTTAACCTTTTTTTTAGCAATATGTCTGGGTTTAAGAAGGAGTGAGCCAATTCCATCTCCAAAGCCAGCTTGATAATTTTGAGAAATTGGGCGTAGTTTCTCTTACTACTTCCTGCTGGAGGGGGGCGCTGTATCTTATGGGGACACAAAGAAAATTTTAGGATTATGGAGTAGTCAGTGAGGGTAAACCTCTGAGCCAGTTGCCTTGAAACCATTCTGGATGTTGGATCATCTGGGCCATGGTGTCACCAGAGACCTTTCAGGTGGTCTTGGCTGATCAAACCTGATGTATCTTAATCTGGAACAAATCCACAGCCTCTGGCTTTCTGTGGAAACAAAAGCAGAGACTCTTTTCCAAAGCAACATACCCTTATATCCAAATTTTGAAGTCAAGGTCCCTTTAAAATTTACATATTTGTTTAACTCAATAGCTTTTATGATCAAATCTTTTTCTGTGGTTAAAAATCCCAAAGACAACATAAACCAGATTCTCTGTGTAATATCCATCTTTGTAAGACTGAAAGCCACTGTGGCTGCTGGCTCTGCCCACCTCAGCTTCCCAACATGGCGTTGGTACAGTTTACTGCCAGCTCTGGGTCTGGAGCCATGTGTACCATCAGCTATCAGAAGCAGTTCTATCAAAGCAGTGCATAGCCCAGAAACTTTTTTTTTTAAACTAGCAAAGGCTAAATCTACCACGCAGCGGAGTAAAGTGCCACTTGTAGACTCCTCATTCCCGCCACACTGCAGGTCAGACACACATGCCAGGAACCTGTCATAGTAGCTCAAACTGCAGGCTGCCGCTAACTTGAGAGAAACAACTAGGAAGCTGTTTTTAGCTCCATTTTAGAATCTTTTTTCTCAGGTTTTAGGTGGAAACTCTTACCAACATGTTGGGCGCCATTTGTAGTTGGAGTTTTCCTGCCTGGCCCACAGTCTCACCCACCAGGCCCATAGACGCTCAGACCCAACCAAGTAAACACACAGAAACTTACATTGTTTAGAAACTGTAAGGCCATGGCAGGCTTCTTGTTATCTACTTCTTCTATCTTAAATTAACCCATTTCTATTAATCTATACTTTGCCATGTGGCTTGTGGCTTACCGGTGTCTTTACATGTTGCTTGTCATGGCAGCGGCTGGCGGTGTCTCCCTACCCAGACTTCCACTTCCCACAATTCTCCTCCTCCTTGTCCCACCTACCCTATCCTTCCTGCCTGGCTACTGGCCAATCAGCACTTTATTTATTTTAACCAATCAGAGCAACACATTGAACATGCAGAACATCCCACAGCATGCTTGTTCTGCCTCTGAGTGCTGTGATTAAAGGCATGTGCCACCAGTGCCCGGCTTACATACCAAAAATATTAAGTGTAAAATTCTAAAAATAAACAAGCTTTAACTTGTATGCTGTTCTAAAATCTCATATCATACTTTGTCTCAATCACCTCGTGTAGGAAAAAGACTCTGATTTTGGACTAATGACAGTTGAAATTTTGGGTAGAGAGGTTTAAGGATGAAGACTATTGGAAATTACCCTCAGTGATAATTAGTGGGTGCCTTGGATCCAAATAGTATGGAGAAACAGTGGAAATCTAATCAAATCACATAAGTTGTACATCACTTCTAGGATGTTCTTGCATATACAGTAAACTTGTTCTTTGGGGGCTAAAATGATAAATCTGAATCAAGAAAAATAAATCTGTAAAGTGCTCATCTGTGTTATATAATTTGGGCTATGGATGTAGCTCAGTTAGTAGATGAGTCCAAATATGTATGATGCCCTGTGTTCAGTACCTAGAATCATATAAAACTAAGTGAAGTTGATCATGCCTGTAATTCCAGCACTCAGGATGGGAGGCAGGAGAAACAAGAGTTCAAGGTTATCCTTAGCCACATGGTGAGTTTGAGGTCAGTTTGGCCTCTATGAAGCCATGTGCATGGAGGGATGTTAACTTAGATAAAAAGGGCATCTACAGCCAGGTGGTGGTTGCACACACCCTTGATACCAGCACTAGGGAGGCAGAAGCAGGTGATCTCTGAGTTTGAGGCCAGCCTGTCTGCAGAGTTCCCAGACAGCTAGGAATGTTACACAGAGAGACCCTGTCTTGGGAAAAAGAGAAAGGAAGGAATGAAGAAAGGAAGAAAGAAAGGAAGGAAGGAAGGAAGGAAGGAAGGAAGGAAGGAAGGAAGGAACGAAGGAACAAAGGAAGGAAGGAAGGATAGATTCTGAACTGAATGTGCTTCTTTTTGGCTAATCCTCTACTAAGGGACACATCTTCTCTGGGCCTCTAAACAATTGTCTTTGCCTCCCCATTTGTAACTGTAAGCAAATTACAGTCAGTAATGCTTCTTAGGTGCAAGCTGAAGTCGTTCACTGTAACCCTCATAGATGTCCTTTCAAAGCGATGGTGAGGAGTGCCGACTGTGAGGACATCAGGACTCCTTACTGGAAAATCTCTAGCCAGCTAATTACTTCACAGCTGTATCAAGGGCAGCTGGCTGTTGTTGTCATCATTGGATTGGTGCAGGGGCTTGATTGAGTCTCAGACCTCATACATGGTAAGTCTACACTGCATCGCTGGAATACACTGCCAGCCACATCAAATACAGCTGCTTTTTTTGTAAATGACAGTTCCATGAGAATCAACACAACATTATTTCTTTTTTTAAGCTTTATTCTTTTTTTATGATTTCTTAATGTAGCAAGATTTCTAATTGGTCTTAATAATAAAAACCCGAAGTCAGATATCAAGGTGAAAGCTGAAAGATCAGAGAAGCAGAGCAGCCAGGCACTAGAAAGACTTCTTACCTCTAGGAATCCTCAGACTGAAAGGGCCAGCTTCTGTCTCCACCCCACCTTATCACTTCCTCTTCTGCCCAGCCATATCACTTCCTATTTCCTCCTCCCAAGTGCTGGGACTAAAGGCATGTGCCTCACAAGTACTGTGATCAAAGGCATGAGATTCCAGGTGCTGGGATTAAAGGTGTGTGTCTCCACTACCTGGGCTCTAGTGGCTAGCTCCACACTCCGATCTCCAGGCAAGCTTTATTTGTTAGAGCACAAATGAAATATCACCACAACATATATGTGTGTCTGTGCAGGGGTTACATGTGTATGTCAGTGCAGGTACCCACAAAGTCCCAAAGAAGGCGTCAGGTTCCCTGGAGCTGAACTTGCAAGTGTTTATGAGCCATCTGATGCAGGTGCTGGCAACCAACAACTGTAAAAGCAGCAAGCACTCTTAAACACAGAGCCATCTTTCCAGCCCCGAAAATCAAATGTTAAAATACAAAGTTTGTTGGTTGAGGACATATTCAGACCTAGAAAGGTGACTACCTCTTTTCTTGAGGAAGCCAGAGCTATGAACAGGTAAGCATCTGTAAAGTTGCCCATCAGCACCGGAAATCAGACCGGGACTCTATCCTCGGCTCCCAGAGTGGTGCTGACCTCAGCATACAGGCATTCTTTAGCTGAGAAGCCCTGCCGCTCATCGACGATGTTCACTTTGGTTAATTAGAAATACTAAAATAACATGAGAATGATTTTGCTAGCATAAAAGAGCATGAATAAATTATATAAAAGCCATGAGTAAACAGAGCATTCACTTTAGCTTTTCACAATGGTTCCCATCTAAACGTCACAGACTTGAAAAGGTTCCAAAGTTCAATGTGATGGAAAGAAGAATAAGACTCACCTGTGCCCAACCACACTTCAGATGTATAATTAGCTGTTGTGGAACAGACAGTATGCTTCAGGGTAAGAGCTTAGTTTCCCTAAAATCTCTTTGGGCCATGTTATCAGATGTGCTTAAATAGAAAGAAGGTGTAAATTGTTGACTGAAGATTCAGTGTGACCCTGAAATAAAATTCCCTTAGGGCCCATCAGAGAGAGAGATGAACTACACTTCTCCCAAGGATTCAGAGAGTAGATATTCTCACCAGAATGGGAAGAACAGAATTCCCTTTGGATGCCTTCAACCTCTCCCCTAAGGAAGATAAATAACCACACGTTATTATATAGTGGTCTACCTGGGCTAATAGTAAGACCTTGTCTCAAAAACTAGAAACAACCAAATGAACAGAGAACACTCTCCAGTTCCGTGATGCCATGTTTGCTGGCCCACATCTCATTTGCTGCCCTTGTCCTCTGTCAGAACTGACAGGCTACCTCTCCCAGGTGAGCTCAGCTCTTCCTTTTACAATAAGTGAGCATGTGGAAAGAATTAAGATGATGATGGCTTAGCAGCTAAGAGCTGCTGCTCCTCTTGCAGAGGACTCAGGTTTGGTTCCCAACCTTCTGTATCTCCAGCCCTAGGGGATCCAAATCTCCCTTTTTAAGTACATGGTGCACATACATATATGCAGGCAAAACATCCATACACATAAAATGATAAAAAATAAATCTAAATTTAAAAAATATTTATATGATGTGTGTGTGGTGTGTGTGTGTGGGGGGCACCCTTGGAGGCTGGAAGGGTGCATCAATTCCTCAGAGCTGGAGTTACAGGTTGTGAGCTGCCTGATGGGAAGACTGGGAATAACTGCAAGAACAGAGCCCCCCCCCCCCCCCCCCCCCCCCGCCGGCACACGCCTGTAATCCCAGCACTCAGGAGGCAGAAGCAGATGGATCTCTGTGAGTTCGAGGCCAGCCTAATCAGGACAGCCAGATCTGCTGCACATAGAAACCCTGTGTGGAAAAACCAAAAAACCAAAAAAAGAAAAAGAAAAAGAAAAGAAGAAGAAGAAAATCCCAGTGCCCTAAAAGTAAAACAATACTCGACATGGCCTATAGAGACAGCACGTCTTTCACAGCCTGGTTTTATAACTCTCCCCTCACTCTCTATAGTCCAACTTTACCAAATAAATATAGCTGCTGAGTCTTCCAGGAAGGGAATTATGGAAATAAAGGATTTCTTGCTAAGCACTTGATGCTCAACTAAGGAAGGATGAGGGTGGAGGCAGGGCTGAGCAGGGAGAGCCTGGAAGACTGCAAAGCAGATTTGACAACTTTGGCAGTTCAGTGGGGAATTTTAAGAGGGAGGATGGACTACCACAGGGGCCACATTGCGAGAAATTGGTGGAGTGTTGTATCACAGTCTTGGTTATTGACTAGGCCATCTGAGAAGAACAGAACCTCCTCTGAGAACCTGAGGTGGAACTGAAAGAGTTAACAGCCAGCCGGTGTCAGCTGACCTGCTCTTCAGGGTCCTTTCTTCAAGGGGCCAGCCAATTCAATGTCTGTCACATGGGGTCACATAACAACAGCCCTAGGAAACCAAACGGAGACAGTCAACCAAGGCCTGCTGTATCACTTAAGGCTTTACAGATTAAGAGAGTCCCAGACTCTGACTCCCAGACTCTCTTAGTGGCAAAGATGTAAAGTTCTTGAAGGACCTGAAAACGATTCAAAAGCTCGCGTGGCTGAACACAACCTGTTTGGCAATGCTGGCTTCTAAGTGGTCAAGAAGTGAGTCTTAAGGCTGGTGAGATGACTCAGCAACTCAAGGCACTTGCTGAATTTGCCCCCCAAGCTCACGTGGTGGAAAGAGACAACCTCCGGCTTCTTAGGTGTGTGCTGGGATTGCAGTCGGTCTGCATACGTGTACGGTACACCTTCTACCTAGACTAAGCCGTCTCCCCAGCTCTACTGTGCATGTTTTCCATGTGCTCACCCTGGTGTCACTTTTATGATTCAGTTAAACTTAAATGTGAAATATGATTAACAATTAAAAAAAAAAACTAATGACAAGTTCCTCAAAGATTATAAACAAGTAAAAGAAATCACCCATGGAAGCTGACCTGTCACACATCTTTGGTATAATGTGGCCAAAGATTATTGAGATAGGGTCTCCTGTAGCCCAGGCTTAATATGAAGGCAAGAATGATCTTGAATTTGTAATCCTCCTGCCTCTACCTCCCAAATTCTGGGATTACAGGAGTGTCCCACCAGAACTTGTGGTGTGGTCAAAGTTTTAAGGACAAGAATTTGGGTCACTATTTACTGCTTTTTCATTTGGTGTTCTTGTGTGCCAGCCTGTGCCAGTCTGTGCCAGCGGTGGGTAGTACAAAGCTGACTCAAGTCCCCTCTCTACTCTCAAAGAAAGTTTGGGCATTATCAGCATTTTTCCCAAACCTCCTTCTGGCCTTCATAATCTTTTTGCTATGTTTTATTGCCATGTTTCAAAATTCAGTAACAGCCTCGGGCTTTGTGTCTCTGATAAGGTCTCCCTGGGGCAGCCCAGACCTTAGCCTACTCTCCCTTTTGCTCACTGTCAAAACTCAGGGACTGTGTTATCTGGCTACAATACAGATCCTTGAAATAATCTATCAACACACTGCAATTTCAATAAATATAAAGGAAAGTTTGGCCAAATAGAGACAAACACGGTAGTCTTAGACATCATTCTTTCTAAATTAGTAAATTGTTAAATGTAATTCTAACCAGTTCACAAATTTTACTTTTTTTTTTAGCTTATAATGCACTTTATTTAAAAAAACCTACATGACATTTTTTTTTCTTAAAAAACAATGCTTCTACTCCAAATACATCACAGCCAAAATAAAAGTTCAAGATGACATCAGCCCATTTGTCTAAGTCCTGATGTTACATGGGTGACAAGCAGCAGTCAGTCATGGTGACAGTTGACAGAGCCAAAATAATTACCCAGTGTGTTAACATTTCCCCTCTCTAAGCTGTCCTTTAAAGAAAACACAAATGGAGTCACACCATCTTCACAATAGTCCAGGAGAACAACCATGCCATCTGGATTCATGTTTTCACCAGTAAAAAACTGGTAGTCCTTGAAATTAGCAAAGATGTGTGCAGTCATGAAAGGCTTTACTCTCCCTGTGTTCTTCAAGTTTGCCTTTGAGAGATTTCAAGCAATCTTTGATGTGCTTTCTGAAGGCCTCTTCTGTGAAGCTGGTTTCTTGTAAGTGATGGTTCATGACAATATCCACACCAGTGACTGCTGTGCTTCCGGGACTTTCCGCCTCCGCCTTTAGTGGAAGGATGTCATCAATGATCAAGTCATCATTGTTACCCCCTGTTCTACTGACCACCTTGCCCTCCCTCCTCCAGCACAGCCCATCCTCTCTCTCCCGGATCTTGTAGATGTCAGAGAACAGCTTGTTGTGGCTGATAAGGTCCCAGTAGATGATCATGGTGGCCGCTGGAGACAGCAGCCAAGCCAGCATAGTGCTGCTGGAGTTACCACAGGGATGGTGGGGAGTGGACAGAAAAGCTTATCAGATTAATGTTAAGTTCTGGAAGACATAGAGGCAAGGTTTTTTTTGTTTGTTTGTTTGTTTTTTGTTTTGTTTTTTTTTTGTTGTTGTTGTTGTTTGGGTTTTTTTGTTTTGTTTTTTTTGGTTTTTTTGTTTTTGTTTTTTTGTTTTGTTTTGTTTTTTGTTTTTTGTTTGTTGTTTTTTTGTTGTTTTTTTTTGTTAACGAATGAAGATTAGCCCTTTATGGGAATTTTATTTATTTTGGACCCATGCTAAGCAAGCATTCTACTTCTAAAGTTGATCCTCAGACACAGAAACTGGGTTACAAATCTACAATTAAAATGGTGGTTATTCTTCTTTCAGGAAAGTCTTACGTGGATGTCCTCATCTCTATAAAGTGAAGCTTAATTCTCACCCTCTTTCCTTTGCATATGAGCTAGACTCGGGAGTTCTTTACGAAAGGATCTGTAGCAGAGGGGAGGAGAAGCCAGGAGTAAATGCGGACACTTGGCAAACACTAGCTTAGCCAAGTGAAGCAGGTTAGCTGTATAGGTGATGTCTCAGTCTTTCATAAAGCCTGACAGGATTTAATGAGAGGGGCACTTCCTCCCCTGCTTTGTTCTTTCCGAAAACCCGTAAACCCACACCAGTCATGGGAAGACATAAGGCAAACACAGATGGGGAGTCCTGCCACGGAACACCTTGCTGGTGTTTCTCGAGGGGTGTCGTGCTCATAAAAAACAAAGGAGACTGAGAAATTTCGCAGACTGGAGAGAAGGCTTAATGGCGAAGTGCAACATGGTGGCACATTCAGGAGGTTTAGGAGGACTGCCGTGAGTCCAAGGCCAGCCTGGCCTGAACGTGTGAATTCTGGACCAGCTTAGGCCAGCTAGTGAGACACTGAGTTTAAAAGGCAGGGGGAGGGCAGCGGTGGTGCACGCCTTTAATCCCAGCAGCCTTTGATCCCAGCACTCGGGAGGCAGAGGCAGGCAGATCTCTATGAGTTCGAGGCCAGCCTGGTCTACAAAGCGAGTCCCAGGAAAGGCGCAAAGCTACATAAAGAAACCCTGTCTCAAAAAAAAAAAAAAAAAAAAAGGCAGTGTGATGGGATGCCTTGGGTCCTTATAAAAATTATCATTTATAACGCTGTGGCAATAATGTAAGATACTGACAATGAAGTGCTGTGGGATGTTCTGTATGTCAAATGTGTTGCTCTGATTGGTTAAAAATAGAGTACTGATTGGCCAGTAGCCAGGCAGGAAGGATAAAGTAGGCGGGACAAGGAGGAGGAGAAGGCTGGGAACAGGAAGGCTGGGGATAGACTGCCAGCCATGGCCATGACAAGATGTAAGCCACAAGCCACGTGGCAAAGTATAGATTAATAGAAATGGGCTAAATATAAGAGTAAGAGCTAGACAATGGTAGGCCTGAGCTAATGGCCAAGCAGGGTTTTTTTTGTTTTGTTTTGTTTTGTTTTTTGGTTTTTCGAGACAGGGTTTCCCTGTGTAGCTTTGTGCCTTTCCTGGGACTCACTTGGTAGCCCAGGCTGGCCTCGAACTCACAGAGATCCACCTGCCTCTGCCTCCCGAGTGCTGGGATTAAAGGCGTGTGCCACCACTGCCTGACAATGTTTTTGTTTGTTTGTTTGTTTGTTTGTTTGACCAAGCAGTTTAAATAATGTAAGTGTCCATATGATTATTTCATAGGTGGGTTATGGGACCACGGGGGCTTGGTGGCACCTGGAGAGAAGCTCTCCAACTACAATGAAGGAAACTGGGTGAGGAATACATGGGAACTCTCTGTATGTGCTGTAATTTTTCTATAACCTGAAACATGTTGTGGAGTATTAATTACTTTAAGGTGTATTATATTTGTTTATACTGTGGAATATTTGTTTAATGATGCAAAAATGTATTGTATTCTTTTATATTGCATTTGTTTAACTCTGTGAAGCTGTGTTACTGTGCCTGTCTAAGACACCTGATTGGTCTAATAAAGAGCTGAACAGCCAATAGCAAGGAAGGAGAGAGGGTGGGTGGGACTGGCAGGCAGGGGATAAATGGGAGAAGAAATCTGGGAGAGAGGGAGCAAGAGAACAAGGAGAGGAGGATGGTAGGGGCCAGTCACTCAGCCACACAGCCAGCCATGGAGTTCAGAGTGAAAGTAGGATTACCGAAGTAAGAAAAGGAAAAAGCCCAGAGGCACAAGGTAGATGGGATAATTTAAGTTAAGAAAAGCTGGCTAGCAACAAGCCAAGCTAAGGCCAGGCATTCATAAGTTAAGAATAAACCTCTGTGTGTGATTTATTTGGGAGCTGGGTGGTGCCCCCCCAAGAGAAAAAGAGTAAAAAATCCCAACAACAGAAATGAAATCCTGTTTGACTCTCATCTATTCAAACATGAAAATCTGTAACTATTTATTCAGCATCTGCTATTAAACACGCACTGTTCTCCAGGCGCTTATCACCTGTGGGAACAGATACACGTGCTTGCACAGGCAAGGGATTCAGACCCCCATGGGACAAACAAGGGTGAGGGACCAGCATCTTTGCCTGCCAACAGCAACACTGGGCAGGGCAAATCCAGACCTGACTTTCTTTTATTTTCTTGTGGTTTGTGTGTGTGTGTGTCTGTCTGTCTGTGTGTCTGTCTGTCTGCCTGCCTGCCTGCCTGCCTGTCTGTTCATTTTGTTCTTGTTTGTGTGTTAGACAGATTTCACTTTGTAGTCCAGCCTGGCCTGGAACCTCAGACCCTCCTAGTGCTAGGATTATAGATTTGAGCCCTTGTGGCATACTCTCCAGCCCTGGTTTTCTTTTCTCTCTCTCTCTGTGTGTGTGTGTGTGTGTGTGTGTGTGTGTGTGTGTGTGTGTGTTCATGTGTGAATATATGTGGTGATATATTGTGTGCACTAATAAAATTTGCCAGGAGATCAGAGAGACAAAGGAACAAGCCACTGCTGCGTCTCACCTTGTCAGTTCCAGAATCCTCTGACTGGATGTCTCTGAGTCCTCAGCTGAAAGGGGTCCAGCTGAAAAGGGCTTCAGTGGAAAGAAAGCACAGTTCCTGTCTCCGCGCCTTACATACCTGTCTCCTCACCTTACATACCTGTCTCCTGGCCTTACATACCTGTCTCAGTGCCTTACATACCTGTCTCCGCCCAGCCATAGCACTTCCTTCCTAGTGCCGGGACAAAGGCATGTGTGCTTCCCAAACTGGTAGCAGAGGCATAAGATCTCAAGTGCTGGGACTAAAGGCATGCGATTCCCAAGTGTTGAGATTAAAGGTGTGTGCCACCACCACCTGGCTCTATTTGTCTCCTAGACTGAATTAATCTCATGTAATCCAGGGTGGCTTTGAACTCACAGAGATCCAGAGGGATCTCTGCTTCCTGAGTGCTAGGATTAAAGGTGGGTGCCACCACAGCCTGGCATCTATGTTTAATCTAGTGGTTTATTCTATTCTCTGATCTTCAGGCAAATTTTATTAAGGTACAAAATATCACCACAAATATGAGTGCATGTGCATGTGTGTACACATGCATGAGGAAGTCAGAGGTTGATGTCAGGTGTCTTCCACAATAGCTCTCTGCCTTTTTTAAAAAAAAAGAAAACTCAGAGCCCACCGTTTTGGTAAGCTGGCTGGTGGGTGAGCTCCAGGGTCCACCTGCTTTGCCCCCCAGTGCTGAGAATACAGACACACACTGCAGACCTGGCTTTTAAAGAGGAATGCTGGGAATTCACGCTTGTACAGCAAGTAGTCTAAGGACTGTGCCGCCTCCGAAGGCCCAGGCCTTCCTGATCAATCCATCTCCAGTGTGGTGACATCACCTGAAAGCATCACAGCCTCACTTGGGGATGTCTCTAATTGAAAAGAAAATCCTCCCGTGTACATAATTTTAAGCAACGCATTAGGTGTTTGGATAACGATCACTGTGCAGTCTTAGCATGTAGTTGGGTTTTTTTATTCTTCACTCTTTGGGGGCCCACCACCGAGATCCAAATAAATACAAGATTTATTCTTACTTAGGAATGCCCACTCTCAGCTTGGTTTGTTTCTAGTCAGCTTTTCTTAAATTATTCCATCTAACTTTTGCCCCTGGGCTTTTACGTTTCTCTAGTCTGTATACCTGTGTTTACTTCTTACTCTGTGGCTGGGTGAGTGGCTGGGTGGGTGGCTCCTGGCATCCTCCTCTCCTCCTTTTCTCACTCCTTCCCCTGTAGATAGAGTTTTCCTGCCTGGCCCAGAGTCAGGACAAATCTCTCTCACCCGCCAGGCCTATAGACGCTCAGACCCAACCAAGTAAACACACAGAAACTTATATTGCTTACAAACTGTATGGCTGTGGCAGGCTTTTTGCTATCTAGTTCCTCTATCTTAAATTAACCCATTTCTATTAGTCTATACTTTGCCACATGGCTCGTGGCTTACCAGTACCTTACATCTTGTCTTGGCCGCAGCTGGCAGTATCTCTCTGCCTTCACCTTCCGCTCCCAGAATTCTCTCTCCTTGTCCCGCCTATACTTCCTGCCTGGCTACTGGCCAATCAGCATTTTATTTATACAGATCAATATCCACAGCATTCCCCTTCTCTCCTATTTATTCTCTCTGCCTGGTAGCCCCTCCTATTTCTCTCTCCTGCCTAGCTATTGGCTGTTCAGTTCTTTATTAGACCAATCAGGTGTTTCAGACAGGCACAGTAAGACAGCTTCATAGAGTTAAACAAATGCAACATAAAAGAAATGCAACACATCTTTGCATCATTAAACAAATATTCCACAGCATAAACGAATGTAACACATCTTCAACAACATTAGTGAGCCCAAGAAAAGAGACTGCCAGAAGTATGCCTTTACAGAAATGTAATGATAGCAGTGAATAAATAGTAACTTGGAAGAAATGAACATGGAGGGCAGTCTGACAAAGAGGTGCATGATGGGAGCTCTCAGAATGAAGAGCGCTTTGTTTGCTGTAAGGCTATGGGTTTTTCCTTGCTGAACAGAGAAATCCTGTCTCAAAAAACCAAAATGTAAATAAGTAAATAAATACATACATACATACATACATTCATAAAAAGAATCACAACCAAGCTTTGAGCTGGAAGTAAAAAAAAAAAAAAAAAAAAACCAGCATGGCCAGCAGTGGTGCGCGCCTACCTGTAACCAGCCCCTGAGAGGAGGCTCTCTGCCAGCGTCAGGCCATCCACGGGGGACTGGATGGGTAACAGAAAGACAAAACTATCAATATCAAATATGGCTACATGGTTAGCTGTTAAAAACAAGGACTATAAGGGATGGGGGACACTGGAATGATGGCTCAGTGGTTAGTACACTATTTTTGTGAGTTCCCAGCACCCATGTTGGGTAACTCACAACTGCCTGAAACTCCAGCTCCAGGGGATCTGATTGCCCTCTGTGGACTCCACAAACGCCCGCACTCCAGTGCACACACCCCACATAGGCACCCAGATATACGTGTAATCAAAGATAAAATAGATTTTGAAAAAACAAGACTATAGTAGTCATGCACAGCTCCCTCCTGCCTCCTCCACCTGTTTATTGTTTATTATGTCATGGCCATCTCTCCTTATTCATCAGAAACAATAAAAACTTAAAATCTCTCCATTTCTTCAGGTTTGTTTAAATTAAAATATAATTACATCATTCCCTTCCACTCCTCCCTCAAACCTTCCCATACCGACCTTGCTCCCTCTCAAATTCACACACTTTTTTTTCTTTCATTGTTGTTTTATAGACTCCTTTTTTACTTATTTTAGAGACAGACTCTTACTATGCAGCCCAGTTAGTCTCAAACTTGTAATCCTCCTGCCTCAGCTTCCAAGTATTAGGATTACAGGCATGTGCCACCACATCTGGCTTGCTCTGCAGTGGTTGGTTTGTTTTGTTTTCTCTCTCTCTCTCTCTCTCTCTCTCTCTCTCTCTCTCTCTCTCTCTCTTTTTTTGGGGGGTTTTTCAAGACAGGGTTTCTCTGTGTAGCTTTGTGCCTTTTCCTGGAACTCGCTTGGTAGCCCAGGCTGGCCTCGAACTCACAGAGATCTGCCTGGCTCCCGAGTGCTGGGATTACAGGTGTGTACCACCACTGCCCGGCCTGTTTTGTTTTCTCTATTCTCCCAATTAATACTGTTACTCTCATTTGGGAGTTAATTGTGGGTGAAAGAGTGTAGACGTGGCTCAGGTGATGGTGTGTGAATTGTACTAGGCCATCTACTCAGCATCACTACTATCCTCTTTGGACCCTGAAGAGTCACAGAAAGAGTCACGTTTGCCAGGACCCCTTCCCTGTTCTGAGGCAGGACAGAAAGACAGAAAATTATGGAGACTCGCGAAGGAAAATTAGCCCCTCCCCCCAGTCTGGTTGAAACCTGTTGCCAGCTGAGACTCAATAACTCCAGCACATTTAACGTTTGCGGTAGAATTGCCTAAATACAGACAATGATTGTTTTATATGAAGATATCTTCAAATCAGAATGCGAAAACATGATGAGCTTGAGCACAGATAACCTTCAGGTACAGCCTTGCTTCTCTCCCAGATATGTTTCAGAAGTTTCACAAACAAGACTCTTAACTTTTATTTATAGTAAAGATGTCCTAACTGCCCACAGCCCTGTGATCTAGGGTTTTATCTACTGTAATCCTGTCCAGAACCACCCTGTGATCTCACTGAGGTTTTGTTTTGTTTTTGAGACAAGATTTCTCTGTGAAACAGCTCTGGCTGTCACTTTGGTAGACCAGGCTGGCTTCAAACTCACAGAGGTCTGCTTGCCTCTGCCTCCCCAGTGCTAGGATTAAAGGTGTGCACCACCACTGCCTGGCTTCTTGTGTTTGTTTGTTTGTCTTTGAGACAGAGTCTCCCTAAATAGCTCTGACTGTCCTGGAACTCACTATGTAGACCAGAGATCTGCCTGCATCTGCCTCCTAAGTGCTTGGAATAAAGGCGTGTGCTACCATGCCTGGCTTCATTTAAGTTTTTTAACAGTCCTTCAAAGACAATAACTTCAGAACTCATCAAAAATATATGACTATTGTAAAGACTGTGAAGTATATACAACTCTCTGAGAAGACATACCCAGACCTCCATACATCCTATTCTTTCTATTAGTTCTTTCTATTAATCCCTGTGTTTAAATCTATGTCAAAAATCTCACTCAACAAACTGCAGCTCTGCTTTTATTAGCTGTCTTAGTGTTCTGTTGCTGTGAAGAGACACCACGACCAAGGCAACTCATAAAAGAAAGCATTTAATTGGAGACTAGCTTACAGTTTCAGAGGTTTAGTCCATTATCATTATGGCAAGGTCATGGAGGCATGCAGGCAGACACTGGAGCATACATCCTGCTTCAGGAGAGTGATGTGGGGGGAGGAAGGGGAAGGGAGGTAGGGAGGAAGAGGGAGGAGAGAGAGAGAGAGAGAGAAAGAAAGAGTATTGAAGCCTCAAAGCCCATCCCCAATGATGTACTTCCTCTAACAAAGCCACGCCTACTCCAACAAGGCCACACCTTGTAATCCTTCTAATCATTTCCAACAAGGTCACTCCCTGGTGACTAAGCATTCAAATATAGGAGCCTTAGGGGAGCCAACTTTATTGGAACCACCACATTGGCTCACTCTGGTACTCCTTTCTGTGACAAAATCAGCTTTAACCGAGTGCAGGTCTACTAAAAAGAACTCTCCAGACTGCTGTGGGAGCAGCGTAGGCAGTCGCTGGCCCATCCATGCCACTGTTGATGGTTTCAGATTATGAGACACACTGGTATCTGGTTGGAGAGCTAAAGAGAAGAGGTCATTATTCTCTAAAGATGATTGCAGCCAGATATGTGGACAGATGGGAGAGCCATATAGTCATCCAGGGAGCTCTAGAAAACTCCACATACTGCTACAGACTACTGAGATAATTGGAGGAGTCTGCTTAGGCCGGCTGGGAACGCTGGAACCTTCCCAACAAGCTCTTGAGAGCAGCTCACCTGTTTGTGCTTCAGGGTGAGCTCTTTGGTGGCACTTTCCGGAAGTCTGATAGTGACTTCTCCAACCTTGTGCTAGCTTATGGGTGGTTCCTTCCCTGGGCTGGTGGTCCTGGGTTCTATATAAAAGCAGGCTGAACCAGCCATGAGGAGCAAACCAATAAGCAGCTCTCCTCCATGGCCTCTGCATCAGCTCCTGCCTCCAGGTTCCTGCCCTGCTTCAGTTCCTGCCTTGACCTCTCTCAGTGGACCATGATTCAGGATACATAAGCCAAGTGAACCCCTTCCTCCCCGGGTTGCTTTTTGGTCATTGTGTTTCATCACAGCAATAGAAACCCTAACTAAGACGAAACTTCACTCTTCTTTGTATCCCCAGTGAACCGGTGGTATCCCCAATTCATATCTTATCTGGAAAACAAAGGCTGTTTTTACATTATCTGAGTCCAACTATAATTTATACAGGACCCTTCAATTTCTTTAGATGTCCAGGTGATCACACTAGTTCACTATGGTTTTAGGAATTAAACAGGTTTTAATATTTCCCTCTTTGGTTGTTATAATGGTTACTTTCGTACTTTAACTTAGCTGGGGTATAATAGCTGGAGGGAACCTTAATTTTAAAGTCTTAGATTTGTTAGAAATATCGAAGTCATGATGTTTTTAGTGAGGTCTCAGACAGAAATGACAAACATGTTATTATTGGACACTGGAGAAAAGCTGACCCTTCGTATGATATGGCAACAAAACTGGGTGTGTCATGTTGTAAGGTTAGGTAGAAAGTAGAAAGTCTAAACAATAAATTTAGAGATTGCCAAGAAAAATGTGGAAGACATGGCTTGCTTTCTCCTTGCTGCTTCTAGCAAAGTATGAGAGAGGAAAGAGATAAATTGAAGAAGTGGCTATTAAGCAAAAAAAAAAAAAAAAAAAGCACTTGATTGAGAAAATTTCTCTCTCTCTCTGTCTCTGTCTGTCTGTTTCTCTCCCCCACCCCCTTTCTAGAGATGATCTTACTGTGTTGCCGAGGCTAGTCTTAAACTGGCAATCCTCCTTTCTCAGCCTCCTGAGTAGCTGGGATTAGAGGAAATGCCACCACAGCTGCTTCCTGTGCAGACAGCACGCTCTAGAACCGAAGCCCAGGACGTAGCCGGGCAGACTTTGCTGAGAAGTTTAGATATGGGACTTGCGGATTGATTCAGCCATCTCAGCACAAGCAGGAAGGGTCCTCTAGGAAGAACTCACTCATATCCCAGCGTGGGTCTCCTCGGCATGTGTCATACATAGACCTACAGAGTTTTTGAGGCTATTGTAGCTACAGAAACACTGGCTGAACCAACAGAGACAGAAACAGAATGAAGTGAAGGATGATTGTCAGACTTCAGGGGTTCCACAGGCAAGAAAGGAGCTGACACAGTTACTCAGCAACGTATATGTGATGTGATTCAATAAAAAGAATGACTGGCTGTAAAGGCAGATCCCTGGACCCTGAGATCAGAGATGCTGGTCCAATGAGCCAAGATACTTCCTTGGGCACAGATGGGATCAAGCTGCAAAGAATTATCCCCAGGCCTTGATACCTAGTGAAACAGCCCTGCTAGCTTCCAAACTGGGACCCCACTATTCCTTCCATCTCCTCTCTTTTAGAATGGAATTGTCTTTTAGAAGAGAATGGTTGTTTTTTCTTGTTTTATAGTCTATAAATAGAGGTGAATCTAGCTCTGGACCACACCGGCTAGAGTCCCCGCTCTATTTCTGATTTAAGTGATAAAGAGCATGAGATGGAGCAGGTAGGTGGTTTGCTCTTTGATGAGATTTAGGATTTAGACGGTGTTGGAAGGAGTTAGGACTTGGGGCATGTTGGGGTGGGATGGATCGTACTTTGTACATGAGGCATATATGAATTTGAGGTGACAATGGGCAGACTCTTCAGGCTTGAACAGTAGCCCTCAAAAATCCTTGTCCACTGGAGAACCAGAATATGACCTTATTTAGAAATAGCCTTTTCAGGTGGAACCAAGGTGGCATCATGTTAGATTGATCTGTAAGGGGAAAGCCCTGTGAAGACTCTGTTAGAGACTGAAGTAATGTAGCTGTAATCAAAGGTTAGTGAGACTTCTACCAGCCACCCTGCTGGAGAGGTGTGCAGTGAATCTCCTCCAGGCCTCCAGAAGGAACCAGCTCTGCTGACACTTTCATTTTGGATGTCTAGCCTCCAGAACTGTGACAGAGTAAATATCTATCATCTGTCTGCAACAATTCGTTAGAATACATCTAGGACACTAATCTACTCAGCATTTAGATGTTGGTTGACACTTGGTCCTTTTACTTTACTTTATGTGTATGTGTGTCTGTGGTGTCTAAACCTCATGTATGCAGGTGCCCCAGGAGGCCAGAAGAGGGAGCTGGGTCCCCAGCCCTGGCATTACAATGGCTATGAGCTGCCTGATGTGGGAACCAAACTCTAGTCCTCTGGAAAAGTAGGAAGCATTCTTTTTGTTTTATTTTGTTTAGAGACAAAGTCTCACTATGTAGCCCTGACTGGCCTAGAATTCACTATGCAGACCAGGCTGGCCTCAAACTCACAGAGATGTCTTTGCCTCCTGAGTGCTGGGATTAAAGAAGTGGAAAGCATCAATTAACCAATGAGCCATCTCTCCAGCCCCAGTCATTGTATTTTAAATACATATCTTTTGTTCAATATCTGGGTCACACATTTTTTCTTCCAGTTTGCCACTTAGCTTTTCACTTTGTCAATACTACTGGTCTCTATGCCTTCTATATCTATGTCTACATCTACATCTATATCATCTATATCTATATTTAATCATTTATATACTAGGGATCAAGCCCGGAGGTTTTGCATGTGGAGGCAAGTATAGCCAACACAAGAAATTTTTAATGTAAAAGTTATAAATCTTCTCCTTCATGTTTTATGCTTTTTATGTTCCATTTAAGAAATCTTTCCCTGCAGTGGTGGCACACACCTTTAATCCCAGCACTCGGGAGGCAGAGCCAGGCAGATCTCTGTGAATTCGAGGCCAGCCTGGGCTACCAAGTGAGTTCCAGGAAAGGTGAAAAGCTACAAAGAGAAACCCTGTCTCAAAAAAAAAAAAAAAAGAAAAGAAAAGAAAAGAAAAAAATCTTTCCCTGATACCTGGGCAGTAGTGGAGCAGGCCTTAAATCACAGCAACTGGAAGGCAGAAGCAAGTAGATCTCTGTAAATTCAAGGCCAGTCTACAAAGCAAGTTCCAGGCCAGCAAGAACTGTAAAGAAACCTTGTCTCAAAAAAGAAAAAAAAAGGAAAGAAAGAAAACATTTTTCCTGAAACTCCAAAAACATTCTTGTTGTTTGTTTTTGCTCTTTGCTCTTTTGGGGGGCCCACCACCAAGCTCCCAAATAAGTCACACACGGAGGCTTATTCTTAATTATGAATGCCTGGCCTTAGCTTGGCTTGTTTCTTGCCAGCTTTTCTTTACTTAAATTATTCCATCTATATTTTGCCTCTGGGCTTTTTCCTTTTCTTACTTCTGTGTATTTTACTTTCACTCCTACTCCATGGCTGGCTGTGTGGCTGGGTGGCTGGCCTGGGTCCTGCTCTCCTCGTTCTCTTGCTCCTCCCAGATTTCTCCTTCTTTATGTTCTCTCTGCCTGCCAACCCCCCTCCCCCATCCTTGCTCCTGATTTCTATTGGCTGTTCAGCTCTTTATTAGACTATCAGGTGTTTTAGACAGGCACAGTAACACAGCTTCACAGAGTTAAACAAATGAAACAAAAACAAAAGTAACACACCTTAAAATAATATTCCCCAACACATTCTCCTTTATTTTCTTCTTTAACGGTTTATGAATGGTATAATGGTGTGGGTAAGATTGTGTCTTTTGGATATTTTACTCAAGTACTCAGTAATATACCCCAGCCCTTCTCTACTGACACATAATTTCTATCATAATACTGTATCACATTCCACACATCCAGGGGTCTGGTTTTAGCATCTCTCTTCTGTTGTTTGTGCCTATTCTCTACCCTTGTACCAATAACAAATTAATTGCTATAACTTGGTAGCAATAGTTTTTGGTGAGAGGCAATTTTACCTTCCAGGTAATTTCGCTAAATATAAAATTTAGCAGAATTTGGAGTCATTTTTGGCCATTATAAACTTGAAGGTGGGTGTGTACCACTGGCATCTAGTGGGTAGTGGCCAGAAATGCTGCTAAACTATAGGGACAGTCCCTCAGAACAAAAACTTAGGTAGTGTCAAATGCTGTCTATTTTATAGTAAGAGCTGGAGTCCAGTGATTCCTCATAGTAATTCTTTATGATTTATCCTACTAGCCTCACTGAAAAAACAGAGATGCTAATAGATTAAGTGACTTGTCTTATATCATATACTTCTTAACAACTGTTAAAACCAAGTACAAACTAAAATAAAACTTTCTAAAGTAAGATAGTTCTCATCCTAGCCTAAGACAGAGCTCTCAAATCCCACTGACTATTCATTTCATCAGACAACTCACTGTATTGCCTTCATGTACCAGCTCATGGGTTGCGTGGTAGAAATACCAAGAAACAGCAGGGCAGTGGTGGCACACACCTTTAGTCCCAGCACTCAGGTGGCTGAGGCAGGCAGATCTCTGTGAGTTCGAGGCCAGCCTGGACTACAGAGTGAGTTCCAGGAAAGGCGCAAAGCTACACAGAGAAAGCCTGTCTCAAAACCACCCCCTCCCCCCAAAAAAAGAAAGAAAGAAATACCAAGAAACAGGCCCAAGCGTCCCTCAGGAAAGTTCATGGCCTGGTGTGGAAATAGACACTGAACAATCTTTCTCCAAGTGCAAGTGTGGTAGGTAGTTCTCATTTGGGTACCTATAACAGGACCGTGCTTTACAGTCTTCAGGAAAATGGCATTCTGTGTGTTCTCAAACCTTGTTTAAAATAGCAGCTTTAATCTGTGGTGACAGGGTCTGCTAAACAAAATTCAACTTAACCCAAACCTATTCAAAGTCTTGCAAATTCCAAATCCACTCACCTAGTAGAATTTTAGAAGAATATGGTGAACAGCCGTGAAAAGGCAACAATTAATCTTTCCTTTTGTTTAGAGAAAATCCCCGCCAATTCTATCTGCATTAGTAGCAGGAACCTGGTGATGAGACAGCAGGATGAGCCTTAGCACCATTTAAACTCCCTCTGCTCTTCAGGAGTTTGGAATGAAGACCTGCAGGGTCATTAAGTCCTCTCTGTGGAAGCAGGATGGATGTGCTAGTCTCAATCCATCCATAATAGATGGCTGTATAGTGCGGCCTTAGAAACCTACCCTTAGGATGCTCTCTCCAGCCTCCCTCCGCAGTTCTTAAGTGTTCCAAGATTTTAATGTTTATTAAATCCGAACCTCATCAATTTATTTCCAATACACAGATGATGAGAGGTAGGATTCGTTACAATTGATTAGACACCTGTCCCTCCAGTGCTGGATTCACAGTTTACATACACACGAGGCACTTTCCAGTGTCGGCCAACTTCCTTTCCCTCCCAAACGCCCAGTTTTCTTATATTTAGTCTTACATCACCCCCTGCATCCCTCCCCTCCCACTCACATCCTGCCTCTTCTCTCCTGGGCGCTTGACCTTCCATTTCCTCTAGATTCAGTCCTGGATGAGCTCCTGATTCTGGTTGCTGATTGTTTACTTTTCACTTGCCCATCTCACTTCTTTTGAAAGGCAATGCTTTAGGCACGGTAACTTTAAATACATTAGCGATCCTTGCATATCACTGTCCTTGGCTCTCAAGTTGCATTTATGGGAAGTCTCATCCAGTGATGCTCACATTGCCTACTTAACCTGCTGACACATTTTCAGTTATGCATTTCTTCTACACTGAAGTAGATTGATAAAGAAAACCAGGTGGTTTGGAACAGTACTTAGTTGGGGGTTGTGAAGACAGTAATTCAATTAAAAAGACTCCCATTCTGACCATTCAGCTAGCAGATACTCAATAAGCATCTATTGTGTCCCAAACACTGGCATGTAATATTCTAAAACTTGGGCTCTGTCTAGCGTTCACATCCCCAGTTGGGTGCCAAGCTGGGAAGATGGCTCAGAGGTTAAGAGCATTGGCTGCTGATCCAGAGGACCTGAGTTCGATTCCCAGTAACCACATGGTGGCTCACAACCATCTATAATGAGATCCAGAGCCCTCTTCTGGTATGCAGGAAGAACACTGTATACATAATAAATAAATAAGTCTTTTTAAAAGGAAGGAAGGAAGGAAGGAAGGAAAGAAGGAAGGAAGGAAGGAAGGAAGGAAAGAAGGAAGGAAAGAAGAAGAAAGAAAGAAAGAAAGAAAGAAAGAAAGAAAGAAAGAAAGAAAGAAAATAATTACCATAAAATGTAGTAATGCTCTAAAAGTCATGGGAACCCAATAGAAGGCAGCTTGACTATTTGCTGAGTGTTTCACGCTGACAAGTGGGCATTATGTTAACAGAGACTATAGAATGAGGGTCAGGGGCATGGCTGGGTTGGTAGAGCACTTGCCTAGAATGTACAAAGTCTTGGGTTTGATCCCCAGCACTGAACAAAACCAAGTGCAGTGGCTCCTGCCTGTTATCCACACGCGTGGATAGGCAGGAGGATCAGAAGTTCAAGGTCATCCTCAGCTATATAGTGAGTTTGAGGCTAGCCTGGACTACTTGAGATCCTACCTCAAAAAAAAAGTTCTCTCTCTCTCTCTCTCTCTCTTCCTCCCTCCCTCCCTCCTTCCCTCCTTCCATCCATCCATCCATCCCTTCTTTCCTTGCTTTTTTTTCTTTCTTTTAAGAATTGACACAGGTTCTTTGTGATGTCACTCTGCTTCAGACTAAACTTACATATATCTCAAAAAACTCTACTGCACGAACTGAGATGCTTCTGTCCTGTGTTATGTACAGTCGGTACCCTCCTTTCTGTGAAGCTGAAAGCAGAGAAGATTTTCTGGCAATCCTCCCGAATGGAAAGTAGATATGATAATGCCCAGAGATGAGCAAGCTGCTCCTGCAGTTCCACCAACTTTTCAACATCAAGTGAAGAGCCCCAGGCCTCTAGAACCAGGAAGCTTCAGCCTTTATGGATCAGAAGTTTCACTTCTCCATTTCTCCAGAGTACACATGGTTTGATGATGTCTTCTCTCATCCATTTTTTTAAAAAGTGACTAATTTGCAATAAAATTGTATGCTACCTTCATATATTCTCATTTTCAAAAGATGTCCCTTCTTTTAGCTTATCAAATCTGATTAATGAATTATATTTTTTAAAAAGTTATAAAAGCTCCCTTAGGGGGAAAAGGAAGCAAAATAAAGAGAGTGGGGTGATACAGGATAAACCAGATGTGGTCCTACCCTCAGGAGCTTAGTCTAGTGAAAGTTAAGAAGATAAACCAGGGCTGGAGAGATGGCTCAGCGGTTAAGAGCACTGGCTGCTCTTCCAGAGGACCTGGGTTCAATTCCCAGCACCTATATGGCAGCTCACAACTGTCTGTAATTCCAGTTCCAGGGGATCCAATACCCTCAAATTGACATACAGGCAGGCAAAAAACCAATGCACATAAAATAAAAATAAAAAATAAAAAGATAAACTAGATGTGGTCCTACCCTCAAGGAGCTCAGTCTAGTGAAGGTTAGGAAGAGGACGATCAGTGAGAGGTGAAAGGAGGGGCCTTCCAGATAGGCTAAGACCCTCAACAAGGACAGTTCTTCACTCAGTCTACTAATTCAAATGCTCATCTCTTCTGAAATGCCTCACACACACCCAGAAGTCATCTAGCCACTATTAAATACTGTGTGCCAGCATACATACATTCTGCATTTTATTAATTATTATATACAGCTAGCTGACACAGGTGACAGCCTGCTGCAATCTGAGATACTATATATAGAAGACCTACTATGTGCCAGAAACGTTACATATTTTATTTATTTATCATTTTATTAGTGGCAGTGATACAGCTTGACCCAAGCCTGGCACGTGGTAGGCAAAGGCTCCACCATGGATCATCTCTCATCATTTTAGTCAGCCCCGACAAGGAACTTGTGAGGTGAATATTGTTTCTCTTGTTTTGTTTGGTTTTTTGAGACAGGGTTTCTCTGTAGATTTGGAGCCTGTCCTGGAACTCACTCTGTAGCCCAGGCTGGCCTCGAACTCACAGAGATCTGCCTGTCTCTGCCTCCTGAGTGCTGGGATTTAAAAGTGTGCACCACCACAGCCCGGCTGTTTGTTATTCTCACTTCACAGATGAGAAAATGGAACTCAAATGTCATGTTCAAGGTTATTCACAAGATAGTGAGCCAGAGAGATGACTCAGTGGGTGAAAAGCACTTGCCACAAAACCTCATGATCTAGGTTCAGTTCCTGAGAACTACATGGTAGAGAGAGCTGACACCTATAAATGTTCTCTGACCTCCACATGTATTCTGTGGTGTGTGCACAAGTGCACATACATGCACACACACATACATACACACACAATCTAATTTTTTTTTCTTTTTCTTTTTCTTTTTGGCTGGCCTGGAACTTGCTATGTGAACCAGGTTGGTCTGGAACTCACTGAGATCTACTTGCATCTGCCTCCCAACTGCTGGAATTAAAGGTGTGTGCCACCACACCCGGCTTTGAATTCAGATTTCTCTGACCTCAAAACACACTTTTAGAAATTTTGTTGGTTTGTTTTACAGAAGCTTTCTCTTGTCACTCTGGCCTCACCCCACCCTTTCTGTTCCTTGACCCAGCTCAAAACCACCTTCTTAGTTTTCCCGTTTGTTGAGATATTTGCAGAGAACATAGCAAAAGGTACTAGTGCTCTGCTCAGATGCCCTCGGCCTAGAGCACAGCACCTCTGCTGTTTCTGAGTGACTCCCGCCCCTAACACCTGCATCTCTTGGCCTGAGACTTTCACTGGCTGCAGGAGGGCTCACCCCATATGTATGCCAGGCAGGCTGAAGAGTTAAGAAATGCCTGTCATAAGCAGTCCTCAACCACTGTGGGGTGGAGCTTGCAGGAAAAATATCCCAGCTTTTCAACCCCTTGGGGGAACAATTCTGAGTCTACTCTACTCACTGTCCCTCTCTCTGAGAGTCCACAGGTGGAGCCATTGCGTCAGCTGTGGCCCTCTCTGTAGAGGACCTGGGTTGGCGGTCTTCCCTCTGTATCCCACTTCCCATTCTCTTACTGTACTTCTCAGGATCCCCCTGGAGTCTGCTGAAGGGACGCCTGTCCTGGATGAGTTCTCAAGCTTGGTTGGTGCTCCAGCCCCTCCCTCTCTTCACCCCAGCTTCTGGGATGCCTTTGACATACTATCCTGGAGCCCTTCTCCTCCTCCTCCTCCTCCTCCTCCTCCTCCTCCTCCTCCTCCTCCTCCTCCTCCTCCTCCTTCTTTTACTAGGCAAGCACTCTACCACTGAGCTAAATCCCCAACCCTCTCCTCCTCCTCCTTCTTCTTCTCCTCTTCCTTTTTTTGTTTTGTTTTGTTTTGTTTTGTTTTGTTTTTGTTTTCTTTGAAACAGGGTTTCTCTGTGTAGCTTTGCTTCTTTCCTGGAACTCTGTAGCCCAGGCTGTCCTCGAACTCACAGAGATCCACCTGCCTCCTGAAGCTTCCTGGAGCTTTTCTAATTGCAGGTCTGACTAGCTTGCTTTGAACGACCTGGTCATCCTTGTCTCGGCACTCTAGAATGCTCATTGATGGCTGCTGAGCAGGCTGTATTCTTCAAACTCCTTCTTATATTTTGTGGACTCATCCTCCATCCTCTCCAGCTCCCAGGAAGCCCCCTGTGACCCTTTGGTTGAGAAATATTTACAACTGCTAAAATCAAGACAGAAATTTTGTTATAAAAAACACAAAATTTCTCTAGTTGAAACATGAAATAAGCTAAGGAAGGGAACCAACAATTTGTAAGATTTAGTTACTGTGGGGGCTGGAAAGATGGCTCAGCAGTGGATAATTGGTACTGCTCTTTCAGGGACCCAAGTTCAATTCCCAGGATCCATAATAAGACGCTTACCATTAGTTCCAAGGGATCCATACCCTCTGGCCTCCCAGGACACCTGTATGCACATGGTGTCCTTGTTATACTCATTCGGGCACACATACACAAGAACAAAAATAAGTCTTTTCTTTTCTTTTTTTTTAAGATTTGGCCAGGTGGCCAAGCAGTGGTGGTGCACACCTTTAATCCCAGCACTCAGGAGGTAGAGGATCTCTGAGTTCAAGGCCAGCCTGGTCTACAAAGGGAGTTCTAGGACAGCCAGGGCTACACAGAAAAACCTTATCTCGAAAAACAAAAACAAACAACAACAAAAAGTTTTAGCCAGGTGTGGTGGTACACACTCTTAATTCCAGTGTTTGGAAGGCAAAGGCAAGCATATCACTGTGAGTTCAAGGCCACCCTTGTCTACCCAGGCCAGCCAGGGTTACATGGTGAGAACTTAAAAAAAAAAAAAAGTTACTAATTTTGATAGTTTTCTTTTCTTTTCTTTTTTAAAGTTTGGTTTGGTTTGGTTTTCCAAGACAGGGCTTCTCTTTGTAGCCCTGGCTGTCCTGGAACTCAGTCTGTAGAACAGGCTGGCCTCCAACTCTGCCTGCCCCGCCCCATTCCTGAGAGCTGGGATTAAAAGTGTGAGCCACCAACACCACACAGTGAGTTTTCATTTAAAAGCACCTGCCAGTTGAATGAGGTACCGGCTCATATTGCTGGGCCTGCTAACTTCGGGGATTGGTTCCAGGACATCTCCTTTTTCCTCATATGTCAAATTCCACAGACACTAAAGTTCCTTATTATGAAATGGTGTACATAGTGTTTGCACATAATCTGTGCATGTTGTTCCTAAACTTGTCACTTCTGGGATTTTTATAGTACCTGTCACAATGCAAACTGTTTTAGGAGTGTGTTGTCTAGGGAATAAAGTCTCCACTTTCAATAAAGATGCATGTACACTTTTATGCCAGAAGAGGGCATCAGATCCCACTATAGATGGTTGTGGGACACTATGTGGTTGCTGGGAATTGCACTCAGGACCTCTGAAAGAGCCTTAACTGCTCTTAACTGCTGAGCCACCTCTCCAGCCCCTATCTGTGGGGACTCATTTCTTTATTCAGCAAGCATCCTACTGCATCTGCTGCTTCTGCATTTCCCTTCTCCTTCCCAGCCACTTCCTCAATTGTGTACAGCCCAACATCCCTCTCCAGCATTCAGCCACGCCCTGGCTCCTCTAGCACACTCCACCTCTGCTCCAGCTACAGGATACAGGTATACAGGGCAGTTATATGTGTAAGTGTCAGGGAGGGAGTTCAGGGTCAGTGATGGCTTGTATAAGTGGTGGGAAATGGAGTTGGAAAGGCAAGCTAACCTGGTGAATGGGATTCATCCTGAGAGTCCGTGACACGTACCTTCACTGTCAACACACTGGATTTCGAATCATCTAGGAGACACCCTTGGGCATGTCTGTGAAGGTATTTCTAGGAAAGTTTGAGGAGGGAGGATTCACCCTCAAGGTGGGCCGTGCTTTCCATGGGCTGAGCTGAGCACCAGCATTCACCTCTCTCGGCTTCCTGGCTGCTGACACAATGTGTCTCTGCTATGGTGTTTCCTCCATGATAGACTATATACGCCCTCTGACGTTGTAAGCCAAAAGGAATCCTTCTTCCCTTGAGTTTTGTTTATCAGATACGTTGTCACAGCAGTAAAGGAAGCAGCTAATGCAGAATATCATGGAGGGGACACATGAACCCCAGCCCTCCTCTCCCTAGGCAGGATATCATGGAGGGGACACATGAACCCCAGCCCTCCTCTCCCTAGGCAGGATATCATGAAGGGGATACACGAACCCCAGCCCTCCTCTCCCTAGGCAGGATGTCATGGAGGGGATACATGAACCCCAGCCCTCCTCTCCCTAGGCAGGATGTCATGGAGGGGACACATGAACCCCAGCCCTCCTCTCCCTAAGGCAGGATATCATGGAGGGGACACATGAACCCCATCCCTCCTCTCCCTAAGGCAGGATATCATGGAGGGGGCACATGAACCCCATCCCTCCTCTCCCTAGGCAGGATGTCATGGAGGGGACACATGAACCCCAGCCCTCCTCTCCCTAGGCAGGATGTCATGGAGGGGACACATGAACCCCATCCCTCCTCTCCCTAGGCAGGAGGATGTCATGGAGGGTGCACATGAACCCCATCCCTCCTCTCCCTAGGCAGGATGTCATGGAGGGGGCACATGAACCCCAGCCCTCCTCTCCCTAGGCAGTGTCTTTCTTATCCTGCCATGGCCTCATATGTACTTCTTATTGGGGTATCTGAAAGGAATGATTTTACTAGATTCAACTCTTTCTCTTTTTCACAGATGGGGGGGCAGCCTTGTCCTTTCTAAAGAGTAAGAGTCAGGAGAGGAGCTTGGCTCCTCCGATTTCAGTCTTCCCCAATCTTTCAGTATCATCTTGGTCATATCTGGGAAGTGAGAGATAACAATATTCCGTTTCTTATCTATAAAACACTGGCTTGCTGGCTGTAGATCTAATTTAGATTACAATCTCCCAGAATCATGTCTAGCACAGAACAACACATAAACTATAGTGTCAGAAAACATAAATTCAATTTTTCTGCTCTGCCACTCACCAGCCATATATAACTTTGAGTAATTTATTCTCTCTAAACCTTGGTTTTTGAGCAGAGATTAAAGGAGCCACCTAAGAGGTTTCAGGAAGAACTAGATGAAGTATGAAAACTCCATAATATTGTGAGGGCCACAGCTATGCTGAAACACTCATTGCTGTGGTCAAATGCCTGGCACAGGCTACGGCCTCTATTGAATGGCTGTGTGCGCTCTTAGAGACTGTTAGCCCTAGTGTAGGTAGATATGTGGTAAAGATTCTGGCTGAAGGCCCTTGGCACTCTGACCTGAGAAGGTCAGGAAAAGAACTCATGGCATCAAATGCAGATAGTGGCACAGTAACCTGATGTGCATATGTCCAACAGCAGAGCTTGTGTGAGAAGAAAGTTCCAGTAGAATCGATTGTGCCCACTGAGCAGTTGAACGTAGCACTTCCCAAACATCAGTGTGTCCCGAAGGTTAAAAAGTGAATTTTCATCCAGCAGCTGGAGGTGCAGGCCTAACAAGCACCCGGGTGATGTTGAGACTGTTGACTCCGCCGCCTTCTCTGGAGTGACGAGGAACTAAGCGAGGGGTCAGCAGCAAGTTGCTGTACAGATCCAGACGGTAAGTTGCATAGTGAACTTTACCATCTGCCACAACTCTTCCGTTGCGCTCTCCTTGATCAAAAGCAGCCAGAGCTGTAACTCAAATAGCGTGGCTGTGTCGCTATTGAACCTTGCTTACAAGAACAGGACGGAGTAGATTCGGCCTGTGGATCATAGTTTGTTGTCCCCTGGTCTAATTAATATGTTTAAAATCAGTGTATTGTTTGTGTGTGAGAGAGAGTATTTGTGTGTGCTGGGGGATACATGTTCATGTGTATGTATTTGTGGGTACATGCACACATAACAACTGAAGTTGTGTCTATCAATTTTCACCCTATTTTTTAAGATTTTATTTTTGTTTTTATTTATGTGTATGAGTGCTTTGCCTACATGTATGTATGCACTGTGTATGTGCCTGGTGCCAGCAGAATCCAGAAGAAGGAACTAGATCCCCTGGAACTGGAATTATGGACAGTTGTGAGCTGCCATGTGGGTGCTGGGAAGCAAACCCAGATCCTCTGCAAGAACAACTAATGTCCTTCACTTCTGAGCCATCTCTTGGGCCCCTCCACGATAGATAGATAGATAGATAGATAGATAGATAGATAGATAGATAGATAGATATCTCGCCTCTCACTAATCCTAGACTCACTGATTGGCTATGCTGGCTGGCCAATGAGCACCAGGGAAGCTCCTGTTTCTGCTTCTCCAGTACTGGGGTTATAAGTATGCCTTAGCCAGATCTTTTTGTTTGTTTGTTTGTTTTGTTTTGTTTTTCAAGACAGGGCTTCTCTGTGTAGCTTTGGAACCTGTCCTGGATCTCACTCTGTAGACCAGGCTGGCCTCGAACTCACAGAGATCCGCCTGGCTCTGCCTCCTGAGTGCTGGGATTAAAGGCGTGCGCCACCACTGCCCGCCCAGCCAGCTTTTTATATAGACTCCGTGACAGCAAGTCCTTCACAAACTCAGTTATTTCTTCAGCCCTGTAAACCACTCTGTGGACCGGCAGTGGTGGCGCACACCTTCAATCCCAGCACTCAGGAGGCAGAGGCAGGCGGATCTCTTCGAGTTGGAGGCCAGCCTGGTCTGCAGAATAAGTTCCAGGGCAGCTAGAGCTGCGAGAAACCTGTTATTATTCTTAGCCACTTCTGGAGCCACATGACTGCTCATGTGCAGTCAGCAGTCAGACAAAATGCTCAGTTACTCCAGGGCCTTACACCCTACATGCAGCGTGATCATGTAATCCATGCACATGCGTGGTGTAGCTACATAAGCCCATATAGGCATGCCAGAGGTGACCTATAAAAACAAGCTCTATTCCATCCCCACTCTCTCTCCATCTTGACAGAGGTATCGCACCTCTCTCTACCCCTCCTTTCTTTTCAGTAGGCCTACCCTCCTCCACCCTTTCCCTTCCCTAATAAAACTCTTATAGTGGATTCCATGTGCCTCGTGATTTCTCTTACCTGGTAAATAATGCCAACAAATAAATAACAAAACACTGTCTCAAAAAAAAAGTTAATAAATAAACCACTACATGTCATTTTTACAATGGATATATTAACTTATCTCTAGATTGCCCAGGATCTAGCACCCCTCACCCACCACCCACATGTTTGCAGGAACAACACTGCCAGGTTCTCACAAGATAACTCAGCGGTTGATCCAGGATGGGGACACCCCAAGGCCACCACTCACATTGTTACACAAACCGTGGTGCTGCAGAAGTACCCTTTACATACAAAGCAAGATGGCAGGAGCATGCAACTTGTCTGAACTGGGCTGGGCTGTTTATAGACCTTCCTCAGAATTCTAGAATTTCCAGCCTCAGTCTATCTGTCCTCTTAAATAGAGTCAATAGAAACTCTAAAAAACAAACAAATATCAATCAGGATGCAGAGAAAGGTCACAACAAGGACAGAGTATACAAAAAGAAAGACAAGGTGTGTTCTGGGCTCCTCTTAACAATACAGTCCATGGTCCCAATCCAAGCCACTCCCAAGAAGTAGTTGTATCAATTGCCCTTAGATTCACTGAGATGACCCACATACTTACATAAATTTATTTTTTCTTTAGTTACATCTAGTAGAACTCTTTGGCATACAAACCAGTCTTAACAGCAATAGCAAGCATGTGTGTCAACAGACTTCAAATTTGGAAACATTTTTCTTAACTTTTATTAATGTTTATTTATTTTTATTTATGTGATGAGTGTTTTGCCTGCATGCTTCTGTGTACCACATAGAGTGCCCGAAGATGTGAAGAGGGCATTGGATCTCCTTGGGAGTTACATACAATTGTTAACTACTGTGTAGGTTCTGGAATTGAACCCAGGTCCTCTGGAAGAGCAGTCAGTGCTCTTAACCACTGAGCAATCTCTCCAGCCCCTGAATTTGGTAAGATTTTTTGAAACTAATATTTATGTAGATTATTGCAAGATTATTGTTGGTTGTTTTTTACTCTTTTGGCTTTTGGGGGGAACCAACACCCAGCTTCCAAATATATCCACACAGAGTCTGTTACTTATAAATGCCTGGCTTTAGTTTGGCTTGTTTCTACCCAGCTTTTCTTAAACTATCCCATCTACCTTTTACCTCTGGACTTTTACCTTTCTCTATTTCTGCATTTCTTTTCTTTCCTTCTTATTCCATGCCTGGCTAGGTGGCTAACCCCTTCTTTTCTCGCTCCTTCAACCACTCTCCTCAGTTTTTCCTTCTATTTATTCCTCTGCCTGCTGGCCCTGCCTATCCTTTCTCCTGCCTTGCTATTGGCCACTCAGCTCTTTATTAGACCAATCAGGTGTTTTAGACAGGTACAGTAATGCAGCTTTCCAGAGTTAAACAAATGCAACATAAAAGAATGTAACACATCTTTGCATCATTAAACAAATGTTCCACAGTATAAACAAATGTAACACATCTTAAATTAATACTCTACAATACAAGAGTCTGTATTTCAGTCTGAAGCTGGGTCTGACAATCAAGTATATGAAGTTTCATAAATACTGTTACAGCTGCACAATAATGTATGTAGTGATAAATCATTTTGTCGGTTGTAGAGTAACTTCCAGATTTGTTGGTTAGGGTTCAGTGACAGAAAAAATAACTTACTGCCTTGTGCAGAAAGAAGCTTATAGAGTATAAAATGACTTCCTTAGATGGGCTGAAGACCAGAGACTGGTCTCAATAACTCTCCACGCCACACCACATAGCTGGGCTTTGAGGAAGCTGCTGCTCCTATTAGAACAAGAGACTCCCAGCTGCATGATCCAGACAGTAACCACCAGAGTCACTGTAAGTTCTTTGGCTACGGTTTGAAATCTATAAAATCTGCAACAAAATGTGGCTTAAAACTTATAACAAAAGGCTTACAATTAAAACCTGTACATAAACTTGGTGGTGGTGGCACACACCTTTAATCCCAGCATGTGGGAGGCAGAGGCAGGTGAATCTCTGTGAGTTCGAAGCCAGCCTGGTCTACAGAGTGAGTTCCAGGACAGCCAAAGCTACACAGAGAAACCCTGCCTAGAAAATTCAAAAGAAAAAACACCAACAAACCTGTACATAGGTGGTTTTAATTGGCTACAATGTACTATATATTTGACACTACTTTGGTTTAGAATATACTGTATATGTAACTTGGAGTCAAGTCTTG
Source organism: Onychomys torridus (assembly GCF_903995425.1). Taxonomy (NCBI): domain Eukaryota; kingdom Metazoa; phylum Chordata; class Mammalia; order Rodentia; family Cricetidae; genus Onychomys; species Onychomys torridus. The sequence continues at coordinate 131,423,461 of NC_050444.1, read as the reverse complement.
TTTAAAATACCTATTTTTAAAAAAATTATAAGCCTTTTGTTGTAAGTTTTAAGCCAAATTTTGTTACAGATTTTATAGATTTCAAACCGTACTCAATGATCTTACAAATCTTGAGATAGAGTTTACAACATAGTCTTAAGAGATTTTTTTTTGAGAGCAGAGTGTAGAGAAATTGAAGAGAGAAAATATTTTTAGGAGTGGCAAGTTATAGAACCTTAGAGACAAGAGACTTCGGAATTATTCACAGTTGTTACAATCTGGGAGTATTTGGAAATCAAGTGTTAAGTCCTCCAATTTTTGGCCATTGTTCTGTACTGAGGCCGAGCTGTAGTAATAAAATCTGAGACCATGGAAGAAGAAAGAAAGAGGGTCAGAAAATGGAACACCATGTGAAGGTGTTCCTGTAAGTGCCAAGGTCCACTTTGATGTGTTAAATGGGCACCTCAGCCATTTGTCCCAGAGTTTGAGACCAAACAGTTCCTAGTTCTGGAACCATGCACCTCTGTCAAATTAAGAAGCTACCTGTCAAATGATGATGTTATCACCTGCATATCCAGGTCTCAAACACACTGCCTTATAGCCATCTGGACCTCAAGCTCTCCTTTGATTTCTCTCTGTTTAACTGAGTTCATCCCAGGCCCAGTGTGATTGCGTTTGCTTGAAGGAAACTAAGTCTCACTCAGAACACCAGCAGCAAAAAAGCTTGGGAAATGAAGCTTCAGACTTTTCTGACTGCTTTTAGGAAGATGCATGATTGTGAGCTAGAACAGATATCTATCTAGGGAATCACTCCACAGAATGAGCTGATAGCTGACCACACAGTTGTAAGCCAGCAGGTGGTGGTGCACACACCTGAGTGCCTCCCAGCACTCAGGAGGCAGAGGCAGGTGCATCTCTGAGTCCCAGGCTAGCCTGGTCTACAGAGTGTGTTCCAGGACAGCCAGGGCTGCACAAAGAAACCCTGTCTTAGAAAAAACAAAAACTTCACACAGTTGTAAACCAAAAGTTATATTTTTGTAGAGAAAATGTAAACAAAAGTAAACAGTAACACAGGAGATTGCAGTACTTACTGACTGATGCTACATAATTTAGACTGTCCCTTCTGCCAAATAGTTATCCACTCCAGGCTACTTAAGCAACTGGAATAATAGTTAACATCTCAAGGGGTCAAGGGGTCGAGGAGCAGAGAGATTTCACTCACTCATTTACCTAACAAAGCCTCAGTCACCTGCTGTGTGTGTGTGTGTGTGTGTGTGTGTGTGTGTGTGTGTGTGTGTGTGTGCCAAGCATTGCTTCTGTCTGTGCTGGGAGCCAACTAGGAATCACAGATGTTGCCTCCTTTTCTTTTAGGATGTAGCTCAGTTGGTAGAATTTACCTTATACATTTGAAGGCTTGGTTTGATCCTCAGTAGTCTACTCTGTAACTATGGGGTTGAGGAGATCCAGCCAATGGGCTCTTTACAGCCTGGAATTCCCATGCCTTCTCTATTACCTAAAGGACGGTCTATTATAGTGACTGAGTTAAAGGACTGCTTCTTTACTATACTTTACAAGAACAGAATAGAGAAAAATTTGCCTGTAACATGAATTGCTAAATGGTCTTATTAATAATAAAAAACAAAACAAAACAACAAAAAAAACCTGGAGTCAGATATTGGGCTGAAAGCTGAAAGATCAGAGGAATAGAACAAGCCAGCCACAAGTTCTTACCACTAGGAAATCCTCAGCCCAAGAGAGCTACTTCCTGTATACTCATGCTTTATATACCTTTTTGTGCCCTGCCGTCTTACTTCCTCTTTCTGCCAAGCTACATCACTTCTTCTTTCTGCCCAGCTCTATCACTTCCTGTCTGTCTGTACAGACCTCCAGACCTCTATGGTTAACTAGTGCTGGTATCAAAGTCATGTGCCACCACGCCTGGCTCTCTTCCAAGTGTGGCCTTGAACTCACAGAGATCTGGAAGAAGCTCTGCCTTCCGAATGCTAGGATTAAAGGTGTGTGCTACCACTGCCTGACCTCTATGTTTAATATAGTGGTGGGCTTTGTCCTCTGATCCCCAGGCAAGCTTTATTTATTAGAGCACAAATAAAATATCACCATATTTGCCTTCATAGTGCCTACTTATAATAATAATTCTCATCCTGTTAAAAGGAACCAGTGAAAAATTCTTCCACAAGGAATGTTAAACACCTTCACCTTGTTTCAATAATTTGTATAACAGCCATTGGAAATAATTCATAAATAGTTTTCTCACTATAATTTACCACTATATGGATGGTATCTTAATAGCTGATTCAGAGGCAGATACCTTAGAAAAAATGTTTGAAAAAGTAAAGAAACATTTTCATTGTTGGGGGTTAAAAATTGCTCCTGAAAAAATACAAAGAGGAGATTCTATTAATTACCTAGGATATAGGATAGGTTTATGAAAAACTTCAACCACAGAAAGTACAAATCAGGAGAGACCAATTACAAATTCTTAATGATTTTCAAAGTTGCTGGGGGGCTGGAGAGATGGCTCACAGGTTAAGAGCACTGACTGCTCTTCCTGAGGTCCTGAGTTCAATTCCCAGCAACCACATGGTGGCTCACAACTATCTGTAATAAGATCTTCTGGCCTGCAGTCATACATAATAGTAAATAAATAAATCTTAAAAAAAAAAAAAGTTGCTGGGAGATATTAACTGGCTATAACCCACAATCAGATTAATTACTCAAGAACTAAGTATTTCAAACATTTCCAGGTGATAAGGACTTAAATAGTCCAAGAAATGTATCAGCTGAGGCTGAAAGAGTTGGCTTTGGTAGAGTAGAAGAAACAAGATACACATGTGGATCTCTTGGATCCACAGCTTGATTGTATTTTGGTCATTTTACCATCTACACATTCTCCTACAGGAATTCTTATGCAGAGAGAAGATAATATGTAGAATGGATATTTTTGCCACAAAAACAGAGTAAAAAATTAAAGACCTATGTAGAAAAGGTTTCTGAATTGATTCTGAAAGGAAAATTGAGACTTCATCAATTAACAGGAATAGACCCAACAGAAATTGTAGTTCTTTTACTATTGCTAAAATTGCCTCATTATGGGAAGAAAATGAACATTGGCAAAGAGCTAGCAGAAATTTTTTGGGAGATATTAGCAGCAAATATCCCGAAAGCAAGAGACTTCAGTTTACAAAAAGAAGTAATTGGATCCTTCCTCTCATTGTATTAGGAAGACCAATTTCTGGAGCCTCTACATTCTATACTGATGCAATAAATCAGGAATGACAGGTTATAAGGAAATTTAAGTAAAGTGGCTCAAGTCCCTTATGATTCCATTCAAAAGTCAGAATTATATGTATGCTATTCTCATGGTATTATTAGATTTTCTAGAATTCCTTAATATAGTTACTGACTTTCATGCAGAGTTGTTTTACATATTGAAACCACTGAATTTATTCCAGATGATTCAGAATTAAATTTGCTATTTTTTTTTTTTTTTGTCGGAGCTGAGGACCGAACCCAGGGCCTTGCGCTTGTTAGGCAAGCGCTCTACCACTGAGCTAAATACCCAACCCCTGGGGATTCAATTATAAGAAATAATCAGGAATAGAAATCATCCCTTGTATATAACACATATCAGATCCCATACAGGTCTACCAAGCCCTCTAACACAAGATAATGATGAAATTGATCAGTTATTGGTAGGAAGTGTGTTAGAAGACTCCAATTTCATAAGAAATACCATGTTAATATCAAAGGACTGAAGAAAGGTTCTTCTATCATTTGGCAACAAGCCAAGGAAATTATTGTTCTTTGTATAACCAAACTCCACTACATGCAGGAAATAACCCAAAGGGTACTCAAATGAAATTTAGCAGTATTTCATTTGCAGAGTTTGGAAAATTAAAATATGTGCACCATACAATAAATACATATTCAGGATTTCAATAAGCAACTGCTTAAGTTCTGAAAAGGCTGATTCTGTAGTTACATATTTATTAGAAATTATGGCCATTATGGGAATACCTGTACAAATTAAGACTGACAGTGTTCCAGCATATGTCTCTAATAAAATGAAAGTTATTTGCATATTCTAATATAAAGCACATTACAGGTATACCACACAATCCCTACAGGACAAGCAGTTGTAGAAAAATCTAATTGTACTTTAAAAGATATGCTTAATAAACAGAGAGGGGTAATAAAGACCTCCAAAGATAGTTTGCACAATGCTTTGTTAACTTTACATTTTTAAATGCTAATGAGAAAGGAACAATAGCTACAGAGAGACATTGGATAGTAGAAAAAACTATGGAATTAAATCAGCCTGTATAATTTAAAAATGTGTTGACTTCAGAATGGAAACCAGGACATGTGTTACAATGGGGAAAAGGTTTTGCTTTTGTTTCCACAGGAGAAGAAAAGCTATGGAGAAGCTATCAAGATTGATAAAGATTAGATTGAAACAGGAGAAACCTCTTGATTCGGAGAAGCGATAGTTCATCAAACAGCAAGGGCATTCAGTCTAAACTAACTCACAAGACTAACAAATGCCTTTCATTTGATCAGATATAACCTGCCAAAAAGGGAAATTCCCGAAAGCAAGGGTTGGGGCAGGGTTTTGTTTTTGTGTTTCTAGGAGAATAAAAGCATCCATTTGAGGAATCTAAAAACCACTGGACAAATGAGACATCTGAAGAAGGACGAAACTATTCCAAGAAAAAGAGTAATTTGGCTTAATGGTATAGCATACTTTCAATAGGATAAAAATCTCATAAATCTCCCCAAATGTTTGTTTCTACTATTCTCTATGGACATATAAGGCAAATGGTCTTTTTATAGTCCCAATTCAATTAAAAATTAAAGCTGGCTTTGGAGTTGTAATATGTCTCTCTCCTTCTCTAAACCCAAGCATGCTTGCTAAAGGAAAATCCAAAATCTCTGTCTCATTTCAGAAGAGCCACCTGATATGGAACAGAAAAACCAAAATTAGGGACAGTTCTATTACCACTAGTATCATAATCTTATGGTTTTATTTTGACTCTTTAAAACTTTTCTTAAAGTATAAATAGTATCTTAAAATTTAAACTTTCTGTTGTGACATTAATGGTCATATGGAGTACTAACTAATTCTAGAACTAGGCTTCTTCTAGCTTCCTGTACATGATTTTGGGCTTGAGTCTGAAAAAGGTCACTAGGAATTAAGCTTGTGTATTCTGGATGTATTTAATAAATTTTGATCCTTTAACTTTCCTGAGATCTGCTGCATATGACATTTAAAATGTTTTAAGTTTTCTGTAGTGAACTGTGACCATTCCTAACTGTGACCTTTGAAGTCTCCAAAAGAATGATGGGACCTCACAATGATGAATCCACCTGGACTGTGGTAATGCCACTAAGCTGACAAACACACCACCTGTTGATCATCTTTGGATTACAAACTTTTCAGGATAATTTAAAGTGGTTAGCTCAGAGGGTCCAGCCTCGTAGACTACTCCAGTCAGGACTTCAGATGAGTCTTGCACTTTCCCATCACACTAAGATTGGACAGCAGCTAGCTCTCCCAGGACTTTACCATTATCTCAATTTTCTCAGGGTCCCCTAAAGATGCCATTACCCCTAGACAACATGAAGTTATTTTAAGAACTAGATGCCCACATTCCCAAGAAGTAGGGTGGGTGGTTTTTGGTCACTCAGTGGGTTATGGATGTTTGTCATTGTTTAGGGGGGTTAGTTGCAAGTTGTTACTGGTAATTGTCAGGGGAAAAACTAAGCAAAGGAGGTTAGATTCAGGGATCTCTTTCTGAAAAGAAAATGGGGGGGATATAGGGATTATAGAATAAAGTATTGAATCTACTTTTAAACTAAAAAAAAGCAACTTCTACTCTTAAATATTTTACATTGATATGGATTTTTATATATTGATACAAATTTAAGGTTATTTTTGTTATACTATATATATGTTTCTACTCTTGTTTAAGGTATTGCACCTATTCACTTCATTTAACAATGTGTCTTCGTTAGGGTTTTTGTTGCTGTGAAGAGACACCATGATCATGGCAACTCTTACAAAGAAAACATTTAATTGTGGGGGCTTGCTTACAGTTTCAGAGGTTCAGTCCATTATCATTGCGGTGGGGAGCATCCAGGCATGCAGGCAGATGTGGTGCTGGAGCTGAGAGTGCTACATCTCACAGGCAACAGGAAGTCACTGACTGTCACACTGAATGAAGCTTCAGCAAAAGACCTCAAAGCCCGCCCCTCAGTGACACACTTCCTCCAACAAGACCACACCTACTCCAACAAGGCCACACCTCCTAATAGCGCCACTGCCTCTGGGGGTTATTTTCTTTCAACCACCATACAATGTAATATAAATTTCTAGTCTTTGAAAGTTGTTATTACAAACTCTTTAGGATAATTTAAAAATACAGGTTAGTAGTTAGCCATCTAACAATCAGATTTGTGGCCATGTTAGGTATGTTTTCAAGGTCAAACAGATATATTTCAGATAAACAGATGGTCTTCAAACACACTAGAGAATATGGCATCTAAAATGTTTTAATAACATAAGGCTTTTCATGATAGTGAGACACATCTGCTCTTGGCAGCACCAATTTACTTCATAAAAGGATGATGTGCATATTAGAACCTCCATATGGAGTTTGTTTTCACTGTGGCAAAGTTAGTCACTGGGCAAAGAAACTGCCCTTGCCTTGACTGCTGACAGTATGCTGTCCACATTGGACAAGCAGGACACAAAAGAAGGTGACTGCCAAACTTTTCCAAGACAAAGTAGGACAGTCCTTTGAAATTCCTGCTTCACAAAAAAGTCTGGGGGTTGGGGATTTAGCTCAGCGGTAGAGATAAAAGAATAACTTAGATAAATACTTCAGTGTAAGGTGGTATATCATGTAAACATTTGCCCCTGTATTGTCAGGGATCAAATGAAGGGTCTTGTGCATACTACACAAACCCTCTGCCTATACTCCACTGCCCACACTGAAATAAATAAATGAAAAATCTCCCTAATGACCATGACATTGACCATCTTTTCCTGTGTTTCTTTTTTTATCTGTACATCATCTTCTTAGAAAAGCCATTCAATTCATTTGCCCATTGATAGTCATTATTTATATGTGAATTTTCTTTCTTTCTTTCTTTCTTTTTTTGTTTTGTTTTGTTTTTGTTTTTCAAGACAGGGTTTCTCTGTAGCTTTGGAGCCTGTCCTGGAACTCGCTTTGGAGACCAGTCTGGCCTCGAACTCACAGAGATCCGCCTGCCTCTGCCTCCCGAGTGCTGGGATTACAGGCGTGCGCTACCACCACCCGGCCTTTCTTTCTTTTTCATTCTGGGTCCTAGGGATCAAACCCTCCTATGTCATTTTCAGATGAGAAAATAGGGCACCAATCAGTTAAGAAACATGTCTGGGCTGGGAGAGGAGACACTCAGTGAGCAAAGTGCATGCTTAAGAAGTCCTGACCTGGGACCTCCAGCACCCATGGAAGTTAGTTAAACCTTGGAATCTCAGCACAGAGGAGGCAGAGGCAGGTGGGAGTCCTGAGGTCACTGGCCAGCAAGGCTAGTCAGTTGATGAGCTCCAGGATCTGTGAAAGGCCCTGTTTCAAAAATGAGGTGGAAAATGATAGGAGAAGACATCTGATGCTGACCTTCAGCCTCCATATGTGCACACATAGGACACACACACACACACACTTCTGAAAAAGAAACTTTGCCAGGCAGTGGTGATGCACACCTTTAATCCCAGCACTCAGGATGCAGAAACAGATCTCTTTGTTCAAAGCCAGCCAGAGTGAGTTCCAGGACAGCGAGAGCTAAGAAAGACCCCTGTCTCGAAAACCAAAAAGAAAAAAGTGAAGAATAAAAGGGATTCCCTTCCTTCCATTTCCACTCTGATCACCACTGCTATGCTATTCTGGCTTAAATCACTGTTCTGGACCACGAAAGTCTGCATCTCACTTTCTCTGTTGTCCTTTCTCTTGTCCTCAGCAGGAGTTTTCTGTGATTTCTCTGCCTTCCTCGTGTCCTGACTACAGGCAAATTCCACCACATCCAGCCTCACTTGGTGCCTGAATTACTAGGGCATTAGTCTCCCTCACCAGTGTTCTACTCTCAGAAATTTAATCACTCCCAAGCTCTAACTCCTGATTTCATCACCTTGGAGGTTAGAATTCTACAGTACTGGGGCTGGAGAGATGGCTCAGTGGTTAAGAGCACCTGTTGCTGTTATAAAGGACCCCAAGTTTGGTTCTTAGCACTGAGATCAGGGAATTCATAGTTGCCTGTGAGTCCAGTGTCAGAGGATCTGACACCCTCTCCTGGGCCCCACAAATGCTGATTGCATATAGCGTACATACAGGCAACTAGACACAAAAAATAATTTTTAAAAATTAAAAAAAAGCATGAGCTGGTGCAGTTGATATATTGTGCACCCCAATAAACTGGGGGTCAGAGAACAGAACAGCCATAATATTAAACATAGAGGTTAGGCAGTGGTTGCACACGCCTTTAATCCTAGCATTCCAGAAGCAGAGATCCATCTAGATCTCTCTGATTTCAAAGGCACACTGGAAACAGCCAGGCATGGTGACACACACCTTTAATCCTAGGAAGTGATGGCAGGGAGCAAAAAGGTATATAAGGCGTGAGGACCAGGAACTAAAGGCTGGTTAAGCTTTTAGCAGCAGTTCAGCTGAGATTCATTCTGGATGAGGACTCAGAGGCTTCCAGTTTGAGGAAACAGGATCAGCTGAGAAGTTGGTGAGATGAGGTAGATGTGGCTGGTTCTGTTTCTCTGATCTTCCAGCATTCACCCCCATACCTGGCTCCAGGTTTGTTTTTATTAATAAGACCTTCTAACAATTCATGCTACAAGCTGGAGAAATGGCTCATTGGTAAAGAACATTTGCTACTTCTGCAGAGGACCCAAGTTCAGTTTCCAGTATCCACATGGGCAGCTCACAGCTGCCTATAACTCAAGCTCTGGGGAATTTGACATCCTCTTGTACTCTCCAAGGCACTCACTTAATGTGTACATAACTACACACACACACACACACACACATTTAAAAATAAAATACACATTTTTTAAAATTTTTAACTTTTAAGTCATAGTACATTATATTAATTAAAAATCCAGGTGTAGTGGGAAATCCTATAATTCCAGCATGTGGGAGGCAGAGGCAGGCAGATCTCTGTGAGCTCCAGGCTAGACAGGACTACACAGTGAGACACTGTCTCAAATAAATAAATGCATAGATAAATAAATAAATAAGAAAAACAGGGGACTGGGTGTGGGGCCCACAAAAGCTTCCTAGTGAGATCTGAGCTTACTTTACACTGCAGTGCTGCATTAGGGGATGGCTTGACCATGTGCATAATCACCAGGTGCCTGGGATGGTCTGCACTTGACTGTGGTCTTTGCCCCACTCCTTTAAAAGCCCTTTAGAGGGGTTGGGGATTTAGCTCAGTGGTAGAGCGCTTGCCTAGCAAGTGCAAGGTCCTGGGTTCGGTCCTCAGATCTGAAAAAAAAAAAAAAGAAGACCTTTGGAATTGACAGAAGGGGCTGGTGGGTTTTGACCCAGACCCTCCTGAGCTATCTCTCCTGTGTTTCTAACTGTCTCTCTCCTCTATATTTCTATCTACATGCTTCTCACTTCTCCCTCCTCAAGAGTACTCTGGGGGGAAAAGAGGGAGCTGGTCTCCCTCAGCTGGGGAGATGGTTCACTTGTAAACTGCATGCTATGTAAGCATGAGGACCTGAGTTCAGGGAGTCCCCATACAACAAGCTGGGTGCTGTGGGAGGCAGGCAGTGGACCCCTGGAGTCCACTGGTTAGCCCTTCTGGCTGAATTAGTAAGATCTGGGTTCAAAGACTGATGTGTCTCAAACACTAAGGTGTGTGTACAGCAAGAGGACTCAGCAGGTAAAGAAGCTTGTTGTGCAAGTCTAGAGACCTAAGTTTGATCCCAAGAACTGGTTGTAAAGGTAGAAGGAAGGACCCACCCTGCCTGCTGTCCTCTGACTTCCTCATACATGATATGACAGGCATACAAAAGAACTTACTAATAATAAAAATGTAACTTTTCTTATTAAAATTAAGGTCAATAGTGATAGAGGAAGACACTTTGACTCTAGTTGGTTGTTTTGCTCTTTTGTTCTTTGGGGGGGGGGGCAGTCATCCAGCTCCCAAATAAATCACACATTGTCTTATTCTTTGGTTTTGTTTTGTTTTGTTTCTTTTTGAGACAGAATTTCTCTGTGAAGCAATCATTGTCTTATTCTTATGAATGCCTGGCTTTTGCTTGGCTTGTTTCTAGCCAGATTTTCTTAACTTAAATTATCCCATCTGCTTTATGCTTCTGGGCTTTTACCTTTTTCTAGTCCTGTGTAACTTTCTTATTTCTTACTCCGTGACTTGCTGTGTAGCTGGGTGGCTAGCCTCTGGAGTCATCCTCCTCCTTCTTTTGTTCCTAGATCCTCTCCCAGATTTCTCCTATTTATTCTCTCTGCCTGGCAGCCCTGCCTATCCTTTCTCCTGCCTTGCTGTTGACCATTTCAGATCTTTATTAAACCAATCAGGTGTTTTAGACAGGCAAAGAATGTTACACAGCTTCACAAAGTTAAAACAAATGCAACATAAAAGAATGCAACACACTACCGGGCGGCGGTGGCGGCACACGCCTTTCATCCCAGCACTCGGGAGGCAGAGCCAGGCGGATCTCTGTGAGTTCAGAGGCCAGCCTGGGCTACCGAGTGAGTTCCAGGAAAGGCGCAAAGCTACACAGAAAAACCCTGTCTTGAAAACCCAAAAAAAAAAAGAAAAAAAAAAGAAAGAATGCAACACATCTTAGCATCATTACACAAATGTTTCACAGCATAAACAAATGTAACATCTTAAAATAATATTCTACAACAATTGACCTTTGGCCTCCACACACATGCATCCACATGTATCCACATGATGCATATCCATGATCCTATGCATAACACACACACACACACACACACACACACGTAAGACAGAAAACTGAGAGCATTTGGTTACAGGATACGGAGTAAGGAGAGACCAAGGGTCCAGTCTTCTGCTGGTGCAACCAACTGAGCAGTCGCTACTCACACAGGACACATGAAAGATGTGGGGCAGCTTAGCAGGAGAGCACAAGACTATAAATCCCAGCATTTGGGGGATGGAAGCAGGATGATCAAGAGTTCAAGGTCATCCTCAGCTATAGAGTTCAAGGCCAGCTTGGCCTATGTGTAGCCCTGTTTCAAATAAACAAGCCAAACAAAACAAGAGGTGTGGGCTGAAAATGAACAAACACTTCATCAGAGCTCATGAGAGTTGTATCTAGTGACAACCCATGAGGGTCATGTTATCCCAATACCTTTAGGACTCAAAAATACTTTGATGTGTTTGATATTCAGAAGGAAAGCTATCTCTTAAGCCAAAGATGTCTTAATATATAATATTTTCAATTTTGTGCTAATCTAGTCGTAAAATATAACTTGAGCCGGGAGGTGGCTCAGGAGGTAAGGGCACTTGCCACCAAGCCTGATAACCTGTGTTAGATTCCCGGGACCCAAATGATAGAAGAGGTGTCTCCTGCAAGGTGTCCTCTATTTGCAAGTTGTCTTTTTTTTTTTCCTTTTTTTAATTTCTTGAGACAGGGTTTCTCTGTGTGGCCTTGACTGTCCTGGAACTCATTCTGTGGACTAGGCTGGCCTCGAACTCAGAGATCCACCTACCTCTGACTCCCAAGTGCTGGGATTAAAGGAGTGTGCCACCATGTCCAGCTTGCAAATTGTCTTACATTCATGTGCACTGTGGCATGCATACATGCAGGCACATATATAGGCATACACATACACACACAGACACTAAACAATAATGTAATGAAGGGTTTTCATTTGGGAGATGATAATCTACCTCAGTGGTACAGTACACACCCGGCATGAGTATGATGTCCTGTGTTCTTTCCTTAACACCACCAAAGAAACTTTAATGTAGGAAGGGGCCCACATAAACCATGATGGTGCCCTGGTCTAATTAGCCAGGGTGCTTTCTACACAATAACAGAAATTGTGATTGCAATTGCTCTGTCAATGACCATGTTTGATTTACTTTTCCTGAGGAAGCTCAGCATTAACATGACTCCAGGGTTAGAAGACAGGGTGCTGTTAAAGACAATACTCCTAGTGCTCCATGATGTCATCTTTTTGTTGATGAAATCCTCATCAGTTAGCAGAACAAGTATTTCAGTTCCCGGCCCTTCCAGGTTTGACAAGATTCCTGGGGAAAAGAGACTGTTGCCTCTAGTAGCTTTCTACTAGGAGTAAGGAAACCTGTCCCAGGATTCACCCCACTCTTACCCCCACCCCCAGCCTCAGCAAAAGTTTTTTATGATGGACTAAATGTTTCTGTTGTGATTTGAATGTGAAACATCCTTCATGGGCTCATGTGTTTGAATACTTTGTCCCTAGATAATAGTACTATTTTGGAAGGCTGTGGAGCCCCCAGGAGGTGGAGGGAGGGGGTCACGGGAAGCAAGCCTTGAGCTTTTATAACCTGGTTCAGTTTCCTAGCCTGACTGCAGACACCATGTGATCAGCTGCCTCACACTCCTGTTGCCAGGCCCCTTCTCAAACTCAATGGACTGTATCCCCTCAAACTGTGAGCCAAAATAAACCCCCTCCCTTATGTTGCTACTTTTCAGGTATTTGATCACACAAGAAAATACTAATACAGTATCCCTAAATCCATATGCTGAAATCCTAACCACCAAGGTAAAAAGGTCAGAAGACAGGGCCCTGTGAGGGGGCAGTAAAGAGTAAAATCACCACCAATGGGATTAGTACCTATACAAAAAGTACCAGGCAGCTCTCTAGCCCTCTTATACCATACAAAATCCTACCAAGAAGATGGCCATCAGAAGCACCACATCACCAGACACTGAATCTTCAAGTACTTTAATCTCAGATTCCCCATGTCCCAGAACTGAAAGAAAAATATATGTTTAAGCTATCCAGATAGTCTATAATATTCTATTAAAGCAACCAACCCAATGTGCCTGAGACAATCCTGTTAATTTCACTGGGAAAGATCACAGTATATCCTCATTCCTAAACCAATTACCAGCAAGAATAAGATAAAGATGAAAGGCGTATATTAATCAGCTGGGCTAAAGTAGAAGGCAGGGAGCCAACTATGTGTCTCCTCCAGGATGTGAGGCTAGAAGCCCAAAGTGTACATGTCATGTACATGACCCTAAGTGTGTTCAGAAGGAGAGGCACAGAGGATCTTGTGGTTGCAGCACTCCAAGTCTGCTGGAAGACTAAATCAGTCATGGTTCCTGCTGTGAAGATGCCCCCTGTCTGGTGGAAGAGACACACCATTACACTCAGTTACAGATGCACCCAGCTTAGAGTTGAGTGAGCCTGCAAAAGCAGACTGGGTTGGAATCCCCATTGTATTTAAGTAACTGTGACTTTAGGCAGGTTCCTTCACTTCTCTCTCTCTCTCTCTCTCTCTCTCTCTCTCTCTGGATTTTTGAGACAGGGTCTCGCTGTGTAGCCCTGGGTGTTCCTGTTCTGGAACTCACTCTGTAGACCAGGCTAGCCTTGAACTCACAGAGATCCACCTGCCTCTGCCTCCCGAGTGCTAGATTAAAGGCATGCTTCACATGTCCAGCTTTCTTAAACTCTCTTAAAGCACTCTGCACACGGTATTACAGCTATTACTACGTATACTGTGATGAGATTGAAGTGCTGAGAATGCATTTCAAGGGATCTAAGCAGAAGAATGTGTCTCAGTTCAATGACGTAGGTAGACTGTGTTCTTTCTGCCCCTGGTCTGGGGTACCTCTTCACTAAGTCACCATGAGCAAAGATGTCCCCTCACTGAGTTTTCCTGCTGTTTCCATGACTGAGCTGCACCAGACTATCCAGGCCCCAACAGCATCTTCACAAAAATCTCTGCTGGTTTTCGCTGTGTTCTTGTGCCTTGAAATCAGGATGAATTACTGTCTCTTGTTTCGCCCTTGTCCTCTTGCATGGCTGCTACTCAAAGAAATTAATCAAGTTTATTAAGCATGACCTCACTTGTGAGCCCTGCTCTTGGTCTGCTGGTCTGTACCTGCCTGCTGCTCAAAAACGCCTCAGTCTTGGTTAGTGCTCTGGTGGGGGCAGGGAAGCCAGCCGGGTGGCCACATCTTTTGTTGTTTGCAAAGACCGATGCACCGGGCTGGATCGGACAAAGGCAGGGCGCTCTGCTATAGAGAGCACAGGGCCCTTTGTTGCCATGGCGGTGGAAAAAATAGGAACAAAAAGGATAAATGTTGCATCCAAATACACTAATAATTAACACTTAGCACCATGGATATAAAAAGCACTTAAGGCTAAATTACAATGAGCATAATAGCTATTCATTATTCAGCCCCGCTCCATATGGCATCCTGGCTTGGTAGACTGGTGCTTGGGAACTAACTGGCGCCTAACTGCCCAGGTCTAAAACCCATCCCACCATTTCACAGCACTGAGACTGTGGACAAGTTACTAAAGCTCTCCTGTCACAGCCTTTGCATCTACAGAGCAGAGACCATGAGAGCACACACAGGGTCATATGCACTCATACTATGCTTACAAAGCAACTTAGCCATGATCGGCCACACTGCAATTGCTCAGGAAATGTTTATGGCCTTATATACATTGCTCAGCCAATTTAGACCTCAGAACAAACTTCTGACATAAACATCAGTATCTCTGTCAAGTTGAAGAAATTAATATTTTGAGGTAATTAATTTTTCAAGGTTTTTAGGGTTCCTATTGTTATGACAAAACACCATGACTAATAGCATCCTGGGAGAAAAGGGTTTATCTGGCTTACACTTCCACACCACAGTCCATCAGCAAAGAAGTCAGGGCAATGGTGGGCACGGAGGCGCACATCTTTAATCCCAGCACTCGGGAGGCAGAAGGAGGTGGCTCTCTGTGAGTTCAAAGCCAGTCTGGTCTATACAATGAGTTTCAGGACAGCCAAGGCTATAGAGAGAGAGACCCTGTCTCAAAAACCAAACAAAAACAAGATGCTTAAGGGTGTTTGAACTTTGTTTTTTAACGTGAAGAAATCCAGAATTTGGCTTGTTAAGCCTCCTGTGGAGTGGATTCCTGGCTGTCAGGTTACTGTGAGCGCTGTCCATTCAAGTCAGAACTCAATCTGGACACAACCTGTTTAATACTCTAACAGCTCAATTTGTAGCCAAAATAAAACTCAAGTTAACAGAAATGTTTGCAGACCCGAGTTCAACCCACAGAACCCATGGTCAAAGCAGAGATATGACTTCCAAAGGTTTTCCTCTGACTTCTACACACATGTGAACACACACACACACACACACACACACACACACACACACACACACACTGTATACACACTAGCAATCATAATAAATAAAATATATTTATTTATTTATTTATTTATTTAGTTAGTTAGTTAGTTAGTTAGTTTTTTCGATACAGAGTTTTTTGTGTAACAGTCCTAGCTCTCCTGGAACTTGCTCTGTAGACCAGGCTGGCTTCAAACTCACAGAGAACTGACTGCCTCTGCTTCCCAAGTGCTGGGATTAAAGGAGTGAGCCACAACCACCCAGCTAAAATAAAATTTGTAAATGAATAAATAAATCTTACAATATCTCTGAGAAGAAGAAGAGTCTGGCCATGCTCACATTGCAGCCATCTAATAATGAATTCAAGGTATTGTATTAGCATAAGCCTTGACATAACCATAATCTTCCCAATCTATATGGGATTGTCTTTGTTTTGAGACAGGGTTTCATTATGTAGCCCTGGCTAGCCATAACTCACTATGTAGACCAGACTGGCCTAGAACTCATAGAGATCCACTTTCCTCTGCCTTCCCAGTGCTGCATTAAAGGCATGGATCATGGCCTGGAATGGTGGCACATGCCTGTAATCCTAGCAACTCAGAAGGCTGGGGCAGGGTTGGTACTTGTGAGTTTGGGGATGGCCTCCTGGGTTTCAGGAGGTTTCAGGCTATCCTGTGTGAATGTAGCCATTGTGAGACTGAGATCCTGCCTCCTTAAGGGAAAAAAAAGGCATGGATCACCATCTGGGTTTAGCACTTAGTATTCCCTGAAGTGTCTAAACTTAGGGTGGCTGGTCACCACTCTATCAAGGCAGCTTTTCAAAGGCTGATGGAGATTTCAAATCTAGGAGAAGAATCTGGGTTGTTCATCACCCGACCCAGCTTGCTGGGTATATAGACCAGAAGGCCCCATTTGGCCTCTCCTGGGCACCATGGCAAGAGCTGGTTAAAATGATGCCAATGGTGACACCTAGTGGTCATTTGAAAAATTGCAGCATTGGAACAACCTATTTGGCCCCTAAGGGCTTAGTTGGTTCATTGATAAATATTTACATGCCAATTATTATTATTATTATTTGTGGAGCTGAGGTCTAACCCAGGGCCTTGCGCTTGCTAGGCGAGCACTCTACCACTGAGCTAAATCCCCAACCCTACATGCCAACTCTTATGCTAGACACTAGGCAAAAGTCCCAAGGACCTAAGGAGGCATTTCAGGTGGAAAGAACAGCAAAAACAAGATCTCTGGATGGAAAGAGCACAAAAGTTCCCAGGAACTAATTCCATTATGAGGAAAGGGGATATTAATAACAAACACTTGCTCAGGAAGTAAGGGGACCTGCCACCAAGCCTAAGAGCTCGAGTTTGATCCCCAGGACTCACATGGTGAAAGGAGAGAACCAACTACCCAACATATTCCTTTGACCTCTACACACGCAACATGACATGAACAGACTCAAAGAACACAGATATATACAAAGCAAATAAATGTCAAGGTTGGTGGGGCTGGCTTATTATTATAATGACAGGGGAGGGAAACTATATATATATATATATATATATATATATATATATATATATATATATATATATATATATATATATATATATTGGTTTTTCGAGACAGGGTTTCCCAGTGTAGCTTTGCGCCTCTCATGGAACTCACTTGGTAGCCCAGGCTGGCCTCGAACTCACAGAGATCCGCCTGGCTCTGCCTCCCAAGTGCTGGGATTAAAGGCTTACACCACCACCGCCCGATGGGAAATCTATTTTTTAAAAACAAGCAGGAGAGTTCACCAGGGCCTAATCTGTCATGGGAAATATTTCAGTCTTGAGCCTAAGAACAGTCAGAAATTACTGAAGAATTTCCATCAGGATAGTAAATTAGCTAGACCTCATTTCTCAGTTCTTGCTCAGGGGCAAACTCAAGTCCAGGAAGGCAATTAAAGGTCATTGTACTGTTCGAATTACGCAAAATAGTAGAGATGGAAGAGAAAAGAAAAGATTCCATGATTTCAGAGGTGTTACAGAAGAGTCAGAACAGGTAGGGATAAGGAGATGAAAATTGAGGCACTGGGGGGGATCTGGGTTCCTGTAGGTCTCTGACAGCTGCCAAGAAGATGGAGAACAGTGTTGGGTATCGTGGATTTCAGGGACCTGTGGGATATCCAAGCCAGGAAAGCAAATAAGCAGTTGAATAATGTTAGGAAGGGAGACATCACTTTGGGGACAATAAATAGTTTGGATATTTAAGAGCACGGGATAAGCATGAGGTACACCTGTGATCTCAGCACTTGGGTAGTAGAGGATCAGGACTTCAGGGTTATCCTCAGATATATAGTGAGCTCATGACCAACCAAGGCTACTGAGACTGCCTCTATAAAACATGACAAACAAAAGCTGGCAGGAGTGGTGGTGGCGCACGCCTTTAAACCCAGCACTCGGGAGGCAGAGGTAGACGGATCTCTGTGAGTTCGAGGCCAGCCTGGGCTACAGAGTGAGTTCCAGGACAGCCAGGACTGTTACACAGAGAAACTCTGGGGAGAGAGAGAGAGAGAGAGAGAGAGAGAGAGAGAGAGGGAGAGAATGATGATGATGATGATGATGATGATGATGATGGTGATGATGATGATGATGGGGTGATGATGATGATGGGGTGATGGGGAAGGGGAAGGGAACAAGGAAAAGGGGGCAGGGATATTTGTCCTGAGGGGCCAGGACAAAGGACTGCCTCTGGACAGAGGAGACAGACATGGCACCTAGGACAATGGCAGTTTATAAAGGTAAAGAGGGGAGCCTTGTGTTAGGATGAGGTGTTTAATTTTAATTGTTTAATTTCATTAGGTGAGCCAAAGTGGGGAGATAATTGCTGGACTTCAATACTTTGATAGCTGGACCTTGGTAGTCATTCTCAGGAGGAGGAAGTATCCAAATAAGGGACTAGACCTTGGGGGTTAGCTTTAGGAATGTAATCTAACAGTTTTAGCAAGGCAGAGGGAATGGGGAGAAGGACAAGGTCTGCCAGAGCCATGTTTGCCACACTGGAGCGGGCCAGAGTCCCTTTGTGAAGGCAATACAGACTCCATCTCAGGGTAGGGCCACCATCTTAGACTATCTACTGTCCTCAGTTCCAGGAAGGACCTCAGGAATGTCCCATGACAACTTGAACAGATACAGGGCAGTATGCTCCTGCAGACATTCTATCTACGGTTTGTGGCCCTTGAAGATATCTAGATAATCCTGCTGAGCAGCCCAGATAATCCTGCCCAGCAAGTTGTGGTTCCCCACTAAAAAGTCCAACCCGATGGTTTCAAATGTGGTGGTTTCTCGCCGAAAGTCTAGACCAATAGTTTCAAAAAATCACCTTGCCCCATACTCCTTCCACCCAATCCCTGGTTGCCAAAACATGTAATTCCCAGCTTGCAATTTTTCCCTATAACAACTCTCTACCCCTGGGCCCATCTACCCCTTCTGCTGCATTTCCTTTCATCTGCTGTGCGGTGGCCCAGGTTTGAACCTGACAATAAAAGGACCCTTATGTGCTTGCATTGGAAACCAGCTCCTTGGAGGTCTCTGGGGTTTCCAACAACTTCAACCTGTGTCTATGATTTTAACTACTCCAGGAATGGACCTCATGAAAACTGTACAGTATTTGACTATCTTGGTTTTACTGTTTGGGGTAATAACCCAGGGCCTCTAGTATGCTAGGAATGCCCTTCACCTGGAGCTCTCCCCACCTCACCTAGGGCCTCCAACACTTCCCTGCTGTTTTCTTTCTTCCCTTTCAGCCCTCCCTCCTGCCTTCCCACTAGCTCCTTCCACTTAGGGGCGGGTCCTGCAGCCTCTCCCCTGGCTTGAATGCACTTACTACCACATAGCTATACACTTTAAAAGTTAAGTTGGGAGCTGGGGGTGTAGCTCAGTTGGTGGCATGCTTGCCTAGCACGCATCAGGTCCGAGGTTCCATCCCCAGCATTTCATAAACCAGGCGAGGTACACACCTATAATCCCAGCACTCTGGAGACAGGAGGATCATCAGTTCAAAGTCACCTCAAGTACAAAGCAAGTTAGAGACCAGCCTGGGCTGCCACGAGATCCTGTACGTTTTGTTATTATCATTTTAATTCATCCGTAAATATGTATTTCTACAAATGGAAAAAAATCTAAGGTCACCTTCTCTGAGACTCCTTCCTTCCTTCCTTCCTTCCTTCCTTCCTTCCTTCCTTCCTTCCTTTCGTTCTCTCTTTTCTCTTCCTCCCTCCCTCCCTCTCTCTCTCTCAACAGGGTTTCTCTGTCAAACAGTTCTGGCTGTCCTGGAATTTACTCTATAGACCAGGGAGGCTGTCCTGGAACTCACAGAGATCCTCCTGCCTCTGCCTCCCGAGTGCTGGGATTAACGGCGTGCGCCACCACCACCTGGCAAAAGACCTATTTATTTTTATGTGCATTGGTGTTTTTTCTTGCATGTATATCTGTGTGAGGGTGTTGGATCCTGTAACTGTCTGGAGTTACAGACAGTTGTAAGCTGCCATGTGGGTGCTGGAATTTGAGCTTGGGTTCTCTGGAAGAGCAGCCAGTGCTCTTAACCGTAGAGCCATCTCACCAGCCTCTGTGAGGTTTTTCTGAGCCAATTCTCAGCAACCCGACCAGAAGAATGGAGGCGGGTACAAATGAGACAGCTTTCGGAGCCGCTTCCGGCGGAAGGGAAAGGTAAAAGAGCACCGAGCGGGACCAGGAAGGGCTTGGGAGTGGCTGATCCTTAAAGGAGCGAGCTGTTCCGCCCGGGGGCGGGGCGGGGCCCACCGAGGCTGTGAGCCCCTCCCGAGCCCGGTACCAGGGAGGAGCTAGAGCCCGGGAGAGCTAGGAGTTCCCAGCAAGCCGAGGGAGCTGCTGCTGTCCGGTAGGTTTAGAGTCGACACCTGCCGGAGAGGCGCTGTGCTACAAACTTGGACTTCTCAAGTCCCAAGATCACCCCTACCTCACCTGACCTAGCGGACACGCAGGCGGGAGTGGCAGGAAGCTTCCGGAGTGCCATGACCTTGCTCCCTTGCCGGCGGGCATTCTTTACAGTGGAGTCCTCCGTTTCGCTTCAGCCCATCCCAGCACAAGCAGCCCCAGCGGGAGGGCAGTCAGTTGAAATTCCCAGATGATAATTTGTGAAGGTTCCCGGGAACCCTAAGTGGGTAAGGTTCTGGACACCACAGGGGACCAACACCCTCGGCCACCTCTACCTTCACCCCACCTTGAAAACCGGTTACCTGTGTCAAGTACAACGCTTTTCAGGACACCACCCTCCAGCCAAAAACACCATACCACTTAGTTTTCATAAGCCTTGCCGTTCCCCTCCTGAGCAAGTGGGGTATAAAGGGCCAGTGGTCTTGTTTATGCCCACTTTTTTGTTCTTGGGGCCCTTGAACTTCTGGGGCTGGGTCAAAGGCTTGGAGGGTATAAATTATGAAGCCCTGACTTTAAAAACTCAAGGGCAGCCTATTTTTGCTCTAGCATTCACAAAGAGCCATATTTCCAGGCTCGCTTCCTCAGAATCTACCCAAAACCAGGGACTTCCTAAGTGCTTTAGGAGAAGCCCTAATATGTGTTGCCTTTGAGGCTACACTTTTTGTGACCGTCCTGTCTTGTTAGTCTGACCTAAACCAGTAACAGCCAGGTGAAAGCCACCTCAGTCTAGGCCCCACACAATCAGACCCAGGTTCAGGCCTTAAAGCCTAGGCCTCTTGCTAGGTTGCAATTCCTCAGCTGCACATGCCTTTTGGGCACATTTCCTTTTTGGTGGGAGGACAAGTGAGGCCTCTAGTAGTATCTCATTTATCTGCAGTCATTTAAGGCTTCAGCATGAGACAGGCAACTGTCACCCTGCTCAGTATGAAGTATTCTGGGAAAGCTGAGCTGGGATTATTCACTTCAAGTGGGAAGACTGAGCATTGATAGGGTCACCACACAGCAAACAACTGGGCCGCAACCAGGACACACCTTTCCCTAAGACAGCCTTACACTTCCCACAGTGCTTCGGGTTTAGAGATCTTGGAGGGAGGAAGCTGAGGCCCAAGAGCATATGGGAGAAGAAAGGACAGGGGGCTCCGATGCAGCTCAATGATAAGAAATATTTGCCTAGCCGGACAGTGGTGGCGCACGCCTTTGATCCCAGTACTTGGGAGGCAGAGCCAGGCAGATCCCTGTGAGTTCAAGGCCAGCCTGGTCTACAAAGCAAGATCCAGGACAGGCACCAAAACTACACAGAGAAACCCTGTCTTGAAAAACCAAATTAGTCTCTCCCTCTCTCCCTACCCCTCTCCCTCTCTTCCTCTCTCCCCCTCTCCCCCTCTCTCCCAATAAAAAAGAAAAAAATTAAAAAAAAAAATATTTGCCTAGCATTCACAAGGCCCTGAGTCAGGATTTAATGCTACAGGACTCCCTTAAGGGAGTCACAGCTTGTTCTGGGTTCTGGGCCTTTATCAGAGCTGCTCTTGGATTTGGCTGCCTAACCTTTGACACAAGCCAGGACAGTGTCTGCCCACCCCCATCCCCCAAACAGGTCCCACAATAAATACCCCCGGGAGGTGCCATTAACATTGTGTAATGAGGCTAGAACAATAGCTAGAGCGGCAGCTGCTGTTGATTGAACACTTACACTGTCTAGTTTAACCACAGCAATCTGGGGTAGAGGGGAGGTGTCATTAAATAGTATGTGTGAGAGAGACCATGGGTATTGAGCCCCCAGCACCAGGGCGTGGAGGGGGGGGCATCCCATTTTTGCAGATAAGGAAACTCAGAGAAACTAGGCAACATGACCAAAGTCATGCATGTTAGAGATAGATTTCTAACCCAGGTCTGCTTAGCTCTGGAATCCATGTTCTCCTGATCACTGGTCACAAAAAGGCCCTGCCCTTCTACTTTCCGTCCTGAACACCCAGCCAAGCCTCCTAGCGTTAAGTCTGGTCCCTGTGGCAGGAGTTTCTGGCTGGACCATGGGGCATGGTGTCGCCCCCCCCCCCCCCCCCCGTGTCTTTTTGGCACAGTTGCTAAGTGTGGCTTGCACCTTCGCTGAAGTCTTTGTCCTCTGAATGTCCCTCTCTAGCCTTACTTCAAGGACCTTCCAGCTGAAGTCCCACAAAACTTCCAGTTCCCTCATTCCAGTGACATCCCTCATCTTGGGTCCCCTGGCTCCTATCTTTAGGAAATTTAAAGAGTAAGGAAGGCCTGGACTGTAGTTGGAGTCCTATCAAGGTGATGAACAGTAGTTCCTTGCAGGAACAACAAACAAAACACAACAACGGCATTTTAGGTTGTTTTGTTTGTCTCCCTCCAAGTCTTGCTTAGCTGTAGAAGTAGAATTGAAGTGGCAGAGTTGAGATTGCCCGGATGACTGGGAAGACATGCAAAACGCTTTCTCTTCTATCAATTTCCCCGCCCCGTCTTGGGGATTGAGAATCGTTAACTAGAAATATTTTAATATTAGGAAAATAAGTAAAACATCAACGGGGCACTAGGACTCGAAGAGTAAAAGCACCAGACTAAGAAATCCCGCGCTTGCGGAGGGAGGATTCGGGCCCCTCCCCCACCCGGGCAGAACTTAGCTCTGAGGTCGCGAGAAGAGCGCGCCTGGCACCGAGTGAAGGTGGCTATTGTGACTTCCCGGGCGGAGAAGGGGCGGCTCAGTGCCAAGGGTGTGACCTGGTCCAAGGCCCTTCGTCCAGGCTGTACCCAAGGAGAGCGCTTCTGGGCGAGAGGGCGTGTCAAGGGCGGAGTCTCAGGCCCCACCCCGATCTCCGGGTCCCGGCCGCTCAGCGCCCGCGTGGTTCTCATACAATTTACCCCCAGAGGCTGTGGTCCTCAGCCGCCTTCTGGCTGAGGTTGCGCTGCAGAGAGGATCAGTCCCCCGAGGTCTGACTGTGACCCTGCTCAGAAAAGACCAAGGAACGCGCTCTTCTGGCAGACCTGGACTCCACCGGCTTCCAACAACTAGTCCGGGACCGAGAGTCTTGGAGTTTGAAACAAGTGAGCGGCCCCAGAAGGACGGGGCCGGGTGGCTGGCCACTGGGCTCGCCATGGCTGCGCACGCCCGCCGTCTGTGCCATGTCGCTTTCCATGTGCCTGCTGGGCAGCCGCTAGCGAAAGACCTCCACCGCCTCTTCGGCTTCCAGCCCCTGGCGGTGCGGGAAGCAGGCGGCTGGAGACAGCTGGCCCTGCGCAGCGGAGACGCAGTCTTTCTAGTGAACGAGGGCTCGGGGCCGGGGGAGCCACTGTACGGCCTGGATCCGCATCACTCGGTGCCCAGCGCCACGAACCTGTGCTTGGACGTGGAGGATGTGGGCGGTGCCGCCCGGGCGCTGGCAGCACAGGGCTGCGTCGTGCCGGTACCACCCACTAGCGTGAGGGATGCACAGGGCACAGCCATCTACACGGTGGTCAGCTCTCCGGCTGGTAACCTTAGCTTTACGTTGCTGCAGCGTGCTGGCTATCGCGGATCCTTCCTGCCCGGATTCAGACCGCTACCTTGCACACCTGGCCCTCGCTGGGTCAGCCACGTGGACCACTTGACCTTGGCCTGCACCTCTGGCAGCTCCCCTACACTTAGGCGGTGGTTCCAGGACTGCCTAGGGTTTCGTCACTTGCCGCTGAGCCCAGGTGAGGATCCGGAGCTGGGCCTCGAGGTGGCTGCAGGGCCTGGGCGAGGGGGACTACGGCTTACTGCCCTGCAGATCCCACCCGACAGCACCGTCCCGACCCTCGTGCTGGCAGAGTCCCTGCCGGGACCCACCAACAAACAAGACCAGGTAGAGCAATTTCTAGCCCGGCACCGGGGCCCAGGCCTGCAGCACATAGGGCTGTACACTCCCAACATCATGGAAGCTTCTGAGGGGATGGCAAAGGCGGGAGGCCGGCTCCTGACCCCTCCTGAAGCTTACTACCAGCAGCCCGGCAAAGAGGAACAAATCGTAGCTGCCGGGCACAAGCCTAGCCTTCTAGAACGGCAGGGAATTCTACTAGATGGCGACAAAGACACGTTCTTGCTTCAGGTCTTCACCAAGTCCCTCTTCACTGAGGACACCTTCTTTTTGGAGCTGATTCAGAGACAGGGGGCCACAGGCTTTGGCCAGAACAACATCCGGGCACTTTGGCAGTCCGTGCAAGAGGAAGCTGCCAGGGCCCAGGGAGCATAATCCGGCAAGATTAGGGAGTTGCCACTAGTCCTAGGTGCTCTGAGGAGTCCAGCACAGGCCTGCAGGAACTGACACACCTCAGCACCACACCTCCACAGGACCACACCCCAGGCAGAGGCCATTCGTCCTGGCCAGGTGCGGGTCTTCTTTTCAACCAGTACCTGCCAATTCTAGCGTCTCTTGCTAGACTCCAAAGAGATGAGATTTAAAACAACACATCTAGGTAATGTAAAGAATAAAGGAACGAGGTTGTTAAGACAACACTCTGGAGCCTTTGTGTCTTCTCTGTATTTCCTTCCCATCTACCCTTAAGGTCTTGTGATGAATGATTCTGAGGAAGGAATTTAATACCAACCCTCCTCTGTGCTGACCTCCCTAGGGAGCAAAGGCTGCAGGTGCAGACGGTCTAGGTCATGGTTAGCCTAGCCACCTGCTCTAAGAGGGTGCTCCAGCTCCCATCAGAGCTTACCTGAGACCCAGAATGGGAGCATTGGAAGTCAGCCACCGACAGGTGCTCCCTGCAGCTGCCCTAACTCTTTGCTGGGGAAGAACACTCTGGTCAGAATTCGTCCAGACTCCAGGGCTGTCTGGGAGCTCAGTCAGGGGAAGTCAGAACCAAGGTGACTTAACCATTTTCTGAGTCTCCCAAAACTAAGTGAAGGGGCTAGAGAAAGTGAAGAATGTTCTCCAAAAGGACTACAAAAATAAGCATTTTATTAAGGCTGGATTTGGGGTGGGCTTCCTGGGGTAATCACTGGGCTGTACTGTTGGAAATCCGAGGCTGAAAGAAGCTATCCAGGATTTGCTGGCCCCCGCTGGGTTTTTTCCGGCTTGATGGAGTAGACATCCGGGACCTTTTAGAACCCTGTGCAAAATCCAAAGATGGGAGGTAATAAGTACACATCGAGGAATCTTCTGCCTGCTCTACTGATCTAGCCTATAATGCTGTAGATTTTTCTATCTGCCTTCAAGTACCAACCCCTTTAGTCAACTCCTAAAACTTGCTAAGATGCAAAGCTGGGTTATAATAGCTCAGTTGATAGAGGGCTTGTCTAAAATGCATAAATCCCTAGGTTCGAGTCCTAGTGTTGGATAGAACTGGGTATGACAGGCACATGCATATAATCCCATCATAAGGGAGGATCAGAAGTTTAAGGATATCTTCATCTTCAGCTACACAATGTGGGTGAGGAGTGGGGAGATGGCTCAGTGGTTAAGATTGTGTAAGTAGGGCTGGAGAGGTGGCTCAGAGGTTAAGAGCACTGGCTGTTCTTCCAGAGGTCCTGAGTTCAGTCCCCAGCAACTACATGGTGGCTCACAACCGTCTGTAATGAGATCTGGTGCCCTCTTCTGGCATGTAGACAGAACACTGTATGTGTAATAAATAAATAAATCTTAATTAAAAAAAAAAATTGTGTAAGCAGAGGACCTGAGTTGGGGACCCAATATATATGCTTCATGGTTCACAAACACCCATAACATCAACTCCAGGGGATCCAATGCCCTCTTCTGGCCTGTATGGGTACTACATTCAATGTACATATACCCACACACAGATATATATACACATAATTAAAAATAATAAAAATAAATCTTTTTCAAGGACCCAAATTAGCAGTTATTTTCATCAAGCAGCTTTTCCTGATCTTGTCTCACAGATGGCTCCCACAGAACCTAGCAGATACTTCACATACCTGTGACACCAGCGCCCACACTCTTGACCCTACAGTTCTCACTGTACAATCAGTCCCTAGTTCACAAACTGTCCCTCTGCCCCCAGCAAAACCTGGAATGGATAATACTCATCCCGAAATGTCAATAAATGACTTTTAAAGACCACAGAGGCAGGTCTGGGAGAAGATGACAGGATGAGCCTCTGAGACTCACCTTGCAGGTCCCTCGCCGATGGTCCTCATACATGCGGAATACCTAGCCAAGATGAAGGCGGGAGGAAAGGAAAAGGGCTGGCACCTTCTCCAAAAAGAACCAATACCCTGAGTTCCACCCCAGCCTGTGGTCAGCCCCAGCAATTTTGTTTAAAATATACATTTCTTTTTCGTTTATACAGCAATAAGTTCATGTAAAATGTAAGAGAGAAACAAAAAAGGACAACAAAGGTGGGTGCCTTTTTCACGGCAGTGGAGACAGCTGCACTGTGGAATTCCTCCCAAGTCAACCATCGAGCGCCAGGAGGTGCAGGGGCCACGGGGGTCTGTCCTTCCAGGGCCAGACTATACACTTGATACGTCAGTTTGATGTGAGAGAAGACATGGGTCACCTGCGGGAGAAGAGACGGACCAGGCCTGTCTATGACTGTGAACACAAAAGCCCTCTCCTGGCACCCTTGCCAACCTACCTCCCCCAGGTGCTGGGGACGAGCGGCCGGGAGGGGTCCAGACCAGCTCTGCAGTTCCTGTAGAAGGTCTTTGTGTTGATGCTGTTCTGAGGGCTCCAGGGCGACAGACGGAAACTCCCACAGACCTGCCAGCAGACCTGCGGGCAGCCAGGTAGGGGTCAGCTTCTGCTGCCCCCTTCTGTCCCGCTCTGTTGCTGGGACACTGCCCTGCAGCCCCCATATTCAGGTACCCGAGTTAGGCCTTTGGACCAGCAGGATGAGGGGGCTCCCGGTGGCGCTGGGCCGCTCCAGAACACAGGTGGCAGAGTACTCCTCCCTGGGAGGCCTACGGCTGGCCTTTCGAGGAAAGTTGGTCACTCCCAGAGCGGGGTCCCAGGGTTTTGTGGGAGGTAGGCAAAGCTGGCACTGTCTAGTCTTAAGAGCTGGAAACAAAGATTCCAAACTCAGCTCAGGCCAAGGTGCCTAGCCCAGGCTTAGTCCTACTGCGGATTCTCACTGGCTTGAAAAGGCAGCTCCCGGGGGGGGGGGGGGGGGGGAGGCTGGGGTCAGGGCTGGCACTTACCACACTCCTCTACGTCAGGACTGCCTGGCAAGGCTGAGAGCTGTTCCCGCTTCACCTGAGAGACAGAGGAGAGTGTCACAGGGCAAGGGTCATTCACTAGGACACCCTAACTCTTCCTCTGGAGGCTCACCCGCTGGTATGCCTGGCATAGGTTCTGTATAGGGCACCGGCTGCAGAGAGGGTGCTGCGGGGTACACACTGTGGCCCCCAGCTCCATGGCTGCTTGATTGAAGTCCCCAGGCCGGGCTGGATCCACTAGCTGATGAGCTAGGCTCCTAGATGTAAGGAACACTACTACAAGCAAGAACCTTTGAACAGACCCTTCCCAATTTCCCATCATCCCAGTATCTTACCAGAGGTGATGAGAGACAAGGGTGCTGCTGGGATCGGCACCAATGGCACGGGCACGGCACAGCACCCGTAAAACATTCCCATCCACCACACCAGTTACCTGGCACAGAGGGGCCTGGGAGTCAGACTGGACTTGGAGGAGGGGGTGCACACATTAAATAATGGTGACGGACGGGCTCACCTGGTCAAAGGCAATCGAAGCAATGGCTCCGGCTGTGTACCGCCCCACGCCAGGCAGGAGCTGCTGCAGGGCCTCTGCTGTCCGGGGCATATGACCTCCCAGCTCCTCCACCACCTGATTGGAGTAGGCAGGCTCAGTTTTAAGACGTCTGAGGCCGCTGTGCTGCTAGTCTTCAGTGCATTGCCCATTTACCTTCCTAGCTCCCTCCTGCAGCCGGCGGCCTCGAGAATAATAGCCCAGGCCAGACCAAAGCTGGTTCACCTCCTGTAGGTGGAGGTCAGAGGTCAAAGATCAGGGGTCGGTCTCCCAGTTGTTTCTATTCCCCCTATCCAGGGGTGGCTCACCTCCAGGGAAGCACTGGCCAGATCCTGAAGTGTTGGCCACTTCTGGAGACCGGAGACAGGCAAAAATAAACAAACAAACAAGTAAAGTTAAGGATGAGGATGGCAGAGGAAGCCTTTTCCAGGGTCCAGCCCACTCTCCCCTCCCTCCCTGGCATCACCTGCATCCATCGGTTATAATAGTCGATCACTGTGGCAACTTGGGTCTGCTGCAGCATAACCTCTGACACCCACACTGGGGAAGGGGGTTAACATGAGGTACTGCAACTTACCCTGGCTCCTAGTCCCTAACCCCAAACCTAAGCATAACCCCTAATCCCAAGGACTTCCAGGCAAAGCAGCCCAGTTTTGTACTGACCAGCATAGGCTCGCCTGTCCAAACTGGCCTCCTCCTGGACCTGTCAATAAAATCACAGGTGAAAGCTTAATGTGAAAGAGCTAAGTGCCGGCTTCCCAGCCACTGTTCCTGTCCTACTCACCCATCTTCTCCAAGGCAGGTCCCGCTTCTCTTGGTCATACCAGCTGAGCAAGCTCCTTCGGAAAGCTGTGACGTCGGCCACGTCTCTGAACAGATGGTACGGGGAGGCGGAGGCCTGCAGTAACTCTTCTCCCTTCTGCTTGGCCTGGCCTGCAGGACAGCCACAACACTTGGGGATGACCCCCTCACCCCACCCCACCCTTTCTCAAGAATTATCTTTAAGTGCTCGTGCGTGTGTATCTGAGATTCCCTAGAGCTGGAGTCCTGGGCAGCTGTAAACTGCCTGACAGCTGAGCCATCTCTCCAGCAAGTCTTTTCCGTTTTCTGAGATAGGGTCTCAACAGGATCTCATATAGCTCAGGCTGGCCTCAAACTTGCTGTGTAACCAAGGCTAGCTTTGAACTCCTAATCCTCCTGCCTCAACCTCCCAAGGACTGGTGATTACAAGGGTGATTACCACCCCTGGCTCTTCAGTATTTAATATTTATTTCATTTTTTATTGTGCATATATGATGTGAATGTGTGGGCATGCATGCCACATGTGCACATGGAGGTCAGAAGATAGGAGTTGGTTCCCTCCTTCTGCCTTTCCATGGTCCTGGAGATCAAACTTGGGTCATTAGGTTTGTGTGGCAAAAGCTTTTTCCCACTGAATCATCCTGCTGGCCCTTCTGGGGATCATTTTTGCACAGGTTTATCAGGGACTCGGGGCACAGCAACCTGTAGTAGTAGCCCGTTCCCATTTAGGGTTTCTCCTACCCAAATCTCACTCAACCTTCAGAGCTACAACCACATTAGAGTTCTAGTTATGTGTAGCCTTGGCCAAATTTCTGGTCTTAGTTTTGTCAGAGTGTCTTTGTTCTCTCTGGGCCACAGATGAAAACTCACTAATTTTAGTTAGGCAGAACAGGTACCCAGGCAAGGTGCTTCCATATTTTCTAAACACATTCAGACTTGTACACTCATTTGATCCCATGGAAGCCACACAACGGTGAAGAAATGTGTAGATGAAATTGTTCCATTCTGTTAAGAAAACACCCAGAGCATTTGGTCCAAAGTTACACAGCAACAGTCAGAATTAGCTTGATTCCTTGGTACACTGCAAGCCTGAATCTGCCCTCTTGATGGCCAGTGAAACGAGTCCCTTGACACTCTGGCAAGGGCCAGTTCCTTACCATCAGGGGCAGAAGGTGTGGCCTGGCTGCTGCTAAGGGCACATTTTCTCCTTCTCTGGTGGTTGGCTAGTGGCTTTCTGTGACTCCTTACAGATGCTCGCAGCTTCTTCATGTTAACCTGGAAGAGACAGATGTAGCCAATGTGGTCAGTCATGATGAGGCTGGATCTTGGGAGTCCTGCAGGAATTACAGCCACCTCCCCCCAAATCACTCAGAATGTCCAGCTTTTCTTTTTCTTTCTTTTTTTTTTTTTGTCTTTTGTCTGTATGCATGCCTGTATGTATCATGTGCTACCCTCAGAGGCGAGGTGTCATGTCCTCTGGAACTGTAGTTACAGCTATTAGTGAGCTGCCATATGCATTCTGGGGACTGAATTCTGCTATAAGAACAGAAAGTGTTCTTAATGCTGAGTGTCTTAGTTGGAGTTTTTATTTGTGTGAAGAGACAGCATGACCACAGCAACTTTTTTTTTTTTCAAGACAGGGTTTCTCTGTGTAGCTTTGCGCCTTTCCTTCAATCTGTAGCCCAGGCTGGCCTCAAACTCACAGAGATCCACCTGGCTCTGCCTCCCGAGTGCTGGGATTATAGGCGTGCCACAGCAACTGTTATAAAAAAATACTTAATTGGGATGGCTCGCTATGTTCAGTCCATTTATCTTGACTGGGAGCATGGTGGCATGCAGGCATGTGGTGCTGGAGCTCAGAGTCCTACATTCCTGTCACACTGAGTGAAGCTGGATGAGAAAAAGACCTCAAAGCCCGCCCCTACAGGGGCACACTTCCTCCAACAAGGCCACATCTCTTAATAGTGCCACTCCCTTTGGGGGCCATTTTCTTTCAAACCACCACACTGAGCCATCTCTCCAGGCCTGTTTTTGTCTTTTGAATCAGAGTCTCACTATGTAGACCAGGCTGGTCCTCTGTGATGCCTAACCTCGGTTGTCAACTTGACTACATCTGGAATCAACAAAAGTCCAAGCAGCCAGGCATGCCTGTGAGGGATTTTCTTCTTCCTCTTCCTCCTCCTCTTCTTCTTTTTCTTTTTTTTTTTTTTTTTTTTTTTTTGAGGCAGGGTTTCTCTATGTAGCCCTGCTGTAGCCCAGGCTGGCCTTGAACTCATAGATCCACCTGTCTCTGCCTCCCAAGTGCTGGGATTAAAGGTGTCACCACCACAGCTCAGCTGAGGGATTTTCTTGATTGGATTATGTGGTGGTCTAAAAGAAAATGGCCCCCAAAGGAGGTGGCACTATTAGAAAGTGTGGCTTTGTCGTAGTAGGTGTGGCCTTGTTGGAGGAAGTATGTCACTGTGGGGGTGGGCTTTGCATTCTCCTATGCTCAAGCTATGCT
Source organism: Onychomys torridus (assembly GCF_903995425.1). Lineage (NCBI taxonomy): Eukaryota > Metazoa > Chordata > Mammalia > Rodentia > Cricetidae > Onychomys > Onychomys torridus. The sequence continues at coordinate 131,392,102 of NC_050444.1, read as the reverse complement.
CAGTGTGGCACACAGTTGCTTCCTGTTGCCTATAGATCAAGATGTAGAACTCTCAGCTCCTTCTCCAGCACCATGTCTGCCTGTATGGTAAGCCGCCATGCTTCTCGCCATGATGATAATGGACTAAACCTCTGCAACTGTAAGCCAGCCCCGATGAAATGTTTTCCTTTACAAGAACTGTGTGGTCATGGTGTCTCTTCACAGCAATAGAAACCCTAACCAAGACAGATCACATGAAGTGGGAAAACCAACCCTAAATCTGAGCCATACCTTCTGGTGGCAATCCACACAACAGGACAAGGGGGTGGAAGCTTCTGCCTTTTGCCTGCTTGCCCTCACTCCTGATGGTGAGTTTATCTGTCATTTGTAGTTAGAGTTTTCCTGCCTGGCCCAGTCAGGACAAATCTCTCTTACCCGCCAGTCCCACAGTCACTCAGACCCAACCAAGAAAGTACACAAAAACTTATATTGCTTACAAACTGTATGGCCGTGGCAGGCTTCTTGTTATCTGCTTCTTCTATCTTAAATTAACCCATTTTTGTTAGTCTATACTTTGCCACATGGCTTGTGGCTTACCAGTGTCTTTACACGTTGCTTCTCATGGCGGTGGCTGGCGGTGTCTCTCTCCAACCTTCTACTTCCCAGAATTCTCTTCTCTCTTGTCCCGCCTATACTTCCTGCCTGGCCACTGGCCAATCAGAACTTTATTTACACAGAGGGATATCCACAGCACTTCCCCTTTTCTTTTTTTTAAGGAAGGTTTTAACTTTTACATAGTACAATTACATATAACCAAACAATTATCAAGCAAGAATTACAGTTACAATATTAAAGAAGATATACTATCTATATTTGTGAGTCTAAGGTTTTATATCTAACTTACCTTTTATCATAACTGAGGAAATTATAACTATCTAGTCTTCAACCACATCAAAGACCTCAGAAGGATATAATATTACCTGAGAAAGGGAGAAGGATGCAAGCAACTTTCGGGAGTCTTGCAGGGTAGACAGAGACAGCTGGCAGCCTGGACAGTCACCTAATGTTTCTTTGTACAGTTGGGGCATTTGTCTTTAGCCCACAGGGCTAGAGTCTCTTGGTCACTTCTCTCAGTGTCCTGTAGAATTTCTGGCAGTTTCCTCTGCGAAGCAGGAACCTGAAGGACCATTTTGTCAAACAAAGTTTAGTGGTCACCTTTCTATGGGTCTTGCATGTCCAGTCGATCAAGCAGTCCAGGCAAGAACAGTTTCTTGCTAAAATGGCTATTTTTGACAAGGTGAAGATAAGATATGAAGTGTCTTCAATGCCCATCCTCATCTCTGAAGTAAATCGGTGTTGCCAGAAGCAGACATGTCTCACTGTCCAGAAAGTCTAAATTTTAAAAATATTTTAAATGCCATATTCTGTAGGTCTTTGAAGTATTTGAAGATTACCTATCTATCTGAAATATCTCTATGTATACCTAGAAGACTTAACTAACATGGCTGTGAGTATGATTATCACAGATGATTAATTATTAATCTATTTTTAATTATCCATTACAATTTTAAATGAGCTATACAAACACAATACCTTAAACATGAGTAGAAATATATACATAGTATAACAAAATTAACTTTAAGTTTGTATCAATAGACTAAAATCTAAACCAATGTAAAACATTTTAAACAAGTTGTTGCTCTTTAGAAGTAAGTTCCCTAATCTACCCTTTCATCCTATTATATCTATATCATATCCCCCTTTCTTCTTTAGAAAGAGATCTCATTTATAATCAACCTGCTTTAAAGAAAAATATTGGGTTTTGTTTGTTTGTTTGTTTGTTTTTTTGTCCCACACCAGTGGGCTCTTCTGATTTGGGACACAAGAATCTCTTAACCATTTCTTTTAGCAATATGTCTGGGTTTAGAGAAGGAGTGAGCCAATTCCATCTCCAAAGCCAGCTGGGAATTTTGGGAATGTGGGCGTAGTTTCTCTTACTACTTCCTGCTGGAGGGGGGCGCTGCATCTTATGGGGACACAAAGACAATTTTAGGATTATGGAGTAGTCCATTAGGGTGAACCTCTGAGCCAGTTGCCTTGAAACCATTCTGGATGTCGGATCATCTGGGCCACTGTGTCATCGGAGACCTTTCAGGTGGTCTTGGCTGATCAAACCTGATGTATCTTAATCTGGAATAAATCCATAGCCTCTGGCTTTCTGTGGAAACAAAAGCAGAGACTCCTTTCCAAAGCAACATATCCTTATATCCAAATTTTGAAGTCAAGGTACCTTTAAAATTTACATATTTGTTTAACTCAACAGCTTTTATGATCAAATCTTTTTCTGCAGTTAAAAATCCAAAAGATAACATAAAACAGATTCTCTGTGTAATATCTATCTTTGTAAGACTGAAACGCTGCTGTGGCTGCTGGCTCCGCCCACCTCTGCTTCCCAACATGGCGGCAGTTACAGTACCACCAGCTCTGGGTCTGGAGCCATGTGTACCATCAACTATCAGAAGCAGTTCTATCGAAGTAGTGCATAGCCCAGAAACTTTCTTTTTTTTTTTTTTTTCTTTTTTTCTTTCTTTTTTTTTTTTAACTAGCAAAGGCTAAATCCACCATGCAGCAGAGTAAAGTGCCGCTTGTAGATTCCTCATTCCAGCCACACTGCAGGTCAGACGCACACGCCAGGAACCCGCCACAGTAGCTCAAACCGGCAGGCTGCCGCTAACTTGAGAGAGACAATTAAGAAGCTGTTTTTAGCTCCATTTTAGAATCTTTTTTCTCAGGTGTTAGGTGGAAATGCTTGCCAACACGTTGGGCGCCATTTGTAGTTAGAGTTTTCCTGCCTGGCCCAGTCAGGACAAATCTCTCTTACCCGCCAGTCCCACAGTCACTCAGACCCAACCAAGAAAGTACACAAAAACTTATATTGCTTACAAACTGTATGGCCGTGGCAGGCTTCTTGTTATCTGCTTCTTCTATCTTAAATTAACCCATTTTTGTTAGTCTATACTTTGCCACATGGCTTGTGGCTTACCAGTGTCTTTACACGTTGCTTCTCATGGCGGTGGCTGGCGGTGTCTCTCTCCAACCTTCTACTTCCCAGAATTCTCTTCTCTCTTGTCCCGCCTATACTTCCTGCCTGGCCACTGGCCAATCAGAACTTTATTTACACAGAGGGATATCCACAGCAGTCATTGTGGCATCTTTCCCTGGCATCAGAACCTACTTCAAGATTCTAGCAGACTGAAGAACAACAATCTCTAGAAATTCCTGGGTGACTTCAGTGCAGATTAGAATAGTTGAGACCTCCAGTCTCCTGAACTGAACAACTACCAGATTCTTGGCCTTTGCACCAGGAAACAGCTATTGCTTAACTACTCAGACCACAGCTTGTGAGCTACTCTAATAAATCCCCTTTAATATATTCATTCTATCAGTTCAGTTCCTTTATTTTGTTTTGTTTTCTCAAGACAGTGTTTCTCTGTGTAGCTTTGGAGCCTGTCCTGGAACTCACTCTGTAGACCAGGCTGGCCTCGAACTCACAGAGATCCGCCTGCCTCTGCCTCCCAAGTGCTGGGATTACAGGTGTGCCACCACCACCGGGGCAGCTCAGTTCCTTTAGAAAGTCACAATACATTCTCCTATCACTACTTCACAAGTACTGGGACTATACGTGTGCACTACTATACCTGGCATTTCTATCTTTCCTTAAGCACTTTCAAGATGCCTGTCATTGTCTGAATGAGAATGACCCTCATAGGCTCACATGCTTGAATGCTTGGTCCTGAGTCAGTGCAACTGTTTGGGAAGGATTAGGAGGTGTGGCCTTGTTGGAGCATGTGTGTCACTGGGGGTGGGCTTTGAGTTTTAAAAAGCCCAGGCAGGGCAGTCTCCTCTCCCCCTCCTCTGCTGCCCTTGGATCAGGATGCAAAGTTGTCAGCCACTGCTCCAATGTCATGCCTGTCTTCTTCCCACCATGATGACCACGGACTAAACCTCTGAGACTATAAGCAAGCCCCCAATTAAATGCTTTTTAAAAAATAAGAGTTGCCTTGGGCACCAGGGAGTGGTGGTGGCGGCTCACACCTTTAATCCCAGTACTCGGGAGGCAGAGGCAGGAGGATCTCTGTGGTTCAAGGCCAGCCTGGGCTACAGAGTGAGTTCCGGGAAAGGCGCAAAGCTACACAGAGAAACCCTGTCTCAAAAAAACAAAACAGACGAGCAAGGGGCTTCGGGGGCCTAGTAACAGACAAGAAGGCAGGGAGGGCCAAGGCCCACAGATGTATACACCGGATGCTCACCACCACGTGTATGTGACTAAGGGTTGCTTAGGGTATCTAGGAGTGCGGATAAGGAAGAAATCCGTCTGGTTAGACTGACTTCGGTAGTCACCTCGTTCACTCCACAGAAATGAGAAAACAAGAATTAAAGGAGAAAAAAGATCTGCCTGAGAGCAGATGGCAAATCAATGAGGAGAGATGGGCTAGTAAATCGTAACTGGCTGGCCATTAGAAACCAGAAAATACATCTGGCTGACCGCTGCAGACTGTTCTCCTGGCTACCTTTTCTAATTGCCAAAACACTACTAACCGGGAACAGCAGGTTGGCTGAATAGATAAAGGTTCAAGCCTGATGACCAGGTGTGGATGGTCACACACATACACAACACACACTAAAAATAAACAAACAGCCGGGTGGTGGTGGTGGTGGTGGCGGCGGCGGCGGCGGCGGCGGCGGCGGCGGCGGCGGCGGCGGCGCACGCCTTTGCTCCCAGCACTTGGGAGGCAGAGGCAGGCGGATCTCTGTGAGTTCAAGGTCAGCCTGGTCTACAGAGCGAGCTCCAGGAAAGGTGCAAAACTACACAGAGAAACCCTGTCTCGAAAAACCAAAAAAAAAAAAAAAAAAAAAAAGAAAAAGAAAAAAAAGGAAAGAAAAGAAAAAACAACAATAATAAAATAAAATAAACGGGAGAAGGGGCCTTTACAAAGTCTCTAGCACTTAGAGTGGATGCTTACTGTCTGCTCAGCCCCAGGAAGTGCTTTACTGGATTGTCCGCTCCACCTGATGGCTCCAGGGGCAGGAACTATTACTTCCACTCCAGCTTGGGAAGCAGAGGCCAGTTAAGCAACTGGATCTCATCTCCAGCTGTGCTGCAATCCTACCAAACCTGTTTAAAGTCTCCCCAGTACCTGGACTCACCACCTCATTTTCATCAAATGACCCCGCTTTCGCTTTTAGGGGGAACAATATACAACCTATTTGCTCTGTCTTCTTCCGCCTCTATGTGAAGGCCTCCGACCTTTTCCTAGGACCCTACGCCCACAATACTCTAAACAGAACACACTCTCCTCCCCTTCATCACCACCTCCCTTTGCCACACTCACTTTCACAACTCCTCCTACAGCCTGTGCTCTGAAGAAGAAAGCAATCTAAGACATGGTCATTGCTTTCGAAACATAATCCGTGTTTGCACCTGTAATCCCAGTGTTAGATGGGGTCAGGAGGTTCAGGAGCTCAAGGTCATCTTCAGCTCAACTGTTTGAGGCCACTCCTAGCCTATATGACACCACAAAAGAAGACCGAAGTGATCATGGTTTTCTCTTCCCACTTCCATATATGAACTGTTCATTGGCTTCACAAAACTCCCTGAACAAATATTTACAGAATGCCTATTGTAAGCCAAACAATTTACCTCAGTGTGGGCGCTACAGAGGTCCTTGTGCTCACAGATAAGCACCAGGGGAACCAGGAATGGTAAACACACAAGGTGTCTCTTCAAAGAGAGATATATATCTTGTTTTCCACCCAGAAGGCTAGTGACCTTTGCTCTATCTGTGTAGCCAAGATGACAAGCAATCCTCCCCCAGACCTTTATTGTGAGTTTGTCAATCCATAGAACCCACCCTTATGGGAGCTCTCACATGTACTTTACAAAGGTTTTTGATGTAGTCATGTCTTAAATTTTATTGTGCGCATGGGGTGAAGTCATTATCACCAGAAAAATCTTTCTTGTTCCTCCAGTCAAGCCTGGTGACCACAGCATGGATGGACTCACACACATATACAACACACATTAACTATGCCTAAAATAACTACTCGGGGTGAGACTCCAAAGTTTGCACCAACACTAGCTAGTGAGTTGTGTTGAACCGAACTACCCCCTTGTCTCCCAAGGACTATACTCTGCTGGTTGTGGTGGTTGCAGAGACCCTCAAACAGTCCTCAGCAAACTCCTTCTGCCAGAAGAGAGCTTATAACCTAACAGAGGCTGACAATGAACAACATACATAAAAAAGTACATTAGATATTTAAAAGAAGTAGCTGTTGGCATAAAAAGTAACACGAGTGAAGGGTATAACTGCTAGGAAGAGCACACATGTGCCGGCGGCGGCTCCCAGCACTAGGGAGGCAGAGCCTGGTCTACAGAGTGAGTTCCAGGACAGTCAGGGCTACACAGAGAAACCCAGTCTCGAAAACCAACCCCCCCCCCCCAATAAAAGTATCAAAAGGAAGTGATTAAGATCTTTAGGAGACCTGGAGGATGGTGGCACATCTTTTATGCCGGCACTTGGAAGGCAGAGGCAGGCAGATCTCTGTGAATTCCAGGCTAATCTGGTCTACACAGCAAGTTCCAGTCCAGCCAAGGCTGTAAGAGTGAGACCCTGTTTCAAACAAAGAAGACCATCCTGAAAAAACTAGTGGACAAGCCCCGAGTAGGATGCCCAGCATGTCTGTGGCACTGCAAGCAATCTAGTGTGCTGTAATGCAGTGAAGAGGGGATGAGTGGTTGGGCTGAGGTAGAAGAAGAGGGGGAGGTTGGGTGGAATCACAAAGTAGCCCTTAGACGGCTCTCTGGTCGCTCCTCCTCTCGGTATCATGCTCAAGATCTATGGATCAGTGCCCTGGTCTTGAAGAAGAAGAAAAGAAGAGGAGGAGGAGGAGGAGGAAGATTGTTCTGTGAGATCTTATCTCTTTGTTGTTGTTTCGTTTCTCCTTGGCTACGCAGGGTTTCTATGTTTAGCCACTGGCTGTCCCGGAACTCTCTAAACCAGGCTGGCCTTGAACTCAAGAGATCTGCCTACCTCTGAGTGCTGGGATTAAAGGCATACTCCACCACGGCCCAGCTGAGACCCTAGCTTAAAAAAGAACAAAACCCTGCACAAACGTCTATGAGAGGTCTTTTCTGTATGCTCAGGGCCCGCGCCAAATATATTTATTATACACAGTACATAACGTGTTAAGTGAATTAATTGGATGGGAGAAAAGTCGAAGGAAACTCCTTTTTCAGTGAGGTCAGGTAATGCTGCACATTGGTAAAAGGACACCCCCTCCCCACCTCGAAAAACAGTTAAGTAAGGGGAAATACGGGTCGGTGGTCCCAGAGGCTATGAACGCGCCCTAAGGTGGGAGTGGTTCCAGGCAGCGTTCCTACCTCTCTTACGACAATGGTCAAATCCAGACCAGCTGGCTCTTCCTTGCTATCCTACTGTCAAAGCCTTATCTCAAGTGCACATTATCACTTGTGTGAATTATCTTAAAAGTGTTCCTCTTAGTTGGTCGCTTTACCAGCTATCTGCCCACGTCCTGTAGAACGCTTCCCGCCTCTCACTTCCTCCATCGTTCTGGGGTTCTGTCCACGCTCAGACCCTTTACTCTGCCGCGCGCCCATCTCTCCCGAGCTCCTAGGCATGGTTTAGCTCAGCATAGGAGGCATTCTCTCCTCCACCCCCGCGAAGCCTGCACTGCCCATGCCAACCCTGGGCTGTATAGAGGAAAAGACCTGCAGTAACTTAAAGGTTCCAAGTTCCCGCCAGAGCATGCGGAAACATAAATTACCTCCTGCGCAGTCTCCAGCCCGCAGCCCCAGCGAACCCGCCAAGGGGCGTGGCTTCGCTCAGTCCGGCCGCTCAGCCAATAGACACTCAGCGCGCGCAAGGCCCGCGCTCCGCGCTCTGGCCGGACCACTCCGAACGGAAGTTGATCCTACGGGTCCCCGACGCCGAGATCCCGCCCCATCCTAGACCCGAGGCTCTCCGGGAGACGAAGCGGAAGTCTCCGCGAACCTACAGAAGCCTGGCGCGGGGCGCGGAGCGTCATGGCCGCCGACAGTGACGACGGTGTGCCTTCAGTTCCAACGACCTCTGACGGTGAGCGGCTTCCCCGGGGGTAGCCACAGAAGCCTACGCGGGCCTGTGGAGGGAAAAGCCTCGGGCCGGTAGTTCTAGAGACAGGCCTGTAGCTTCTGCTTGCGGCAGATCTCATCGGAGACTACAAGTCCCAGTGTGCAGCGCGTGCAATTGCAAAGCCCCTAAAGTTAGATTGTAGAGCAGTGAGGGCGTGTTGGGAGGTGTGGTTTGGATCGAGCCGGCGATTGTCAATCGGTAACACCAGGGAAGTGTGGAGTCGTCCACGGTGAGTGGAGCTTGGGTCTGACTTTGTTGAGGCACCATGAGTATGTGGCTTAATGGGATCTGTGTTTGAAATAGGTCTTGCTCTGTAGCTCAGGCTGGCCTCAAACTCCAAAGTCCTTCACTTCAAGCTTCCTAGTCCTGGGGATTATAGGCTCGGATGATAAAGAACCCTCTACCTCTCTCCTGATTATGATGCAAAAAAGGAAGTGATTGCCGGGCAGTGGTGGTGCATGCCTTTAATCCCAGCACTCGGGAGGCAGAGCCAGGAGGATCTCTATGAGTTCGAGGCCAGCCTGGTCTACAAAGCGAGCTCCAGGAAAAGTGCAAAGCTACACAGAGAAACCCTATCTCGAAAAACAAAAACAAAAAAAAAGGAAGTGATTTCCCAGTCCCTCATAAAGTCACTGGAAGACCTGGATGCCCTCTTTCCAAATTTAGGGCACTGTCCGTTCCAGAGCTTGTGTGTAGAGCAAGTGGATGCAGAATCTCTAGGGAAAAGCTTGTCAGTGGGCAACCCCTCTCCTACATCTAGCTTGGTATCTGTTCCCAGAACATGAAAATCCACCACTCTCCTTTTCCCTAGGTGGAGTCAACAAAAACACAAAATCTGCAGATGAGTTTGTAGTACGAGTTCCTGTGGTGGATGTACAGAGTGACAACTTCAAGGAGATATGGCCGTCGCTCTTGCTGGCCTTAAAGACAGCTAGCTTTGTGGCTGTGGACACGGTGAGGCAGGGGAAATGGGGAGGGCAGGTGGATGTGAAGGGTTTGATGGGTGTGGGGATAATTACAGTACTTTACCCATCCATAGGAGCTGAGTGGGCTCGGGGACAGGAAGAGTTTGCTGAACCAGTAAGTACATGCCTTTTCTTTAATCCCAGCTCTAACAAGTGTGTAGATCTCAGTCCAGGGTTAGGGAGTCCCAGCCCTGGGTAGTTTGGGTCCTTTGTGAAACTAACTCAGCCACCTCCGTGCCCAAACCCAATCTAAGGTGCATCGAGGAACGTTACAAGGCCGTGTGTCATGCTGCCAGGACCCGTTCTGTTCTGTCTCTGGGCCTCGCCTGTTTCAAGCAGCAGCCAGCTAAGGTATGAGCCTCCCTCATCCCAGATGCAAGGCATGGGGCAGAAGAGCTGAGGTGCTGGAGAATGTTGAGGTTTTCCTCCTAATTTTTGATAGGACAGGTCCTCCTTGTTTTTCAGGGTGAAAATTCTTACTTGACCCAAGTGTTTAATCTCACTCTCCTGTGCATGGAGGAGTATGTTATAGAACCGAAGTCTGTGCAGTTCCTGGTACAGCATGGCTTCAATTTCAACCGGCAGTATGCTCAGGGTATCCCCTACCATAAGGGCAATGACAAGGTAGGACTCCAGCTTCTCTAGCCTCGAGTGTGTGCTCTCTGGCCTATTTCTTGCTTCCAGAGGCTGAATGCCTGGGGGGAACATCTGCTTGTGAATATGGGGGGTGGGGTTCCCTGGTGACGAGGCTGGGGAAACACTCAAAGAAGGGTAGACTGGGTTAGAAAACGAAGCAGTCCTTTCCAGGTATGCTGCACATGAGGCTGACTGGGCCTTCCCTTCCCTTCCCCCTAGGGAGATGAAAGCCAGAGCCAGTCAGTACGGACACTGTTCCTTGAACTGATCCGGGCCCGTCGGCCCCTGGTGTTACATAATGGCCTTATAGACTTGGTGTTCCTGTACCAGAACTTCTATGCACACTTGCCTGAGAACTTGGGAACCTTCACTGCTGACCTCTGTGAGATGTTCCCAGCAGGCATTTATGACACCAAATACGCTGCTGAGTTTCATGCCCGCTTTGTAGCTTCCTACTTGGAATATGCTTTCCGGAAATGGTGAGGACATGGTTAAGGGAAAGGGGTGGGGCCTGGGATGAACCTATTTAATTCACATAAGATTATTTATCAAGTACCTACCATGTGCCAGGCACTGTTTTTAGGTGCTGAGGATTCAGCAGTGAACAAAACACAAACCCCCCCTGTTCTCATGGAGCTTATGTGCTAGTGGAGCAATGCCCTCTTGCGCTGTTGCAGTGAGCGGGAAAATGGGAAGCAGCGGGCAGCTGGTAGCCCACATCTGACCCTGGAGTTCTGCAGCTATCCGTCTAGCATGGGAGGCCATATTGACTACCGCTGCTGTATGTCCCCTGTAACCCACCGTCGTTCTCATACCAGCAGCATCTGCGACAAGTTCTCGGTGAGAGCATTCGTCCATTTCTTGGGGAAGGGGGGTTCTGATGTATGGAACCCCTTCTTAGCCTCTTTCCAACCTCTAGGCTTATGGCTGGTGCCCTCTAGGACCCCAGTGTCCTCAGTCACATGATATAGACCTTATCATTGACACTGATGAGGCTGTGGCAGAGGACAAGCGGCGACGGCGGCGACGGAAGGACAAACGGAAGAGGGCTTTGCTGAGCCAACCAGGGGCACAGACCTTTGAGGAAGCCGAAGATGGTCCCCCCACAAAGCAGATCTGTGAAGATAGCCTCAAGACAGAAGAAACTGAGCAAAAAGTGACAGAGGGTGAAACTAAGGATCAGCTTGGCTCCCAGCAAGATCACAAAAGTGGCTTGGCGATCAGGCGTAAGGCAACAAGTTCTGAAACAGCCGATGTGGCTACCTCAGAACTGCCAGTGAGTCAAGCCAATCCTAACCCTGTGCCTGGAGATGGATTGCATCGGGCTGGTTTTGATGCCTTTATGACAGGTTATGTGATGGCCTATGTAGGACTGAGCCAGGGACCTCAGCTCTGCAGTTCTGGACCTTGGCTTCCTGAATGTCACAACAAGGTATATCTAAGTGGCAAAACTGTACCCCTCACGGTGGCCAAGAGCCAGTTTTCTCGTTCTTCCAAAGCCCACAACCAGAAAATGAAGCTGGCTTGGGGCAGCAGCTGACCCAAACATCTGCCGGGTACTAAGCCTAGGGAGAGGAGCTGAGTAGGAAGAGATGGCAGTTTGGCAGTGTGTAGTGGCTCATGTCTGTCATCCCAGTACCCTAAAGGCTGAGGCAGGAGGACTGCTACAATCCATGGCCTACATAGCGAATTCCAAGTCAGCCAGAGCCACATAGCAAAACCCTATTTTTTTTTTTTTTAAGGTTATTTGAGTTGTCACCCTGTGTATGTCACATCTAAGTACTACAGAGTTGTGCAGGTCCGCAACAGTGAAGTATGAGTACTCCACTCTTTCCTTTTGTACAGAGGCCTGGACCAAGGGTACAAATAAGGCTAACTAGCACCTGCAACATCAACTTTATTTTTTAATCTGAAAGTGTCTTGGGAAAAGTTTTACAAAAAAAAAAAAAAAAATCAACAGAAATGAATTATGAAAATGTTTGACCAAGTTCATTCTTTGGTTATTTCTTATTGCGGCTCCTCAAGGACAGACTGTTCCCAAAGCTCCAGCTATAGCAAGGAGAAAATCAGTCCAGTATAATACATTAACTTCTGGTTGTATCACCTGTTGACACATACATAGAGCAGGCCCTGGGGCCTACAAAACCAGCCCCACTCCCAACGCCAAGGTTGAAAGTCTTGAGGCAAAACATTAAGACTCCTTTATAAATATGAAAATAGATTAATCACCTGGAAAGGTCTCTGAATAGGTTAGCTAAAAGATCCTTGACCACCACATTGCCTTGTCTCCCCCTTGCATAGAGATGTAGTGATGTGGTCTGACCGTACAGTAAGTGCAAACAGCAATTATTCAAGTGTCTTAAACATACTGGCAAGAAGCATCCCAGTCTTCAGGTCTGAGAAACAACCATGCCCTTTACAGCTTCCTGGTTAACTCCAGTGTCCATCCTGTAGCTTATATGCCCAGAATGGGCACAAAGGCCTAGGGTGAGAAAGAACTGGGGCATAGCTGCCTAGCTGCCTGCCAACTCAGCCTGGAACTAAGAGTCCTTTTGGTCCTTGTTCTAGGACATGTACAGTTGTCATTGGGAGCCACAGCTCCTTGCTGGATTTCAGAGGTTTAGAATTAGGTGGGCCCTAACCATTTGAAACACCTCCCATTACAGCCATTGGGCACTGAAAGCCCAATTTTTAAGCCAGGCTTTTCTCAGCCTGCCTGCTTAGTGGGCTCCAGGGAAGAGCCTGGCTGTGCATCAAGGGGATCCAGCAATTTCAGCTAAAGGTCCATCCCTAAGGTGAGGCAGGAACTAGTCCTCCCCTACCTCACCCATCCTGCTCTCCCTGGGTTTGCAAGCTTATTCCAGAGACAGAGAAGTGGACAGGAGCCATTTGTGGCCTTTCTTCCACCTCCATCTCCTCAGAGGCAGCTCCAATACATAGGCTGGTCCCCTGGGGCCTGGGTCCAAAACCGTTTTCTTCTTGGGGGTTGGAGCAATCCATGGCCTCATGGACTGAAGCAGCTGGTAACACAGATGCCCGGAATGGTGGAATCTCTCTTACTCCATACTTGAGACTACTGAGTCGTGGTGGAGGCCCATCAGACAGTGATTCTTCACAGCTCACAAATGGACAAGCCTGACGCAAGAACTCAGGTGAACCAGGCAGAGAACGCCACCGTCTGGAAGACATGGCCAAAGGCTCCTGACAATCAGCCAGAGGCGTAGTTCCAGGCCCTGGTGCATCCAGGTCAAATACAAGGGAAATGACAGATTTGCTGGGCAGGTCAAAGAATTTGATCTTGCCACCCTTGAGGTCTTGGCGTGCACTGAAGGGGTTGACTTTTGGGGTACGTGTAGCACCATCTCGTGGCCGGTAGTAGGGGTCCAAGACACTGACTGTACGTGGAGGCTTACGAGAGAAGATGTCTGACTGGCTTCGAGACAGCCAGATTGTACGTCTTGGACGTGGAGACTTATGGGGAATCTTGTCATCCGGTGAACTCAGCCGCTTCCCTCCAAACACTTTCTCCAACAGTCCTGAAGGACAGTAAGCTTGTGTTACTCTCCATCAGTACAAGCAGCACTTTACTATACTTTGCTGGAGGAAAGCGAGGTAGGTAGTTGCCCCATTTTATCGATGAGAAAAGAGGGAAGCAATGTGCCAGGTCACATCTGTAAGATCGCCTACTACTTTATTGTCCATGACCACTCTCCTCCCACTTCTAGACCTAGGATCTTTCCCCAGAGCGGAACTTGAGTTTCACTCTTCCCTTCAGGGTCAGGTTTGGGTATCTGGGTCTGATCTCTTACCTTTAGCTGTGGGCTGCAGCTTCCTGTCCCTTTCCAACTCTTCTTCCTGTAGACGGCTCATGATTTCCTCTAGGGTCTTTCCAATCTCCTCAAAGGATGGGCGCAGCTTAGGATCCATCTGTAGGCATCCACAACAGCCATAAGGCCTGCTCTGCACTTCTCACCCCAAAGATGAAATCTGAATCTGCTTCTGGCATCTTTTAAGATCCAGGTGGGTAACTAAAGTTTTCTCTTGTGTTAGGGCTGGCTGTTGCTATCGTTCAACAAATAAAGCCTGACAAAGCTTGGTCAACACTCAGGGCACAGCCATGGGTTTACCCTGTAGGCTGAAGGCTGGAAAATACAAAGCAGTTTTTTTCTTTCTTTCTTTGGTCCAGAGCATTCTGGAGAGCCTGAATAGGCCAGAGTAGGAAATATGGTTGGTGTTACACGTCTGGGGAAAATGATGCCATGCCCCTTATGAGACTAATTCTTAGCCTTTCCCTACAGTCCTAATTAAATGAAAAGGGCTCAGCTCCTGACCAAAGCCAGGTGAAGAAAGACACTCACATTACAGCAGTTGAAGGTGAGCTGCAAAAACTCCGGGGGGCAATCTCCCACCATGTGCTGGAAAGCATCATAATCCAGCCCGAAATTCTGTGGATGAGTAAGGTGGGGAAGTGTACAAGGGACATGAATAGTAAGTCATTAATCATACACACTCATCCTGGCCTACTCGGACGAGGCTGGGAACTGCCTCACAAGTAGCCACAGAGTAGTTCCAGCAACTCCACCCAAGGATAAAACAGTTCCATCCCTGTGGTGCTGGTCCCATGCTGGTAGCTCACCTCTGTGCGGGGAAGATAGTCTGGATCAGCTTGGATGCGGGCGATGATCTCGCAGAGGATGATACCATAAGAGAACACGTCTGCCTGGTAGGTGGTCAGACCTCAGTTTTCCTCTCAGTGAATAAGGAGATTATCTTCCCTGCCCCACCCCAACTCTTAACAGCCTAGGTCTGGGCTACATTACCCATATTCCATTCAAGTCGCCCACTGGTTAACAACAGCCAGATGCTAGCCCTATATTTAGCGGGGAGGATACAGATCCTTACCGGGGCCACAAAGGATAATCAGGCCTTGAAATCTCCAGACTTACCTTCTCATTATAAGGCTCATCTCGGAGAACCTCTGGTGCCATCCAGAAAGGTGAGCCCACCACAGCCAGCTTCTCACTATGAAGTAAAGGAAGAAAGCTTGCTGGTGACTGGCACAATGGGAATTGACACAATAAAACAAGGTTTCACGTAGCCTGAACTATATATATAATGGGGGATGACTTCCAGCTATTGATCCTCCAGCCACCTACTGAGTTCTGGATTTCAGGCATGCACCACTACGCCTGGTCTGTGTGGTGTTGGAATTTTCTCAGGGCTTTGTGTATACAAGCACTGTACTAACTGAGCTACAGTATCCATGGCCCTTGAGTCCTTGTTGGTTGATACAGAGGCTCATGATTTCCTTAGTGGAAACAAATTTGCAGTGATCCTCCTGCCTCTGCCTTGAAAGTACTGAGTTCACAGATGTGTGCCATTGTGCTTGGCTACGCAACCAGACCTGACTGGGTTTTGTTGCTCCTAAGGGTGGGTATAGACTTGGATGGGTCGAGTCAAGGAATGAACTTGAGCTGTGGCTAGGTACTGACCCTTGGGAAGGAAGCTGGATTGCCCCTTAGTTTGGACCAATGCCTATGGCTTTAGGGTTACTCACCTAGCATCAGGAATCTTCTCAGCCAGGCCAAAATCAGCTACCACTGCAGAGTAACCATTTTCATCTCTCTTTATCAGGCAGTTCTAGGGTTCCCAAAGAAGAGAAAATAAGGTAGCTTAGAAGTAGGGATTAGCCAGCCATGTGGTTACTACTCATGTCTCCCTACCAGAGTATCTTGTCCTGTTTCTTGGTAAATCACACACTTAGCTTGGTTCCACAGTCAAAACTGGGGACTTTAATACAGCAAATGAGATTGGTGTGATGGCACAGCCTTTAACCTCAACACTGGGGAGGCAGTGAGTTCCAGGCTAGCCAGGGTATATAATGAGAACCTGTGTGATGGTTATTCTTGGTTGTCAACTTGACTACATCTGGAATTAACTAAAACCCAAGTGGCTGGGCATACCTGTGAGGGATCTTTTTCTTAAATAATTTCAAATGGGAAGACCCACTTTTAATCCAGATCTTTTGAGGTGGTAAGATCCCCCTTTAATCTGGCTTACACCCTCTGCTTGCAGCCTATGTAAAGGACATGGAAGTAGGAAGCTTGACCTCATTCTCACAGACATGCCCACACCTTCACTAGCATTAGAACCTATTTCTTTTGATAATCTGGTATATACTGAAGACCAGCTGAGACACACAGCTTTGTGGATTGAACAGCCACTGGATTCTTGAATTTTCTGTTGGTAGACAGCCATTGTTGGATTAAGTGGACAGCAGCCTGGAGCCATCCTAATAAATGCTTATTCTTTCTGTAGAGCAGTGGTTCTCAACCTTCCCAATGCTATGACCCTTTATTTACAGTTCCTCATGTTGTGGTAACCCCAACCATAAACCATAAAATGATTTTCATTCCTACTGCATAATTATAATTTTGCTACTGTTATAAATGTAAATGTTTTGGGAGATAGAGGTTTATTAAAGGGGTTGCAACCCACATGTTGAGAACCATTTCTCTAGAGAAAACTAATGCACCTTGCCTTAAGAAAAATAAATAAATAAATAAAAGTCAGATGGGTTAATCCTGGATCTTGAAATGGTTTGTTTATTTTCATTTTGTTATGTACATTGATGCCCTGCCTGCATTTATGTCTGCGTGAAGGTGTCAGATCCCCTGGAACTGGAGGTATAGACAGTTGTGAGATGCCAGGTGGTTGCTGGGAATTGAACCTGGATCCTCTGGACGAACAGACAGTGCTCCTAACCACTGAGTTATTTCTCCAGCCCTGTTTTTTGTTTTTTTCACCTAAATATTAATTTAAGCCACCTACTCTCACAAGCAGAGGGATGGAATCAGTATACAATGGTTTTTGTGTGATCCAAGAAAATGTGTGCTTGAGGTCCCATACAGTTTTTTAAGTAATAGTCCAAAATCTCTTTACTCCTTTTCATAGCACATTAGAAGCAGGTTCACGTAAAGGTAATGGAAGACAGAACAGCCACCATCTCCCCAGGGGAAAACCTGGTCCTGATACAGAGCTGGAGGTAGGCAATGAATTCTGACCAGGCATGTTCATGGTAGTATGACTTCAGGAAAACATGCAGCATTCTTTTATTGTTGTTGTTCAGTTTTGGTGTGTGTGGGGGTAGGGGTTTCCAAGACAGGGTTTCTTTAGTGGCTGTCCTTAGATAGAACTAGCTCTGTAGACCAGGCTGGCCTCGAACTCACAGAGATCTGCCTGCCGCTGCCTCCTGAGTGCTGGGATTAAAGATGTGCACCACCACTACCAGGCTACATGCATTTTTATTCCCATCCAAGGCAGTGTGATAAAGTTGATGAGGAACTTCCAAATTCCTCACAGTGGGCACCAATCAAAATGGGCAGAACTGCTCTAGTGACTGAGAAACCCAGAACTCAGACATGGCCACTACTTTTTATTTGTGTTTTTTTTGTTTTTGTTTTTGTTTTTGTTTTTTTAAACAGAAACTCACTATGTAGCCTTGGCTGGCCTAGAACTTGAGATGTAGAACAGGCTGGCCTCCAGCTCATTGAGATCTGCCTGTCTCTTCCTCCCAAGCACTGGGGTTAAAGGTATATGCCTCCATGCCCATCCAAAAACACTATTTTGGACCTGGACTGTTTATTATTATTATTATTATTACTATTGTTATTATTATTATGAGCCTCCATGCCTATCCAAAACCACTATTTGAGGCCTGGACTGTTTAATATTATTATTGGTTGGTTGGTTGGTTTTTCAAGAGTTTTTCTGTGTAACAGCGCTGGCTGTCTAGGAACTCATTCTATAGACCAGGTTGGCCTCATCCACCTGACTGTGCTTTGAGTGCTGGGATTAAAGGCATGTGCCACCACAACTAGGCTCTGGTTTTTTTTTTTATTTTTTGAAACAAGGTTTGTTTTGTTTTGTTTGTTTTTTGGTTTGGTTTTGGTTTTTTGAGACAAGATTTCTCTGTAGCTTTGGAGCCTGTCCTAGAGTAGCTCTGTAGACCAGGCTGGCCTCGAACTCACAGAGATCCACCTGCCTCTGCCTCCCGAGTGCTGGGATTACAGGCGTGCGCCACCACCGCCTGGCTTGTTTTGTTTTTTAAAGATTTATTTTATTTATTATGTATACAGTGTTCTGTCTGCACTTACCCCTGCAGGCCAGAAGAGGGCACCAGATCTCATTCTAGATGGTTGTGAGCCACCATGTGGCTGCTGAGAATTGAACTCAGGACCTCTGGAAGAACAGCCAGTGCTCTTAACCTCTGAGCCATCTCTCCAGCCCTTGAAACAAGGTTTGATAGAGCCCAGGTTGGCCTAGACCTTGGTATGTATCTGGGGTTGACCTTGATCCTCCTCTGCCTCCACTTCCCAAGTGCTGAATTTCCAAAGCACAAGTGTTATCCTTTCTTGTTTATGTTTTTAAAGATTTACTTTATTTTTAACTATGTATATGTGAGGAGGGTAAATGTAGATGTTAGTGCCGTGAAGGCCAGAAGAGGATATTGCTTCCCTTGGAACTGGAGTTACAGATGGTTGTAAGCCATCTGACGTGTGCTGGGAATTGAACTCAGGTCCTCTGCAGAAAGTAGTACATACTCATAACTGCTGAGCCTTCTCTCCAGTCCATTTCCTTGTTTTCTTTCTTCCTTTCTTCCTTCCTTTCTTCCTTTCTTTCTTTCTTTCTTTCTTTCTTTCTTTCTTTCTTTCTTTGTTTTTCGAGACAGGGTTTCTCTGTGTAGCTTTGCGCCTTTCCTGGGACTCACTCTGTAGCCCAGGCTGGCCTTGAACTCACAGAGATCACTTGCCTCTGCCTCCTAGTACTGGGATTAAAGGCATGTGCCACCACTGCCCAGCCATTTCCTTGTTTTCTAAGTACTAACCATGGTCTTAAGTATCAAAGATATTTCTCAGTGGTACAATATATGCTTAGCTTGCATGAGATTCTTGGTTCAGTCTCCAGCATCCATCCACCAAAAGTATGAGCTAGATCACTTCCCACATCCCTACCCCTGGTAATACTATGCAACAAACCTTTCCCAAATGTGTCACCTACAAATGACCTGGACAATCCTGGACTTACCAAGCTTGAAGACCCCCTTTACATTTTTGTCTTTCTTAATATTTTCTCTTTTTTCCATTTGGGGTTTTGTTTTGTTTTGTTTTTCTTTTTGAAACAGGGTCTCTCTGTGTAGCTTTGGAGCCTTTCCCAGAACTCACTCTGTAGACAGGCTGGCCTCAAACTCACAGAGATCCGCCTGCCTCTGCTTCCCAAGTGCTGGGATTAAAGGTGTGTGCCACCACTGCCTAGCCTGGGATATTTTCTGATACCTATGTATTTTGTGTGTGTGTGTGTTTGTGTGTGTGTGCTTACTGGGACTAAACTCAGGGCTCACATATGTAGAGTGCTCTATCTGCTCCACCACTAAGTTACACCCCTAGCCCAACCAAGCCTTCCTTTACCTAAGAAAAGTAGTTGTTTTTTGTTTTTTGGGGGTTTTTTTGGTTTGGTTTTTGTTTTTGTTTTTTGTTGTTGTTTTTTTTTTTCCGGAGCTGAGGACCAAACCCAAGGCCTTGCGCTTGCCTAGGGCTAAATCCCCAACCCCATGTTTTTGTTGTTTTCAAGACAGGGTTTCTCTGTGTAACAGCTCTGGCTCTCCTGGAACTCACTCTAGACCAGGCTGGCCTAGAACTTACAGAGATCCACCTGCCTCTGCCTCCCAAGTGCTAGGATTAAAGGCATGCGCCCCCCACCACCTGGCAATCTATGAAAAAATCTTCTCTTTTAAGCTTTAAGGCAAACTGCCTTTGCAATCCTGACTTCTCCAGCCTTGGCCTTTCTCTCAACTGCGTGAGCTTCTCTGTACCACTCTAGAAAAACACCTCAAGAGCAGGTTCTGTTTTGACCCTTCCTTAGTAGTCAGCTAGTGAGAGGCTAGGACATAGTCCTGAATAAATGCTGCCATCTCTAGAGAAAGGATGAACCCAATGATGTATATAAATAACTCAGGCTGCAACTAGCTCTCCCCAATAGCTCTGACCCTCCAGGCTCAGGAAGCCCACACCCCACCTGCTTTCCCACAGGCAGCAGAGAGCAGAGATTCTTGGCTTACAGAAACATTTGTGGGGCCAGCAAGGCCTTATCTGACCCAGCCCATCCTCCCTCCCTCTCTGTTGCCAGTCTGGCCAAGTCACTCAGTTTATTATTGTGCACAGGTACACATTAATTGCTTCTTCTGACCTTGATGTGCTCACACTCTTCTTCCCCTGAGCTAAGAGGAACCTGTTATTCATCACAATCAATCTTGGAACCCAGAGAACTGAACAGGGTGGCTCCCAAGGACTGTCCTTGTGCTCGTCCTGACTCGCTCCTCCCTAAGTTCTGCTAGATCAGCACTCCAGATCTCTGACTGTGTCCATGAAAAGATGGGCCCTGTGCCAACTGATCAGCTAAGGCTCTGGGTGAGGTCACTAGGCCTGTGAGGCAGTTCACATCCCTCACTTCTTTCTCTCATCCTCTTCCTGGTTCACCAACAACTCAGACTTCTGTCTCCAGGGTTTGATCTACTGTCTTGTTTACTGTCTGATTTACAGTTTTCAGAGACTGACCAGGTGTGGTAGTGCCCACCTTTAATTTCAGTGCTCAGAGGCAGGAGGCTCTCTGTGAGCTGGAGGCTAGCCTCGTCTATACAGTGAGTTCCAAATCAGCTAGTGCTAAACGGTGTCTCAGAAGAGAAAAAAGGTAATAACTGCAGGTGCCCTGATAGCCACTCCCTGCATCTCTCAAGCTTCCTCATTCCTGTTTTCAGACAGAATCTCCCATATAGCTCAAGCTGGCCTTGAACTTCTGATCCTCCAGCCCCATCCACTCCCCAGCTACACTGAATGCCAGGACTAGATTACAAATATGAGTCATTATACTCTGGTCCATTTTAAATTGTTCATGTGTATATATACAGACATGCCCATAGCAAACATGTGGAAGTCAGAAAGACACCTTTGCAGGAGTCAGTTTCTTCCACCATGTGGGTAGAACTCAGGTCATCAAGCTTGGTGGCAAGTACCTACTGAGCCATCTCTGTGTTTACTCCCACCCTCTGACACATTTGTGGTTTTTTCGGGGGTTGTGTTTCAAGACAGGGTTTGACTGTGAAGCCTTGGCATGCTGTCCTGGAACTCTATCTGTAGACCAGGCTGGCCTTGAACTCACAGAGATCCACCTGCCTCTGCCTCCCCAGTGCTGGAATTAAAGGAGTCCACCACCACTGCCTGGCCATGTGTGCCTTTTAGATGTATTTACTATTTAGAAGTATGTGTATGTGTATGTCTGTGTGTGGGTGAGTGCAGGTACCAGTAGAGAGGCCAGAGGCGTTAGATCCCCTGGAGCTATAGTTACAGGTACTTGTGATGCCTGACATGGGTACAAGGAACCAAACATGAATCCACTAAAGAGTGAGATCCTGAGGCTGGAGAGATGGCTGGCTCAGTGATTAAGAGTGAATACTGCAGCCTGGGGGGTGGGTGTGGGGGGGTGATGGTAGTGGTGAAGAACACCT
This sequence comes from Onychomys torridus, assembly GCF_903995425.1. Classification (NCBI taxonomy): domain Eukaryota; kingdom Metazoa; phylum Chordata; class Mammalia; order Rodentia; family Cricetidae; genus Onychomys; species Onychomys torridus. Next base: position 131,370,770 of record NC_050444.1, on the reverse strand, counting down.
TAATCCTAGCACTCGGGAGGCTGAGGCAGGAAGATCTCTGTGAGTTCAAGACCAGCCTGGTTTACATAGTGAGTTCCATGACAGCCAGAGCTACACACAGAGAAACCCTGTCTTGGGGGACAAGTGGGGAGAGTCCATACTGCTCTTGCTGGGGACCAGAGTTCAAATCCTAACACCCATGCTTACAACCTCCTCTAACTCCAGATCCAATGAAACAACTGCACTCATATTCATGCATGCACAGGTACACACATAACATATATAATAAAATGTGAAAGAAGAGTGAGACCTGAAAAGACAAAATGAACAAGAGATATTCTGAAGTAGATTAGTGCAGTAGTGATGCTATGAATTTACTTACAAGGAACTGGGAGGTGGTATGGCTTTAAAAATATACAGTTCACAAACACCATCAAGAAGTGGCCATTTAATAGTACTTCCAATAGTCAACTGTGTAACTATACACAGTACAGTAGCTCTTTACCATAACTGTGAGAGCAGCCTGTTTGAGCTCAGTCCCATTACTGGCTGAAATCAGGAAAGCACCGCTGCTCTTCTGTGGTTACCCTTAGAAGTATGAGTACACATTACCCTTAGAAGTATGAGTACCTTTAGATCTTGGTTTTGTTTTCTGTGGTATGCTGCCTCTACTGATGATACCTTGTTGATTCTTCTAGAGTTAAAAGCCAATTCAGTTGGAGTCCAGGCCACACAGCCAGTAGGGGCAAATTTTCAGAGTAAAGGAAGCTTGAATTAAGAATGAATTGGGGCCAGGTGATAGTGGTGCACGCCCTTAATCCCAGCACTCGGGAGGCAGAGGCAGGCGGATCTCTATGAGTTCTGAGGCCAGCCTGGTCTACAGAGTAAGTTCTAGGAAAGGCGCAAAGCTACACAGAGAAACCCTGTCTCAAAAAACAAAACAACAACAACAACAAAATCATTTAACCTCATCATTTCCAAATATCCTCAATACCACCCTAAAGTCCAGGAGGTATGGCCTAGAAACAAAGAGTTGCTGAGTGTGGTGGTGCATGTCTGTAATCCCAGTGCTCAGGAGGCAGACATAGGGATTGCCCTTTTAAAGCCAGCCTGTGTTCCTTATAAAAAGGAATTGTTTTAAGATCCTAGGTTGCTTTTGTTTTGTCTTTATGTATATGTATATGTATGTGTTTTGCCTGTAAGTATGTCTGAACACCATGTACATACAGTGCCTGCAGAGGCCAGAAGAGGGCATTGGATCACAGAAGGTTTTGAGCCACCATGTTGAAGTTGGGAATGGCACCTGGGTGCTCTGAAAGAGCTCAGCTATCTCTCCAGCCCTCCCATCATTTTGCTTTAAGCCCACTGCTAAAGAGAATATCTACTCTCATATAAGGAAATCAAAGGTTGGTGATCTTACCCAACAGTTCTAGGTTTTTTTTATAGTTTGGTCTTTTTCTTTATTTACTTGTTTGGTCTTTTTATTTGTTTGGTTTGTTTTTTTTAAAGAAAGTCTCACTAGATAGCCTGAGCTAGCCTCAAACTGTGGTCATCATGCCTCACTCTCACAAGCACTGGAATTATAAACATTCCTATCTGTGCCTAGAGAGCTTATTCATTTTTTACTACAATAAGCTCAAAAATACTAACTAAAATGACAAAGTATTTTCAGAGTATAGAAAGGGAATATGCTACACTGCTGAGGAGCAGGGAATTTCTTCCAGGAAGCTTTACCATCTTGATCTAGAGTGATCTCCCCTGTAATAAAAAGTCTACAGTCCATGCAGCTGAATATTCAACTATAAAATACTGCACTGTTGTTCACTGTTTGTTCTCTCTCTCTCTCTCTCTCTCTCTCTCTCTCACTCTCTCTCTCCCTCTCTCTCTCTCCCCTTCTCCCCTCTCCCTCTCTCCCTCCCCAACTCCCTCTCTTCTTGAGACAGGATTTCTCTGTGTAGCCCTGGCTGTACTGGAACTCACTCTATAGACCAGGCTGGCCTTGAATTGAGAGATCCACCTGCCACTGCTTCCTATGTGCTGGGATTAAAGATGTGCGCCACCACTACCTGGCTCCTTTAGTTATTTCTCAATGAGACCATATGTAATTATAGGTTAAAAATTCCCTCCTTCTATTATTTTTCCATCCATGAATCCAGGCATAGGGAACATTCATGTAGGTATGGGGGATAACTTGTTGAAATTTTCTTCTACTTTAGAAGAAACAATACTTTTAGTAGAAAGATCTGATTTTTGGCTAGATGCCTATATGTGTGTGTGTGCATGTGTATATGTGGGGGAGGAAAAAAGTGACTATTATTCTTGGGTATTTATGAAACTCCTATACTCCGGGGCTGGAGAGATGGCTCAGCAGAAAAGCACGGGCTGTTCTAGCAGAGGACTCAGGTTTGTTTCCTACTACCTACATGCCAGCTTACAACAGACAAGGGAATCTGATACCCTCTTCTGGCCTATGCACCCCAGGCATGCACATGGTGCATAGACATTCATGTAGGCAAATATTCATACACATAAAATGAAAATAAACCTTCAAAACAAACCTTACAAGACTTTTGGTCCTTGGGCAGATGTCATACTAAGTACCCTAGATGACCTTTCAGTTCCTCCATTAGCTCAAATAATATTATTTAAGGGCCTTGTCATGGAGTGAGGAGGTGGTGGCACATACCTTTAATCCCAGCATTTGGAAAGCATAGGCAGATGGATCTCTGTGAGTTCGAGGCCAGCCTGATTCACAGATCAAGTTCCAGGACAGCCAGGGATACACAGAGAAACCCTATCTCAAAAAACCAAAAAAAAAAAAAAAAAAAAAAAAAAAAACCTTGTCATGGAAGTATCCTGGGACATTCAGCCGTCAAGTTCCTGCTTTGTAACAAGGCCAACTTTCTCTGAAAGAAACTGTTTTCTAACCTGGTCACACAGCAATTTGGACAACAGAACAATACTACAGAGACCAGCAAACATCAAAGAAGACCTGGCAGGGTGACAGAAACTCTATCACACAATAGAAATGGGTCAGCACACGGTGGCCCACCGAACACTCCAAACGTTTGTTCACCTGACTCACTAACACCCAACTCTGCTTTCTTCAGAGCTGCTTCCTGGAGGCCATGGAGGGGAAAAGGGGTGAGGCTCCACAGCTCTCCAGAAGCTCTCCAGGTGCTTATGCAGCACACATTCAGGAGACTAAAGTCAAATATAAAGGCTCTCAAGATATGTGTACTGCCTGGCTCGGTACTCAAAGGTGCCTGCTCTGAGCAGACACAGGCTGGTTTGGTTTTGATTTTTAGGACCTCTAGCCTGGCCTTGAGTTCTCTATGTAGCTGAGAATGATTGTGAGCTTCGGATCCTCCTGCTTCTATCCAGTGCTGGGGATCAAATCTTTGTGCATGCTAAGAAAACACCCTACCAACTAAGATATATCCTTAACCCAGATAGAAGCTTTCTAATGATTAACTGTATCAAATACTTAACTATGTTTTGATTAAAAGTTAAATCTAGAATAGAGATCCCCATATTTCTAGGTTCCTTAAATAACTGGTTTTTTCCCTGTGTTTCTCAAGAGTTATGAAAATAAGGTCTTCGTACCTTTGATGTGAGGTCTCGATGGAAAATGCCTTTGAAGTGAAGGTAGCTGAGGCCCACTGCTATGTCATAGGCCAGTTTCACTCTCACAGTCCAGGGCAAATACAGGTCACTGTCTAGTAGCTGTTCCAGGTTCCCAGAGTTGATATACTGCAAAACAGAAGGAAGGCCCAGCTACTATTTATCAGAACTGTTTAGACTAGTGGTAAAAGCATAGAAGAGCAAACACTTAGAAACTACATTTGTTCTTTCATTTTTTTAAAAAGGATTTACTTTGTTGCTTTTCTGCCTTTTTGCTAAGATCAAATATAAAGATTTATTTTTATATGTATGAATGTTTGCACGTATGTATGTATGTGTATCACATGCATTCCTGATGCTCACAGAGGCCAGAAAGGGTTTCAGATCCTCTGGAACTGGAGTTAGAGATGGCTGTAAGCCACCACATCCACATGGGTGCTTGGAACTGAACTTAGATCCTCTACAACAACAGCAAGTGGGGGCTGGAGAGATGGCTCAGCAGTTAAGAGCACTGGCTGCTCTTCCAGAGGTCCTGAGTTCAATTCCCAGCACCCACATGGTGGCTCACAGCCATCTGTAGTGAGATCTGGCGCTCTCTTCTGGCCTGCAGGGACACATGCTGTAACATGATAATAAATAAATCTGAAAAGAAAAAGAAGAAGAAGAAGAAGAAGAAGAAGAAGAAGAAGAAGAAGAAGAGCAAGTGCCCTTAAACACGGAGCCATCACTTCAGCCATTTGTCTTGAGATAGTGTGTTGGGATAATCTTTTTGAACATTATGTGAAGATGTGCCTCTGTCCTTCCTCACCTGTCTAAGGCATCTTCTGGTTGGTTTAATAAAGGGCTGAATGGCCAATAGCTAGGCAGGAGAGGATAGGTGGGACTTCCGGGCAGAGAGAGAATCTGGGAAGAAATCTGAGGCGCAGGGGATTCACTAGCATGACGTGGAAGAACTCAGACTCACTGTACTAAGGAAAAGTAATGAGCCACATGGCAGAACACAGATTAATGATGTAAATAATAAGAATCTGGCTAATAAGATACAAGCTGGGTTGGGGATTTAGCTCAGTGGTAGAGCACTTGCCTAGCAAGTGTAAGGCCCTGGGTTCGATCCTCAGCTAAAAAAAAAAAAAGAGAGAGATACAAGCCTTAGAATTTAAGTTTTTTTTTTTTTTTATTGTTTTGTTTTTTTGTTTTTCCCTGAAACAGAGTTTCTCTTTGTAGCTTTGCGCCTTTCCTGGATCTCGCTATGTAGCCCAGGCTGGCCTCGGACTCACAGAGATCCACCTGGCTCTGCCTCCCAAGTGCTGGGATTACAGACGTGGGCCACCACCACCCGGCTAGAATTTAAGTTTTAAGAACTAGTTGGGAACAAGCCTAAGCTAAGGCCAAGCTTTCATAATAAAATGTCTCAGTGTCATTATCTGGAAGTTGGTAGTCCAAAGAAAGACCTGTTACAGTAGTGTTTCATGTGGCACAGGCTAACCTCACACTCACTGTACAGCCAGGGATGACTTTGAACTTATCCTCCCTACCTCCACCTCCCAAGTGTTGGGGTGACAGGCATGTACCACCATGCCTAGATCTTCTCTAAATGTTTTTTTTTAATTTGTTTGTTTGTTTGAGACTATGTAGTCTTAGCTGTCCTGGAACTCAGTTTGTAGACCAGGCTGTCTTTGAACTCATAGAGATCTACCTGCCTCTGCCTCCTGGGTGCTGGGATTAAAAGTGTGTACCACCATAGGGAAGATAGTTATGTCTATGTGTGTCAGTATGTGTCTAATGTTGGATGTGCCAGTCACTTGAGGAATCCAGAAGAGTGTCAGATCACCTGCAGTTGGAGTTACAAGTGTCTGTGAGCTGCCTCACATGGGTACTTGGAACTGAACTTGTTCAGTGCTCTTAACTGCTTCAGCTCCTCAGTACCACCAAACACCTTTTTACAGCCGAGCGGTGGTGGCCCACACCTCACAAAGCAGTGCTTCAAGATTATGTGGGCATAATGGAGAACAGCAGATTTCTTGGAAGAATGCATTCTTTAGTTCTTCCACAGCCCCGTTTCCTCCTATTCAACTCACTTTGCCTAACTCTGGCCTTAACCACTGAACTGCTCTGGCATGGCTGCCAATAACAACCTAGTGTCCGAGTTGCAAATGGACATTTTTTACAAGCACCATCTTATTTGGTGTATACAGCACTTTGATACTGTTGGTCATTTCTTTTTTGGCTATTCTCTTCTTTTAGCTTCTATGTGAGGTTTTGGCCATTTTGTTTGTTTGGAACCAGTCTTACTGTTTAACCCAGGCTGGCCTTGGACTCAGGATCCTCCTTCCCCAACTTCCCAAATGTTGTAGTACACGTATATGCCATCACACCCCGCTTTGTTTTTTTTTGTTTTTGTTTGGGAGCTGAGGATCAAACCCAGGGCCTTGCGCTTGCTAGGTAAGTGCTCTACCACTGAGCTAAATCCCCAACTCCATGTTTATTTTTTAATGAAAAAAAATTCATGTGTATGGATAGTTTGCCTGAATGCATACATGTGCATCACTTGTGTGCCTGGCACCCTTAGAGATCAGAAGAGGATGTAGGAGCTCCTAGAACTGGAGTTATCAATGGTTGTGAGCCACCATGTAAGTAGTGGGGACTGAATCTGGGCTCTCTACAAAAGCAAATGCTCTTAACTTCTGAACCAACTCTCCAGTCTCCTGTGATAATTTTGTTGTTGTTGTTTACTTTTCAAGGCAAGGTTTCTCTATGTATCCCTGGCTGTTCTGGAACTCAGTGTGTAGACCAGGCTGGCCTCAGACATGTAAATCCACTTGCCTTTGCCTCCTGAGTACTGGAACTAAAGGTGTGTGCCACCATGCCAGGGATGATTTCTTAAGGCTGCAGAAGTAGCTGAGTGTGGTGGTACATGCCTTTAATCCCACCACTTGGGAGACAGATCTCTGAGTTTCAGGCCAGACAGTACACATAGTGAGACCCTGTCTAAGAAAAGAAAAGAAAAAAAAAAAAAGGAAGAGCAAAAAAGTATATATAACAGTATTTTTTCAGTGAATATTTATATAGTGCTTTATATATTACACCATACACTTCTAAAAATTGTAAACACATTATCTCACTTAATCTACACAGCAGCCCTACGAGATAAGTGTACTATGGGCTGAGTACCCTTGTCTAAAATGTTTAGGACCAAAGGTGTTTCTGATTTCAGAGTTTTTCTAATTTGGTCTAGAAGTCCAGTGCGCTATCCACTGCACTACAGACCCAGGTGAGTTTTTCTAATTTTGGAACATGTACATAGATTTAACTGCATTACACTCATATTACAAACAACATTTAAAGGATAAATAAGGTTATTCAATTATTAAGGGCAGAATCAGGCAGACAATAGAGTCTGGCTTCAGACTACATCTTTTTACAACTATATTCATTATACAAGGAGTTAGAGGTCACAGCAATTGAGTGAGATGGCTCCATGCAGAACAGGAACTCAAAAGTGAATTTACTCAACCCTTTCAAGATACATTATCTCCCTCCTCTTTCCAAGGGGGAAAAAGGAACAAATTCTACAAATATAATGAGTATACTTTTTTAGACTATGATACTGAACTTACAAAGGACTAGAGGACCTAATGGTATAATGAGCAAGAGATTTTAATTGAATTCTAGTCAATTATTCCTTCTAAGAACCATTTAATTTTGAAAAAAATAAAGTTAGTTGTCCTTCAGTTTTCCCATCTACCCAGTAGGTATACCTGATCCGCCTAATATACAATCTTTTTGTTTGATGTTTTAAATGAGAATATAATTAAAAAACAAAAAAACATGGATATGCTCAGAAAGAACATGGTAATAGAATAGAAGAATCAGAATAAACCAGTTGGGGGCAGCACCACACAGCACATCAGATCCCCTGCGTGAAGCAGAGTGGGTTCAGTAACTCAGAGAGAACACACCTCCTGACTCTCAAAAGGAAAGCCTGTTTACCTGCTTAATCCTGCTTTGTAATCCACCTTGGACATCTTACAACAGTGGAAGCATTAGCACAATGACTTCTCACTCTAGGGGACTCTGCCCAAGTTCACAATGGAGGGGCCATTGCTGAAAAGAAATCGAACTTGTGAACTCCAAACTATAGAGAGCAATGCAGCTAACATCTGACAGTGTAGGCAAATTTCCTTAGTTTTGAGAGTCAAAACATCTAAATAAATAGTTTGCTTCTTTGACACGGTGACAGCGAGACATAGAAGGCCTGTCTTACATGGCTGAATGTCAGGCAGAAGGAATGAAGACTGCATTTTCTGAAGGCCTGGTGGTGCTTGGACTCTTGGTTTTGGTTCAGAGTAACACATATGTATTTACAAATATGTATCAAAGCCCAAGAAAGCCAGAGTGTAGTGGCTCACATCTACTGTAGTACTTGGGAGGTTAAGGCAAGGTTCAAGGCCAGCCTGGTCTACACAGTAAGTTCAAGGTTAACCTAGGCTACATAAAAGGATCCAGTTTAAACAGAAAGGGAGGTATGGAGGGAAGAACTAAATCCATCGACTTACCTAGAAGGTGGAGAGCAAAGAAAAAATGATAAAAGAGGAGGATTCATAGTGACTAACAGACTCTGGCTTTCCTAGGCAGGATGGAAAAGTAGAAACCAGGTCCAAAGAAGGAAACCAAACAGAATTTTTTTTTTTGAACAACAATCCATTTGTCTTGCCTAATGCTGGAGAATATATTGGTGGGGCTGATAAGCCTCTGGGCCCTCAAAAACCACAACTTCTCCATGTCTCAAGAGCCATGCATGCATGTATGAAGAAAGGAAGTTTGAGATCTGCCAACAAGGAAGATTTCAAGGTTGCTAAACACTGTGTGCCCCATTAGTGGGAACATTCACTTCCCCATAGGCAGCTCTGGGTGCAGACTCAGCTGTGCAGCCTATGAACAAATCCCTCTGCAGAAAAGCCAAGGTAAGAACAGCTATATTAGCATGTTCAGCTTTGCTGGGTGGGAATCACAGATGCTGCATGTTCAGTTTTTTACAGACGGTCCCTTTGGGTTGTCCTACAGAATAAGCCAATACCAAAACATATTTAAATGCCTTATAGACGTTTTAACATTTCAATTTGAATTTTTTTTGAGGCAGAATTTCTCCAGTCTAGGCTGGCCTCAAACTTGCCAGGTAGCTGAGGATGAATTTTTTGTTTTGTTTTATTTTTAGAGACCTATCTCTGCCTCCCAAGTGCTGGGATTAAAGGCATGAGCCACCACCGCACGGCTAATTCTGAACTCTTGATCTTCCTGTCTTACCTCTCAAATGAGAATTATAGGTACTTTAGTACCTGTTACATGATACATATATCAATTTTACCTATACCAAAAACTGCTTCTTCTCATAGTCTAATGAAATATTATAACAGCTTCCTTCATTTAATCTTTTTATTAAAAGAAAGTACACACATGTTGGTAAATGTTAACTGTCTCCATAGTCACATGGAAACACAATGTAATTTTGGAGTCTTTTTGTTTGTTTGTTTTTAAGATGGTGTCTCATGTAGCCCAGGCTGGCTGTAAAACTACTATGTAGTAAGGCTATATCCTTAAACTCCTGATTTTCCTGCTTCTACCCCAGAAATGCTAGGATTACAGGCATGCACCATCATGCTGGGATTAAAGGCGTGCGCAGCCACTGTCCAGCTTAAACACAATAATTTAAAATTGACAATCACCACACATGCATTTAAGTGGATAATCAGCTTGCCACTTAAGATTAATTCTGATGGGCATGATTATAATTGCCAGTAATCCCAGCATTTGGGAGGCAGAGGCAGGTGGATCTTTGGGAGTCCAAGGCCAGCTTGATCTACATAGTGAGTTCCAGGACAGCCAGAGCTATATAGTGAGACCTTGTCTATAAAAACAAACAAGCTGGGCAGCACCAAAACAACACAGAGAAACCCTGTCTTGAAACAAAACAAAAAATAAAAATAAAAAATTTTTAAAAATTAAAAACAAACAAATAAACACAAAGCTAATACCCAATGCAATACTATTAAGGGAATTGTCTTTACATGCTTGAATAATAAGGGTAGAATCCTGTAAGTTCAAAGCCAGCCTGGCCAAAAGCTACATAGTGAAACCCTGTCTCAAAAAAAAAATAGTCTGATCTTTTTTGGTCTTTTTTTGTTTGTTTGTTTGGTTTGGTTTTAATTGTGCATATGTGTCCATTTTTGTGAAAATGAGTGCAGGTGCCCATGAAGGCCACAAAAAGGTACACCACTACTGCCTGGCGCTCTTTCAGATTCTTGAACTGTTAGTTTCTACTTTCCAACAAATATACTCACTCATCTGGCCAGAACCTGAAGCACTTACTTAAGGGAGGTAAATGTTGCCAACTGTCTGGCAGAGGTCCCTTACTGCATTCTAAGTAGCAGGACTATGCTGAGAAAGTCCATGCATTCTATCCATTTTCCCACACAAATGCTAAAAATCTTTTAAGTGAAAACAATTAAGACAGCGGCTAGTCTCTTCCTGTAGTTCACAGTTTAGTCCAGATCACATCTAGTAGGTATAGCAGCCCAGGCTAACCCTGAACAAACATGTAATCTTTATGCCCCTCCCAAGCATTGGAACTATATATAGCATATGCTTCAGCAAGATAATCTACCTGAAATGCCAATCTAAGCCCACTCCCACATTAAATTATTCAATGATCTTCTATTATTGTTGGCCTAAAACTCAAAATCCCAGCAGATGGGAAGTAGAGAGATGAGGCTCAGCAGCTAGGAACACTGATTGTTCTTCCTAAGGACCCAGTTCCAGTCCTAGTTCAAAATCGGCTGTAACTCCAGGTTTAAGGGGTCTCATTTGGCTTCTACAGACACCAGGAAAGCACATGGTGCATAGACATACATGCACACAAAACACTCATACACATTGAAAAACAGCTGTTGGGAGGCAGAGACAGGGGGATCTAGAACTCAGGACTAGCTTTGGCTACATATTAAGCTCGAGTCTACTTGAGACCCTGTCTCAAGAAAACGAACAAAACCCCACACAACTCACAATTCTGAGTATAGGTTATAAAGCCTTTCACTCTTGCCTATTAACCAATTAACCTGCACATTTACCCACTCTTTACAAGAAATACGCTTCCCGGCCCCACACCCATCTAACACTCACTAACTGTTGAGGTTTGGTTCCATTTCATGATATCGCATAGGCAGAGCTGGGAATAAGATACCCAATGCAAAAGAACCACAAAGTAACGAAGTACAGAGACTAGACTAGATTCTTTTGTTCTTCATAAGTGGGGAAGAGATGAAACTAGAGTTAAGATGAAACTAAAAGTTAAATTTAGTATAGCAAGACAGCCCAGCCGGGCGGTGGTGGTGCACGCCTGTAATCCCAGCACTCGGGAGGCAGAGGCAGGTGGATCTCTGTGAGTTTGAGGCCAGCCTAGTCTACAGAGCTAGTCTAGGACAGGCTCCAAAGCTACAGAGAAACCCTGTCTCGAAAAACAAAAACAAAAAAACAAAACAAAAAAAAGCCCACATATACTACACAGTTAGACAGCCTAAAATTGAATTGTATTTTATGTATGGGTGTTCTGTTTCCACATATGTATGTGCACCACATGTGTGCAATGCCTTCAGAAGCCAGAGGAGAGCATCAGATTCTCTGGAACTTGAGTTACAAATGATTTTGAGCTACTATGTGGGTGGTGGGAATCGAACCTAGGTCCTCTAGAAGCGCAGCCAGTGCTCTTAAGTGCCAAGCCATCTCTCCACTTTCTGCATTGCATTTCTATAACTGTGCCACCCTAAGTGGGTTATATAATTTCTTTAATACATATCTATAAAATAGAAATAATAACCATATCTAACATATAGAATTGTTATGAACATTCAAGGACATACATACAATGTGAAAGTTCCTAATAGATCAGTTGTTCTTCGTTTGTTTGGTTTTGGGAGATGAATCCAGGGCTGTGCTCATGGCATGTACTCTACTTATTATAATTATTACTATACTTATTATTCAGATAGAAATTCTGGTATTCTGAAATAAAGCATTTTGGCAGGGAATATAGTCAGAAAGTAGAGTGCTTGCTTGCTTGGCATGATTGAAACCTAGGACAGCATTAAAAAGGCATGGTGAACACCTTTAATCCCAGCATTCAGGAGACAGAGGCAGGCAGATGTCTGTGAATTAGAGGCCAGCCTGGTCTACAAAGTGAGTTCCAGGACAGTTAGGGCTGTTATACAGAGAAATCCTGTCTCAAAAACAAACAGACAAACAAACAAATAAATAAATAAAGCCAAGCATGGTGGTACATGTCTAAGATCTCTTGAGGTGGAAGCAGGAAGATCAGAAGTTCAAGATCATCCTCAGCTACATAGTATGAAGTCAGTCTGGGATACATAAGAATCTGTCTCCAAATACATAAATAAAGCAACTACAGTTAATTTAGCAGACTATGGGAGCTACCAAAAGTTTACAGGTGATGCTATAATGTGATCTCATGGAAGTTGAACTATGTTCCCTAAAAAGACAAGTTTAAGGCTAGCAAGGTGTCCTAGTAGGTAAAAAGTGTGTGCTATATACCAGTCCAATGACCTAAACTTGATCATTAGAACCCATGGTGGAGAAATTCTAGTGTTATAGGCAATCCCAAAAGCTATCTTCTTATCTCCATACGTTAGACAAGGCTTTCTCTCTCACACAAATAAGAAAATAAAAATTTAAAAGATAAGTTCGTATCATAAACCCTAGCGCCTACCCCTCATGACCTTACTTAGAAATAGGGTCTTTGTATATGTAATCAAAGTAAAATGAGGGTGAATGGGAGAAAGGTGGACCCTTACTCCAGTATTACTATACTTTTTAAAAATTTTTTATTATTAAGAAATTTTCTATTAATTTTACACACCAACCACAGATTCCTCTCTCTTCCCTCCTCCCACCTCCCAGAAAAATCTTTTTTTAAAAGGAATTATTTATTTGCTATGTATACAGTGTTCTGCCTGTACACCAGGAGAGGACAGGGAGGGCACCAGATCTCATTACAGATGGTTGTGAGCTACCATGTGGTTGCTGGGAATTGAACTCAGGACCTCTGGAAGAGCAGCCAGTGCTCTTAACCTCTGAGCCATCTCTCCAGCCCTTATTACTATATTTATAAAGAAGCACAGACACAGAGAAAATGTTACATATGAGGTAACATATCTACAAGCCAGAGAATACTAAGGACTGCCACACCCACCAGAATGAAGGAGGAACAAAGAAGGACCTCAACAACCCTGAGACGGAAAATAATCACCCTGACAGCACTTTGATTTGGCCCTCCACCCCTCAGAGCTGTGTGATACATCACTCACACTGCAGGGTTTGCTAGGGCAGTCCTAGGAAAATACTATAAGATCCAGATCATTTGGGACTAGATATGGTGTGTCCCAGGCTGTAACCCCAGCACCAAGGGTGCTCAGAGGAGGAGTGTGAATTCAAGCCCAGCCAGGAGAGATGGTCAGCAGGCTTTACTTGTCACCTAGTCTGGTGACTTAAGTTTGATCCCTGGGACCCACATGCTAGAACGAGAACTGACTCCTACAAGGTGTCCTATCACCTCTGTACTCATGCTGTGGTATTTGTGTGTGCTTACTTACACACACACACACACACACACACACACACACACACATACACACACACACACTAAATGTTATTTTTAAAAAATTTAAGGTGTATGTGTACACATATACAAGTAAATAAATATAGGAGCTGGAGAGATGACTTAGCAGTTAAGAGCACTGACTGCTCTTCCAGAGGTCCTGAGTTCAATTCCCAGCAACCACATGGTGGCTCACAACCATTGTAATGAGATCTGGTGCCCTCTTCTGGCCTGCAGTCATACATGCAGGGAGAACACTGTATATATAATTAATTAATTTTTTAAATGCTTTAACAAATAATTCTATCACTGGGCAGTGGTGGTGCACGCCTTTAATCCCAGCACTTGGGAGGCAGAAGCAGGCGGATCTCTGAGAGAGGCCAGCCTGGTCTACAGCACCTGGTCTTCCAAGACAGTCAGGACTATACAGAGAAACCCTGTCTTAAAACAAAACAGAACAGAATTCTATTAGAGTAGCAGCTGCTGTGAAGATTGCCAACATAGTGGTAATGTTCCTTTTATTTAGGACAGTGCCAAAGGAGACTGTTAATGGTAATGCACCAGGGCCTTAGGGCCTGAGAGTATTTTCCAGGGATCTCACAATGAAACTATCACCTTTTGTTTGCAATGAAAATGTTAATATATGGATTCGGGGTGGCTTGAGAGAAAGGGCTGGGGGATGGGAGGAGGGAGGAGGGGGATCTGGAGGTGGTATGTGGAGTGAGTAGAAATTTTCTTAATAAAGAAAAATGAAAAAAAAAAACATAAAGAGAAAATATTAATACCAAAATAAAATTTTAAAAAATGTTAATACCAAAAATGGGAGATGAAAGACCACCAACCAAAACCATCATGGCCAAATTAATTAAAGCAAATAATTAATTAAAGCAAGTTTTATTTGTGTACATGGGCTGCCTCCCCCTAAGGTGGGGTTCCAGAAGTCAGCACTGGATGTGAGGAGACAAGGGTTTTGTTTTGTTTTGTTTTTGTTTTAAGATTTATTTATTATGTATACATTGCAGAAAACCAGAAGAGGACACCAGATCTCATTACAGATGGTTGGGAGCCACCATGTGGTTGCTGGGATTTGAACTCAGGACCTCTGGAAGAGCAGCCAGTGCTCTTAACCTCTGAGCCATCTTGCCAGCCCTGAGACAAGGTTTTTAAGAGTTCAGGGTTAAAGGGTTAAATGGGGGATTTGGTAAGCAAAACAGGCAGGATTAGAGGAGCAGAACATAAGCATAACAAGTTAGTCATAATGACCCCCTGAAACAAAGGCATGGTCACAAGGAGGTCGTAACAAGGTAGTCATAACAACCTTTTGAAATAAAGATAGGGCTGCAAATGGTTATAACAACTTTTTGAAACAAAGACATGGTTGCCATTTCCTGGAACAGGCAGCACAGAATCATTTGTAGTTAAGGTTACAGGTGGGGCATAGTCTAATCCTTGAGAAACAGAGGTTTAATCATAAACAGGAATGAGCCTAGTTTGTCTTTACTATAAGATGGCTTTTAAGCCTAAAATGGAGGAAGGCTGGTTCATCAAAAACATCCTAAATTCTCAAACCACCCCTATGATCTCATCAACTGAAATCCTATCTAATGCACCTCAAGATTCACCCTACGAGCAAATTTCAATTCCTTAGCAACTCTTTGAGGAGCCCACCAAAACGATATATATGGCTATTGTAAACACAATGAAGTGCAAGTCTCTAAGCCTTTCTTTCTCCATCTCTCTATTAACCCCCATGTTTAAAGTCTATGCTATAAATCGTTTAATAAACTCCAGTTTTGCTAAAATCCTTTCTGTAGTAAAGTCAAGAATCCTGAGTGGACATCTCTGAAAAAGAAGTCAGGATGCTACAGGAGCTGCATCTCCAGCCTGCACCCCACTACTACTGATAGTAGACATGTAGAACCAAGAAAAGAGTCAATGACAACTCAAAAATCTCCAAATTGAGATGTTCGGAGCAGCAATGGGATGAGATCCCAAGATCTTATCTAACTTACTTTGTCATCAGTAAGTAAGAAATCAGTATCCATGACAAAGAGCCAAATCCAGGCCTTTTGGACTCTTGCTCTTTGGATGGGCCTTCCAAAGAGAGGGGCCTGGGTGCCGGCCTACTTTTCACTATAGTCTAACAATGCTTTTGTGCTAGTCACTGGATGCTTGTTGGTCTGCTGTAAGCACAAAGGCTAGCAGACATCCCATCCTGCTGGCTCGCTTTAAAGAAAAAAGAAAGCTTTGTTACTGGCCTGGGTAATTCCAGGACAGGCACCCCAGGAGCGCCCTGTGGGAGGCTTATGCTCCATAGGAGCCTCCTGTTCTCAGCGTGAGGATCCACAGCCAGTGTGAGAGCATACATCTGCACATCCGCTGAGGCCTGTTTTCCTCTGTACAACCTCCCCTTCAGGAGACTCATCAGAGCCTGCTTAAAAGGAATCAAGAAAGAGGGGACATTAGTTCTGGCTACAAAATAGCTTTTACTAACCCACAATACATGCAGAATATTTAAATATTTCATTTGCTTTGCTTTTTCATATGCCTTTATTCCCCCATGCAATTTTTATTCACCCTTCAAGCCCAGCTGGGGCCTTTATCTTGGGAAGCATTTCCTGATGCCTCATCTCTTCTTACTTAGTGCCACTTCTACATCCTGAATATGTTTCTACTCCTAATCACAGTGAAAATCTGATGGTAGGGACCAAGCATTTCTTGACATTCTAAGCCTGGTATTCTAGGAAATAAACAATAATTTTTTTTTAAATTTTGCTTTTGAAACAGGGCTTTGCTTTACAGCCCTGGACTCATTTGGAATGCACTATATATTGTGCTGTGGTGATCCTGTTATCAAAGTTGTTAGGGTCAGTGCCTAGGCCCAGTAGCTACCAGAAACAACCTATTGGCCAGTCTTCAATAGGCCAATAAAACAGTGAAAAGCCAAGAAAAGAGACTTCTTCAAAGTGGCCATGCTGGGAAGAGGAGCCAAGAGATTCCATGACGCCTACACTTCACCCCCACCCCCACCTCCCTACTCCAGCCTCCTCAAGTCCATCTTCTGGTCCTAATAATGATGTTTAGGTTTAAAAGGAAGGCAGAAGGTCTGCATAACTAAACAGTCCTGGTCAAGGCATGGTTGCACCCATCACTACTGACCCACAACATCTCTCAGCTCCAGTATCTACTGCAAAATGGTTAACAAGTTGTCAGAACTGTGCAAACTCTCCTGGGAAACAAGTTCCTCAAGCAGAAGCACAGGATTTCTGCCATTTCCTCCTCACAGCATGAAATTCCTGGGGGCCCATTGTCTTAATAGTCTTAAAGCCATAGGGAGGGGCATGGGTATCTCTCATTAGAATAGCTTTGCTACTTACTAACAGGACAATTATCATCCTTTAGCCTCAGGTTCTCAAGAACTAAGATTACAGTTATGAGCCTCCTTGCCTGTATAAATTCAACAATAAACTGTTGAATGAAAACAATGAAATGCACTTAAATAATGGAAGCAGGGGAGAGTACTCAGTTCTTAAGAACACTAATTACTCTCTTCCAGAGGACTCGTTTGGCCCCAGCACCAATGTCAGGTGAGTCACAATGGCCTATAACTCCAACTCCACAGATCCAATGCCCTCTTCTGGGTTCTGTGGGCACCCTAACACATCTGGCATACATAAACACAGACACATGAGTAACAATTTAGAAATAAACAAATGGGCTGCCACTGTCTATAACACCACTACCACTACCAAGACCCTCAGTGGAGGGGGGGTAGCAAGACTTAGAGCCAGAAATCCACGAGGACTGGAACAAACAGTGTCTTTGGACATGACAGGAGTGCTGTGCTCATGAGTTCACAGAAACTGTGGTTACCTGAAAGACCTGGTCCAGATCAAGCTAGTTAACATTTTAACATGGAAAGAGGAGGGGCTGGTGAGCCTCCTCTCCTGACTGAAGGTAGATGGCTTCTAGGATGAGGAACAGGCAGTTTACTTTAAAGGGTGTGACCCCTGGCAGGTCTATACTTAAGTAATGGTTCAATACCTAGAATTATATGGTTACTAAAAATTATTGAAAATTGTACATATTACCCAAGAATTATGTCATGAGCCTTCTCTGGTCAGGGTGTTCCTTTCCCCAAGGGTGTCTTAGTGCCATGATCAAAAATCTCTATTACCATTTGGAATGAGAGAAATCATTCCACATATGCCTTTGAATTTCTGCCATCTTTCCAGCTTCCCACTGAGAGAAAGCCCTTCCACCTAAGTGAACAACACTTCCTTTATGGCTTCCATGTGCTGCACATCTGGACCTTCCCTGCAGATCTAGTTCCTCTGCTTGGCCAGGAGTATCTGCATGTGGTAATTGTTTCTTTCTCAGCTGACATTTCTTTTATAATATTCTAGAGACTATAGAGCTTGTCGGATTCAATATAAACTCAAATTTTGTTATTTGTCTTTTAATAATGCAGATTTTGTCAAATCCAATAAAAAGGTAATGGATGGTCTAAAAAAAGACATGAGATTGAGGGAGTGGGGAAATGGGGAGAGAATCTGGAAGGAGCTAGGAGGAGTGAGGAGTAACTATAATCCAAATACACTGTATAAAATCTTCAAAGAATAAAAAAATTAATTTAAAAAATTGAAGCAGACTTAAAGTTTCTTCTCTTATTGGATTCCCTCCTCCCAATTCAGTGACTAATATGTCAAGAAAAAAAAGTGATTAATAAGTCAAGAAAAAAAAGAAAGCCAGGCACAGTAACTCACATCTTTCCTCCCAGCTTTAAGGAGGCAGAGGCAGGTGGATCTTTGAGTTACAGACTGGTTTACACAGTGAGTTCTGGGACAGACAGCTACATAGGGAGACCCTGTGTCAAAACAACAAAAACAAAAATAAATAAATAAGAGGCAGGAAAACCAGCTACAAAATATGATCCCAGAGGTTAACATGGAAAGAAATATGAACAGACGGACAGAAGACAAGAGCACAGCAGCACTGGGAATGAGAAAAAGTCAGAACGGATTCTACACTTCTGTCTGGTGTTCCCATCTCTCTTTTTTCAGACAGACTCTTGCTATGTAATTCTAACTGGCCCAAATTTGCTGTTGACCACTTGGTCTGGAATTCATAGATACACATGTCCTTACCTCCTGAGTGCTGTGACTAAAGGCTTACATTACCACACCTGTCTGAAAGAATAAGAAACAGGTGTTTGCTACCCTGCCCACCTTAACTAAGTTGTCCTTTTTTGTGTGGAGCTGAGGATCGAACCCAGGGCCTTGTGCTTGCTAGGCAAGTGCTCTACCATTGAGCTAAGTCCCCAACCCAAGTTGTCCTTTTTTATCCTAAACCAAGACTATCAAAGTGCCTATCCCACAGTAGACGCACTCACTCAAGTTTACGTGAGTTTCTCTCCTCGCAGTTTTGCTACTGTCATGGTGGCGCTTTGTTTGTTTTGTTGGTACCGTGGTGAATCTAGGGTCTGTATCCCTGAATCCCAGGCCTCCCCTAATAGGTTGTCATTTGTGCTCACCATCAATAGTCCTTTAGGGACCTCTAAATCAAGGAGACTATTTTGGGGGGAGTTTTTGGTTTTTCAAAACAGTGTTTCTCTGTGTAACCTCCCTGGCTGTCCTGGAACTCTCTCAGTAGACCAGGCTGGCCTCAAACTCATAGAGATCCACTTGCCTCTGCCTCCCAAGTGCTGGGAATAAAGGCATGCCCGGTCCCCCCCCCCACTCCTCCCCACCCCCACCCACCCCCACCCACCCACCCCCACCTCAGAGAGGCCATTATAATCAGTATTCTTAGTAGTCTTCTTTACCATGGGCCACAAGAGCCTCCCCAGAACTGCTCCATACTTCAAAAACACCCATGCTTCTGCTGCCAAAGTTAACCTAAAACAGGACAACCTGACAGTCTTGTATCCAACTCAAGGCAAAATAGGACAGAGGAATACTTTGTACTAGGCCATACAAAACAAGGGAAGTAAGAGACAACCAGCAATATCACAGTGCACCAAGACACTGGAATCGGGGTCTAGCGGCTCAGTTTTGTAAATATCACAGTACACCAAGACACTGGAATCGGGGTCTAGCGGCTCATTTTTGTAAATAATGCATGAGTTAGGTCACTGAACCCACAGAGTTTCCTTCCACCTTAAGCTCAAAGGTTATAGAAGGCTTCCAATAAGTCAGACGACAGCTCAGAAGCAACACACACCAATCCATACAAACATCTCCCAACTTAACTACCCTAACAGACCAAACTCTTACCCTGTTGTTTCTACCTCCCACGTGCTGGGACTATAGGTGGAAGCCACCATGTCCAGCTAACCTTTAAAGACTGTGTAGGTTCGCTTCTCAGAACAGAAATACACAGAAAACCTTTCTAGACCTGGGGTGCTAATTATGAGCATATTCATTTGGAACAATTTAGTGAGCAATACTTTCCATGTATGTCCATCCTCTGTTACATTATAATTCAGTGAAAAGCTCTTCAAAATTTAACATTAGTGAAAATATACGAAAAACAACGACACACCAGCATTCAAAGGAGAGACTTGTCACTGTGAGAAATACAAGTTTCAATAGTTAGCATGCATTAAGCAATTATTAAATGTAAGGCACTGTGCTAAATGAGCGTTTTCTATTTCATACTCTCAGTATCCTAGCAAGGTTATCCATTCTATCAGCTGTAGCAGGAATCTTAAAAGTCTTATTAATAAAAATCAACCCGAGGCCAGTTATTGGGGTGAATGCTGGAAGATCAGAGAAGCAGAACAAGCCACAGTTTCCTCATCTCGCCAGTTCCTCAGCTGGTCTTGTTTCCTCAGACTGCAAGCTTCTGTGTCCTCATCCCAATGGCTCTCAGCTGAACTGTGCTGCTCCAAAGCCTATAAACTTAACCAGCCAAATGCTTAACTAGCCAAAAGCTTCTAGTTTCTGGTCTTCACGCCTTATATATCTTTCTCTTTCTGCCGTCACTCCCTAGGATTAAAGGCTGGATTTCTGGAATTAAAGGCGTGTGTCACCGTGCCTGGCTGTTTCTAATGTGGCCTTGAACTCAGAGATCCAGAGGTATTTCTGTCTCTGAAATGCTAGGATTAAAGGCGTGTGTGACCACTGCCTATCCTCATGTTTAATATTGTGGCCATTCTGTTCTCTGACCCCAGATAAGTTTATTTCAGGGAACACACATTATTTCAGGGGACACAATACCACCACAATCAGCAACCTATCATGTTTGATTGCTCCCTCCTCCTTGAAACTCCTTTTCCATCCAGACCGACATCTTTTCTTCCTCTCTCACCATCCACTCCTCAGTCTCTCCTCCCTGCCTGCTAAGCTAAAACCTCCAGAGCTTGGTTCCTTTTCTCTTCTCTATGCTCCTTACTGCAGAAACTATTGGTATCTACATTTAACACAGGAAAACATGGAGGCTCAAACAGATTCAAACCTAGGCAATCAAGACGCCAAAAGTTGTGTTCTTGACTTCCTCACCATCACTTCCATCCTTCTAGCCATGTAAGAGGCAAAATATTCTATATTCTTTTTTCTTTTGAGATAGGTCTCACCATGTAGTCCTGGCTGGCCTGGAACTCACTATGTAGACCAGGCCTGTCTCTGCCTCCTGAGTGCTGGGACTGGCCTGACCTTGTACATTCTAGCCTTCAGTAACTGAGAAAAGGACATACCTAGGGCACCTGGGACTTTCTTTCTTAAAGTATTAGGAAGATTGTCAGGCACCAAGTCAACAGGAAGCCATTACTCTCGCAGATTCTAAAGTTTCTTCACTTTACACTTGGGTAATTGCTTCTTGATGAGGAATGTGAAACTATTCTAGAACAAAGACTGTCAGACCTAGATGTTTAGGAGACTTTTTGTTTGTTTTTGAGACAGAGCTCTTTAGGCAGCCCTGGTTATCCTGAAACTCAATATGTAGACCAGGCTAGCCTTGAACTCACAGAGATCCACCTCGGTGCCTCTGCCTCCCAAGTGCTGAGATTAAAGGTATGTCTAGGAGAAAAAAAATTATTTGGTATTGGGAGGGGGCACGTGCTGTTGCATGAATGTGGAATCAGAGGACAACTTTGGTTGAGTTATTCTCTTTAAGAGAATTTTTAATAATACAGATGGGGTAGAGGCAGTAGGTTTCTCAGCAATTAGAGGGACTTGCCTCTGAGCCTCAGTTCAATCTCCAGAACTGATGTGAAAAGAACTGACTCCCAGGGTTGGGGATTTAGCTCAATGGTGGAGCACTTGCCTAGCAAGTGCAAGGCCCTGGGTTCGATCCTCTGCTCAAAAAAAAAAAAAAAAAAAAAAAAAAAAAAAAACCAGAAGAAGAAGAAAAAGAAGAAGAACTGACTCCCACAAGTTGTACACAGAGAAAGAGAAAGATATTCAGTCCCTGGAATCCATTCAAAGATGGAAGGAAAGAAGTGACTCCACAAAGTTGTCCTGAGTCATGGTATGTACACACACACACACACACACACACACACACACACACACAATAAAAAGGAAAAAAAAAAAAAGATTAGGCCAGTGAGATGGCTCAGTGGTTAAAGGTGCTTTGTCACCTTGCCTAACAATCTGAGTTGGACTTCCCCAAACCACATAGTATAAGGAGGGAACTAACCCCTGAAAGTTGTTCTCTGAATTCCACCTGAAGTTGGGGCCCACATGAGGACAAAGACACACAGACACACAGACAGACATAGACAGACACACACACACAAATGAATAATACAATACAAAAATTAAAAATACTGGAAAAGAGCCATGTTGTGGTGGCACACCTTTAATTCCAGCACTCAGGAAGTAGGCAGGATCTCTGAGTTCAAGGCCAGCCTGGTCTACAGAGAGAGAGTTCTAGGACAGCCAGGGCTGTTACACAGAGAAACCCTGTTGGGGGGGGCAACTTAATTTGGGGCTGGATAGATGGCTCAGTGGATTAGGGCAGTGGCTACTCTTCCAGAAGTCCTGAGTTCAATTCCCAGTACCCACATGGCAGCTCACAACTGTCTATGATGGAATCAGATGGCTTCTTCTGGTGTACATGCAGACAAAGCAACCATATATATAAAATACATAAATAAATCTTTGAAAGAATACTGGGAAAGAAAAATACAGATGTGGGTCCTGGTGTGGTGGTATGGGGCTGCACGTTCAGGAAACTGAGGCAGAGGAAATTTCAGTTCAAGACTAGCTGAGGTTACACAGCAAGACCTGTCTTAACAAAGAAGATATATGGGACCTATCCAGGGAGGTTCAATCCAGACACCTGGAATCTGTTCCCAAGAACTCAAGCATTTTCTGCAGCTACTAACATGGCACCTGAATTCAAGAAGTCTTTATAAGAGAGATGCTCTGTCCTCCAAGATGACCACATTGTGATGTCCCCACCCATTTGAATTACTGGCTCCAAAAAGTATGAAGAAAGACCAGGAAACCAGAGCAGTTGATTCCAGATCACAACAACACTTTCCAGCGGTCTGGGAATTTGTTACCAGGAAAGGGCTTGCAATCAAGCCATAGCATCCTGACACCTAGAAGGGAGAAATCCAGAAAACAAGAACCAATTTCACATTGGGACACTCACGTTTTCAGGCTACTCACCAAATATCACGAGGGACGATAAGAGCATAGGAGCTAAGGCTGTTGTCCCAAGACAACAGACAGACACATTGGCATTTTGGTGTAACTACAATTGCATGTGCATTTTACCTACATACACAAGTAAAATAGATCACAGATGCTGAAACAAAGGCAAAGAAGTGTACTTCAGCACACTAGAGAAGTCGTACCTCTGTAAGTGCATGCAACTGTCCTTGATGTACACACACACCCATGAACCTGAAAAACAAAACAGATATTTTTTCAAACAAAATGAACAAGATAAGAATAAAATTCCATATGAAAAAACTAGTTGAGTTACCCAGGCATAGGAAACAATGCAATACTTGTAAAGTCCCTGTACTATTTCAGTCTTGCATATGATGCTAGATTGAGGACAGAAAGATGGCTCAGCATATAAAGGTACTTGCCATCAAACCTGATGACCTAAATTCAACCCCTAGGAGCCACATGATGTTAAGAGAGAACCAATTCCTGCAGGGTATCTGTGCTAGCTAGTCTAATGTCCTTAAATAAGAAAATATCTGTATAAGATCTGGCTGTAAGGCATTTTCTTAACTAGTGATTGATGGGGAAGGGCCAGCCCATTGTTGGTGGTGCCATTTGTGGACTGATGCTGGTCCTGGGTTCTATAAGAAAGCAGGGTGAGCAATCCAGTAAGCAGCACCCCTCTGTGGCCTCTGTATGAGTTTGAGTTCCTGTTCTGGCTTCCACCAATGATGGACTACAATGCAAAGTATAAGCCAAGTAAACCCCTTCCTCTTTTTGGTTATGGTGTTTCCTCACAGCAATAGAAACCCTAACTAAGATAGCATCCTCTGACCTCCACATACCATGGCATGTGTACACTGTCTGTCTCATAAATGTAATTTATGTAATTAAAAGTTTTAAAAATTCCTAACTGATAAATTTCATTAAATGTCTGCTGGCAGCATACTAGAAGTAAAAGGCAATGATACAATAGTGAAGAGGGAGGCTAGCAAGCCTTTAAAACAGCATGGGAGAACCAGGCAGTGGTGGCGCACACCTGTAATCCCAGCACTTGGGAGGCAGAGGCAGGATGATCTCTGTAGTGGATAGCCATCCCAGCATTGGCCTGGAAGTTCCAACCCCCATTGAGGCTTCAGTAATGATCATGCCCACAAGGCGGGGCAGAGGAGGGAGCGGAAGACCAAGGAACAAGAGGAGGTGGCTCTCTTGGTTCCAGGACACTGGACGCTGGAGGTAGACTGAGCAGAGTTCTCCAGAGAACACCGGACTGCCCTATACCTTTGCCAGACCCTGTAACCTACCCCTTCAAAATAAACCCCACAAAATAAACCTCCCTTTTAACTACGTGGAGTGGCCTTAATAATTTCACCAATAGATCTCTGTGAATTTGAGGCCAGCCTGGTCTACAAAGCTAGTCCAGGACAGGCTCCAAAGCTACAGAGAAACCCTGTCTCAAAAAACAAACAAAAAACAACAACAAAAAAAAAACAGCACAGGAGGGCTAGAGCTGTAGCTCAGTGGTATAATACTCACCTAGATTCCCTTTCACAGAATTGCCAAACTAAAACAAAATAAGATAAACAAAATAATAAAATAGGAAACCTTCACTTGAGAGTGGCTTGGCAATTCTTTTTTTTTTTTTTTTTAAAGATTTTATTTATTTATTTAGTATGTATACAGTATTCTGCTTGCATGTATGTCTGCAGGCAGAGAGGGCACCAAATCTCTTTACAGATGGTTGTGAGCCACCATGTGGTTGCTGGGAATTGAACTCAGGACCTCTGCAAGAGCAGTCAGTACTCTTAACCTCTGAGCCATCTCTCCAGCCACCCCCCCCCTTTTAATTTTAGTTTTTCGAGACAGTCTGGAACTCAATTTGTAGACCAGTCTGGCCTTGAATTCACACAGACCTGCCTGCCTCTGCCTCCCAAGTGCTGGGATTAAATGCATGTGCCATCACAACTGGTTGTCTTGGCAATTCTTTTTTTTTTAAGATGTATTTATTTATTATGTATACAGTGTTCTGTCTGCATATATGCCTGCACACCAGAAGAGGGCACTAGATTTCATTATAGATGGTTGTGAGCCACAATGTGGTTGCTGGGAATTGAACTCAGGACCTCTGGAAGAGCAGCCAGTGCTCTTAACCTCTGAGCCATCTCTCCAGCCCCAATCTTGGCAATTCTTAAAGGCTAGTGATTTAGCTCAATGGTAGAACAATTGCCTAGCAAAGACAAGGTCTTGGGTTCAATTCCCAGAATCAATCAATCAATAAATAAATAAAAAGTTTCCAAAGTAAACAAAAGAAAGTAAATATGAGGGAAATTAAAGGGAATATTGGAGGGAGTTGAGATAGGGTCTCACTATAAATCTCAGGTTTGCCTTGGAACTCAGCTAGTCACAAAGGCATCCTACCTCAGTTTCCCTAGTGAATCACAGGAGTAGTCACTGGCTCTGACATTCATTTCTAAATTGATTATAATCTGCATTTGGCAGGTTTCTTCATGGTAGAAAATTCAGAGTTTTATAGATATCTGTCTATCTGTCTTTCTAGTACCTAGCAGAGTGTCTGTCATATAGTAATCCAAGATTTTTTTTTTATGTGCATTGGTGGTTTTGCCTGTGGGTATGCCTGTGTAAGAGTGCTAGGCCCCCTGGAACTATAGTTACAGACAGTTGTGAGCCACCATGCAGGTTCTGGGAAATGAACCCAGGTCCTCTGGAAGATCAGTCAATGCTCTTAACCGCGGAGCCATCTCTCTAGCCCCTGTAACCCAAGATATATTGACTAGCAAGAATGGTTTTCTATGATCTAGGAATTTATTAAGGGTTGAAGTGCCCTCCTTGAGTTGGATATTTGTACTTGTGGTGGTTTGAATTAAAATAGCTTCCAAAGCCTTGTATATTTAAATGTTTAGTCACCAGGGAGTGGTACTATTTGAGAAGGATTAAGAGGTCTGGCATTGTTGGAGGAAGTGTGTCACTGGGAGTGGGCTTTGAGGTTTCAAAAGCCTATGCCAGGCCCAGTCTCTCTCCTCTCTCTCTCCCTCTCCCCACACCTCTAAGTGCAGATCAGGATGTAGCTCCCAGCTACTCCTCCAGCATCATTTTCCCCATCATGATGATAATGGTCTAAGCCTCTGAAACTACAAGCAAACCCCCAGTTAAATGCTTTCTCTTATAAAAGTTGCCTTGGTCATGGTGTCTCTTCACAGTAATAGAACAGTGACTATGGATGTAATTGGCCCCCATAATCTCAAAGGGAATGGCGGTACTAGGAGGTATGGCCTTGTGGAGTAGGTATGGTGTTTTTCTTTTTTCTTTTTGTTCTTCTGTTGGCTGCTTTATTAATTCACCACCCCTCCCCTTTAGGGCAAGATCATGTATCCCATGCTGGCCTCAACAGGTATGTAATTGAATGTGACCTTGAGTTCCTCTTTATCTTTTAAGATTCATTCCATCCATCCATCTATCCATCCATCCATCTATCCATCCATCCATCCATCCATCCTGTGTGTGTGTGTGTGTGTGTGTGTGTGTGTGTGTGTGTATGTGAGAGAGAGAGAGACAGAGAGACAGAGAGAGACAGAGAGAGAATGTGAGTGTGTCCATGCCACAATGCATGTGAGAAAGACACAGGACTACTTTCTGGGGAGACAGTTCTCTCCTCCCACCTTTTCTTTTCTTTTTTTTTTTTTTGTCTTGTTGGAGGAAGTGTGTCACTGGGGAGGTGGGCTTTGAGGTCTCATATATGCTCAAGCCACACCCAGTGCCTCAGACCACTTCCTGTTGCCTACAAGAAATAGGACTCTCAGCTATTTCTCCAGTACCATGTCTGCCTGCATACTGCTATGTCCCACCATAATGATAATGGACTGAACCTCTGAAACTGTAAGTGAGTCACTCCAGTGAAATGTTTTCCTTTTTAAGAATTGCCATGGCCATAGTGTCTCTTCACAGCAACAGAAACCCTAACTAAGACAGTACTGAAAATCACCCTTCCAAGATCAACTAAAATTTCATCTTCCCTAAAGGATCCCATGACTGATTAGGTGATTAGCACAATAGCTCTTCCTTCTTTCCACAGTACTGCCAGCACTTTCCCCTTCTCTGAAAGCTGCTGATTGGCATTAAGTGAAGTCATCTGAGTCTGGAGCCAGACTGCTACTGACTCCACCACATACTCAAGACCTCTGTTTTTAAATATACTTATCCATTCATTTATTTATTTGTCATCATCATCATTACTGTGTGTTTGTTTTATTCACATCCAAAGCAGGAATATTACTATGGCCTAATTCCTACAGCCACTTTGAAAAGGAAATGATCATGATACTCACTAAAAAGTATAGTTATTCTTTAACATCATTGATTCCCCCACTTGGAATATACATAAGCTTTTGAGAGGACAGAGCTTGGACTGGTGAGGTAGCTCAGCAGGTAAAAGCGCTTGCCACTGAGCTTAACAACTTGAGTTCTATCTCCAAAATCAATATGGTGAAAGGAAAGAATAGACTCCTGCAAGTTGTCCTCTGACCTCCACATGAGTACCATGGCACTTAGACTCGCTTCCTCCCCCACACACAAAGTACATAAATAAGTATTTTAAAAGATATAAAAGAAAGCAAGAAAGAAAGCAAGTGCAGCTCTTGAGTAAGATGACTCAACAGGTGCAACACTTGCTTTGAAAGCCTAATGACCTGAGTTCTATCCTTGGAACCCACGCGAAGAGGGAAGGAGAGAACCTAGTTGCCCTCTGGCTTCCATATGCACACTCCATCAGAGATACATACACAATACTAATACTCATAATAAATACATCTTTTTTTTTTTTTTTTTGAGCTGAGGACTGAACCCAGGGCCTTGGGCTTGCTAGGCAAGTGCTCTACCATGAGCTAAATCCCCAACCCAATAAATATATCTTTAAGAGAGTACAGATCCTAATTCATTTGCTTCCATGTACAATGATGAACACATAATGTGTTCTATATAAGCATTTACTGAGTGAAAAGTAATAATCACCAAATTACTAAATGTTTTATAAGAAAGAACTTTTTGATTGTTTTCAAGATGGGGTCTCTCTGTGTAGTTCTGGTTGTCCTGAAACTCACTGTGTAAACCACGCTGGTCTCAAATTCAGAGATCCACCTGTCTCTGCCTCCTGAGTGCTGGGATAAAAGTGTGTGCAAGCCCAGCAAGAAAGAATTTTACCAGTACTATATAATAAGAACTTACCTCAAAAAGGAACAAAGAAATAGAAAGACAGAATATTTTGAGAAAGGTACAAGGCTAGGAAGCCAAGATGCATTTGACTTATTTAAATAATATTTATAAAGACGTCAGGCACTAAAATTTTACTATTCCCAGAGGTACACAGCACATCCAGACACACACAGACATCATACGATAGTTTCCTATCTCTTTCTTTTCCAGCCCACTTTGGCATCACTATATCACAGTTGTGCCACACTGCTTTGCTTTTCTACCTGACCTTTCCTGCCTCATTCCTTACACAGATGACCACCACTGCCACATTCAAAATGGTGTCACAGGGCTGGGATCACAGTTTGGTTGGTAGAATGCTTGTCTAACATGCACATAAACTGTGTATGGTGATATATGCCTATAATGCCAGCATCCAAGAGTTAAAGGCAAGAGGATCTGAGTTCAAGGTCATCCTTTCCTACATAGAAATTTAAAGACCAGCCTGTGCTATGAGACCCTGTCTCAAACAAAACAGAACAAAACAGTCAATACAAGTTCATTTCCACATTAAAATTTGAGAAGCAAACTAGGTATAGCAGCATATACCTGCAGTTCCAGCACTTGGCTGAGGCAATAGGACTTAAGTCTGAGGTCAGTGTGAGTTACATGGTAAGACTCAGTCTCAAAAAGGAGGCACTAAGCTGGGCCGTGGTGGAACATACCTTTAATTCCAACACTCAGGAGGCAGAGGCAAGAAGATCTCTGTGAGTTCAAGGCTAGCTTGGTCTACAGAGTGAGATCCAGGACAGGCACTAAAGCTACATAGGGAAACCCTGTCTCGAAAAACCAAGAAATAAATAAATGAAAATAAAATTACACTCTTCCTGATTCATTCCTCCCCTCCTTACCCCCTTTCTCTTTGCTTAGGGTTTGCTTGTTGTTTGAGAAAAGGTCTTATGTAGCAGAGTGGCCTTGAACACACAGTATAGCTAAGGATGACCTGAACTCAAGCTCCTTCTGTGCCACTACACCTCGCTTCCCAATGACTTCCCACTCCCACCTCAATCACGCCAGCTAGCATTACTTACTTCACTTAGGATGGAAGTGTGTTCTTTTCTTTGAGACAGTCTCACTATGTAGCCTGGCTGTCCTGGTTCTCACTAAGGAGACCAGGCTGGCCTCCAACTCACAGAGATCCACCTGCCTCCGCCTTCCAAGTGCTGGGATTAAAGGCATACACCATTCCTGGCTTTGGGAGTGTGTTCTTAGGTAAGTGCTTAAAAATTTAGTGATGGCTCAATTTCCCTATTTTTAGTTTTACATTATATATTGACTAATATTGAGAAGAGAATTAGTATTTTATATTTATTTTGTGTATGTGTGTGTGTGTGTGTGTGTGTGTGTGTGTGTGTGGTGTGTACAGGTACACTAGTCTATGTGTGCACAGACAAGAGGTCAGAGGTCAAAATCAGGTCTCCTATCAATTTCCACCTTATTTCTTTTAAAAGAGTTTTTATTGGGGCTGGGGCAATGGCCCAGTGGTTAAAACCAGTGGCTGCTCCTCCAGAGGATCCAGGTTCAGTTCCCAGCATCACAATCTTCTATAACTACAATTATAAGGAATCCAACACCCTCTTCTGCCATCTCTGGACACTGCATACATGTGATACATTTATATATAAGCAGGCAAAACACACTCATACTCATAAAATTTTAAAAAATTTTTTTTGTTTTTGAGACAGGGTTAAAAATAAATTTCTAAGAAAATTAATAAAGGGCTAGAGTTATAAATTAATGGGCTCAGAAGTTAAGAGCATTTGCTGCTCTTCCAAAGGACCTGGGTTCAAGTCCCAACACTCACATAGCTGCTCACAGCCATCTGTAACTTCAATTCCAGGGATCCAATTCCCTCTTCTGGACACACACACACACACACACACACACACACACACACACACACCATGCACACAGGTAAAACACCCATACACATAAAATAAAACTAAAAATTAAAGAGCTAGAGAATTGGCTCAGTAGTTAAAACTAGGAGCACTTGTTACTCTTGCAGAGGGCCTGGGTTTTGTTCCCAGCACCCATAAAATGGCTCACAACCATCTGTAACTCCAGTTCAGGGAGGTCTAACACCTTATGACTTCTGGGGGAACCAAGCTTGTATGTGGTACACATACATACACACATGTTGGCAAAACACATATACATATAAAATA
Organism: Onychomys torridus; assembly: GCF_903995425.1. NCBI lineage: Eukaryota > Metazoa > Chordata > Mammalia > Rodentia > Cricetidae > Onychomys > Onychomys torridus. Next base: position 131,340,444 of record NC_050444.1, on the reverse strand, counting down.
AATAAAATAAAAGTTAAAACAAATACATAATCCAAAGATATAGGGATGAACAAAACCCAGCCCCTTTCCTTACTGAGCTTCTGGTTACTGGAAGCTTTACAGGAACTGATTACAGTCCAAATTCCTCAACGTGTTACTCCAAGGTTTGAAAGAGCTGGTCATGGTGGCACGCACCTACAACCTCAGCCCTTTGGGAGGTTGACTCATGGAATCTTTCATTTATTGGGATGCATAAAGGCGAGGGGCCAGGGGTGGTGGTTCAGTCTCTGACTGATGGAGTCGTTGATATTGTTGAGTTAGTACCAGAGTTTGAACCACCGAAATTCTCTCCTTAATAAATTGAATAAGTCTGTTTAAAATGCAAGGGCCGAACATCAAAATAAGCACAAGAATCAGCAGGGGGCCCATGTGGTCGATATGAGGGTGGTGAGCCATGGGGACCTGTGGAACCATCCCTCGAACCATCCTTGTTGTTCTTCAAAATATCTCTGTCTCTGCTTCAACCGCTCTCTGAGTTTCGCCATGCTATCTCTGACCAAACCTGTATGATCAGCATAGAAACAGCATTCTTCCTTCAGAGCGGCGCATAGTCCCTGTCCAGATACTTCTGACAGAGTCATCTTATGTTGGGTCTCTCCCAGGCATCGAGCTGGGGGGGGGTGTCCAGCTGGGAATGCGGGCCCTGTACTGCTACCCCTTCATAGTAGGGAGGGAGAGAGAGTAAACATAGCCAACATTCCTGAGTTCGGTCAGGCTGGGTGGCATTTAGGGTGAAATAGGCTCCTTGCAGTAGACCAAAGAGTCGATCCCCTGTCCCTAGGCGGGTCCTGGTGGGGGCCGCAGTTATTGGGGCTGCAGTTATGTTGGGAACATTCATATTGGGTGACATAGTGGGAGTGAGGAGTTGCTTAACCTGTCCCGTCTGGGATGGGGGTTTCTGATCTGAGAGGACCGTATTGGGGCCAACTGACAGGGGGGTGGTTTCTGCCTTGAGCTGAATTTTGAAGGTCAGGCCTTTGTTAAACCCTGTCATATAAAACCTGAGTCCCCAAGTATGCCCGGACTGCCATCCTCTATCCTCCTTGCCCTTTTCAGTGAAAGAGATAACAATTGGTAAGGGGACAGTTCCCTCAGTGCTGACTGTACATTTGTTGGGGCTGGAATAATTTTTAGACACCGTTATCAAGTCCCAACTAGAGCTGGGCTTCCAATAGGCCCCGCCGGTGGTCTCACATCCCCATTGTTTGCAGAAGAATTCCTCATATCCCCCACATCTACGGGCCTCCTTCCGGTTGCGGCCATCACGGGGGCAGACATAAAAGTCATAAGTGGACAAGGAACAACGGGTGTTTGCATTGATACATCCCGGTCCCCTCTGTGGGAAATGGCCTCGTCCTCCCCCAGGCCTGATTGACCGGGCTGTGCGAACCGGGAAGTCAGAATGACTCAAATGAGCAATGTCCCAAGCGTCCAGGCCCGCTATCAGCTGACAAATATCGGGAGTTAGGGGTGGCCACCAGGTGTGGGGGGCATGGTTGGCTGTGGTTGACCATATGGTCTCCCCGGTTTGGGATATAACTTGCCAAGTGAGCCTTTTAACCTGGTGAGGGGATCCTGACCCCAGGGTTGGGAGAGGGGTGAGAGTAAGGAGGAGTATCAGGCACGAGAGAGTCTTATCTTCAGTGGATTTTGAGTGCGCTGTACCTTCCATGTGGACTCCTTGGCGCTGGTCGGGTCAATCTCCTTAGCAGCCTTCACGTGGGAGGCGTGGACCCAGGCAGCAATCCCGTCGACCTCGAGAGCAGTTGGTGTGGTCAGCAGGACGGTGTATGGTCCCTTCCACCGTGGTTCCAAATTTTTGGTCTGATGTCGCCAAACCCAGACGGAGTCCCCGATCTGGAAGGGATGAGGGACTATTGGGTGGTCCAGTTGCTCTCGGTAGGCCGCTGCCAGAGGTTTCCAAACTTCCTTCTGTACTAGCTGGAGGGCCTGGAGGTGTGCCTCTAAGGTAGGGCTGGTGGCGAAGGACGAAATGTCAGGATGAAGGAAATTCACAATAGGTGGGGGGGGGCCCCATATATAATTTCAAAGGGAGTCAAACCATAGGGTCCGGGAGTATTCCGGGCCCGGTAAAGGGCTAAAGGGAGTAGGAGCACCCAGTCTCTAGAGCCAGTTGCAAGCGTTAATTTGGTCAAAGTCTCCTTAATGGTTCTATTAGCTTATTCTACCTGTCCTGAGCTCTGGGGCCGGTATGCACAATGAAGCTTCCAATCAATCCCCAGCAATCTGGCCACCCTCTGACTTACCTGGGAGACGAAGGCAGGCCCATTATCGGACCCCATTACCTGGGGCATCCCATATCTGGGAAAAATGTCCTCCAACAGCTTTTTGGCCACGACGTTGGCTGTTTCCTTCTTGGTGGGGAATGCTTCCATCCATCCAGAAAAGGTGTCCACAAAAACCAGGAGGTAACGGTAGCCATAGAGTCCGGGCGTTACCTCTGTGAAATCTATTTCCCAATGAGTCCCAGGGCGATGGCCCCTTAGGCGGGTTCCCTTGCCTAAGTGGGCCTTTCCGGGGTTCACTTGGGCGCATGCTGGACAGCTAGAGGTCACTTGCTGGAGTATTTGGTCCTGGTTCAGTAGTATAGCCCCAGAAGCCTCGTCGGCCAGTAGGGCCTTCATTTTGCCCTTGCTTAGATGGGTCAGTGCATGAAGGAACTTGAGCATGTATTGAGTATGGGAAGTAGGCATGACTAGTTTGTCTTCTTTTGTATAAGCCTGCTTCTCAGAGTCCCACTCCGCCCCCATTTTCTTTGCTAGCTCATGGTCCTCAGAGCTGTAGGGCATAGGGCCTCTGCTAGGCGGCGGGTGACCCTGCAGGAGCATCAACAGCTGCCCTTCCTTGGGTGGTTGGGAGGCTGCGGCTAGGGCGGTTAGGTCAGCCAGCCTGTTTCCCCGAGCCACCGCTGTGTTCCCCTTCTGGTGCCCTGGACAGTGCATTATACTGAGCTGCCGTGGGAGGAATAGTGCTTGTAGGAGATCCAGAATCTCTTTTTTATTTTTGACTTCTTTACCTTCTGAAGTCAGGAGGCCCCTCCGTCTGTAGATTTCTCCATGCACATGGGCAGTGGCGAAGGCATATCTGCTGTCAGTATAGACTGTGAGTCTCTTACCTTCCGCCATCCGGAGGGCCTGGGCGAGTGCAATCAGCTCCGCTTTCTGGGCCGATGTTCCAGCCGGCAACGGCGAGGCCCAGACCAC